>NW_024467108.1:5095173-5575173 GCF_017591425.1 Ochotona curzoniae | reverse complement strand
CCAAGGCAGACCTGGGCTGCTCTTCGTCCCTGGTTCTGTGGTGCCTGGGGTGAAAACAAAAGTTTAGATCCCACTAGGTGCTCCCACCTGCTTTGGGGAGGACTCACGTGGCAGGGATTGCTACCACATGCTGCAGGTGGCTGGAGGGGCATCCTGGTTTGGGCTAGGAGACCCAGGAAGCAAAGGTAGGGGCAGGGGAGGGACGCTCCTCCTGCAACCCCTCTCATGTAAACTACTGGCTCTGCAAATGGGACTCTGGGGAGACACACAGAGGAAAGGGCGGCGGGGTGGGGGGAATTCTCAGGGCGTTCTGGGTCCAGACAGGGTGCCCAGGAACTGAAGGGAAGGGAAGGGATGGGGGGTGCATGGAGAATGAAGAGGAGGAGTGGGGAGGGGAGGCCAGCAAGGAGCAGAGGTGAGAGGAGCCAGGGGAGAATGCAAACCCAGCCTGTGGTGGTTTTCTCTTTTTTGAGAGCCACAAGCTGAGATCAAAGATGATATTTTTACAGCAACTGAAATAGAAAACCGCTGGACACACAGTGGGAGGTGAGCAGCCAGGACACAGGCCCCCTTGTGCAGCCTGTGGCCACAGCAAGCACACTGCCCTCCGCCACCAGGCCCGGGGGCCAGGGTGGTGCTGATCTTCCCAACCAAGGTTCGCTGGGGAAATGAAGGCCCCCACATCCCAGGAGAGGAGAGGAACAGCAGTGTGGATGCAGGGCAGGGCACCAGCCCCCCAGGGACAGCTCAGCCCTATCACAGTGCCACGGCTGTCCAGGCCTTCTGCGGAAGGGAACCTGTGTAGGTCATACAGTGCCCTAGCAGGGGGCTGAGCCCAGGGGTTTGGGAGCAAGGCAGACCTGGCATTCAGAAACTGCTGCTCCCAGGCCCTGCCTGGCCTCTTCCAGCTCTCATTCCCTCCCAAGACGATTCTTCACGTCCCTGCTACTGCTCCACATCCTTGCCACTCCCCCAACAATCTCATTCAACTCCACAACAATCCCTTAAAGCAAACTCAATAGGATCCCCTTGTCACAGATGAAGAAACAAGCACAGAGAGGCAAAGGAACCCAGCCAGGGTCACACAGCCTCTAGTAGGCCTCTTTCTGGCTCCTGGGTGCATCCTGGGAACCTAATGATACTGTCTGAGAGCATGGCCCCATCTGAGAGGAGCCATTCAGGGAACAAGCCAACTGTAATGGTACTCTCGGGATCAGAACCTCTGGCTGTTGTGAAGTTTGGAGAGCACCCCATCTCACTGAGGGGGAGAGTGTCCGACAGCAGTGGTGCCCTGGGATCCCATTTTGATCACTCAAGGGCCATGTGACTTTAGGCAAGCAGCCTCACACCTCTGAGTGTTTCATCTTACGTAAAGTGACAGAAACAGCCCTACTCTGCAGGGTGCCTGGGAGGACAGAGTGTCTGCACCCAGCCCAGAGCGTGGACAGTGCTGGCAACACCAACTGCTCACCCTGCTGTCTTCCCACCACTCAACTCCCTCCCTGCCTCAAACACCCACACAGTAAAGAGAAGAAGTTGAGTTCCCCCAAGAGATCACCATGTGTTCATCTGCCCACATCCCTGCCCTTGTCCTGATTCACAAGGCTCAGTTGCTGGAGGTTAAAGGCTGTACCTGTTGCATCAAGGCCAGGCGTTAGGCTGAGGCAGGGAGGGGTCTCCACTGCAGCCAGCCCTGCTGGCCAGTCCCCGGATGCATCTGCAACCAGCAGAACGTCCTTGGAGGCCCACACTGCCCAGGACAGCTACAGCTCATTAGTGGCCTGTTCCCCAAAGGCCGGCCCAGCACGCCTGATGAAAGTTGGCCTAGACAGAGCTGCAAAGAGGAGCAAACGCAGGCCAGGAAAGGTGCCTCCACCACTCTCATCACCCCAACCATAGGAACAGAAAGGGGAGCCCTGGAGAGCAGAAGCAGCTGGCAGAAAGCTCTAGCTGGGCCCAGCACCCACTGGCCACTGTGCAAACGCTGGACAAAGGGCATCCCTCTCTGGGTCTCAGTTCCCCAGTGTGTGTGTCATCAAAGGAGGGGCAAGCTTAGACACATGCTGAGGGGCTTCCAGCCCTGACATCCCTGGGGGCCTAGCTATGTTCTGGTAGGGGCGTGGGTGAGGAGTGGGAGGATATCCAGGCCTGGGGGGCCACAACCAGATGTAAGCCAAGAGCGCAAGACCAGAAAGTGGCCCAGCAGCTTCAAGGGGTTCTCTCAGAGCTCATGGGGGCAGAGATGGCCATGCTGGACAGAGGTCGAGACCATGTGAGAGTGGAGCTCCAGAAACATGGCTTCTGGCTGCATAGGCGAGTCAAGGTCACGTTGCTTCTCCCTTCTCTGGCCTCGCTGTCCCTCCTCACCTCCCCCATGAGCCCCAGCTGGTGTTCGTGAGTCCTTTCCTGTCCACTGATGTTGTGTCAGGCCGTGGGTAGAACGATTTCACCTTTTCCCTGATGGCAAGTACTGGTTGTTCTACAAGCCTGGGAGCTGGGCGTGCACCTTGGCAGGTCCTGACCTTGACCTCCAGCCTTACCCCTCAGAGTCAGAGACAAGCCAGCCCTTGGCCAACTACCCCATGATGCGGGTTTGGGGGAAGAGGGGCAGGCAGTCCCGCTCTAGCCGCCGCCCCCACAGTCTCCTGCTCTCCTGTGATAGGAGTAGAAGGTGCCAGAATTGGAGCTGCAGGAGGAGTGGTGAGGGAGACATGGTTCCCTCAGACTTTGTCAATGCCTGATACTGCCTGAGGAGTGAGTTCCACCCTCCAGGGAGGACCACGTCCGGTCTGGAGTGGGCGTGTCTCACTGACAGCACCCTGCCCCCGATCTTCCAGACAGCACCGGCCACAGGGAGTGTCTCTGATCCTGAACTTGTCCCTGCACACTTCACTCCTTGGCAACGGCCTCCTCCACATTTTAGACTGGTCCCCGCATCCCATGTAGAGCTGGGCCAACTGTGCAGGCAGCCAGGGAGCCACTGGGTTCATTTGCCTCTCCCAGGACAACCTTCCTACTGGTATTTCTAAGAAAAGCCCAGACAGGGGTGGGGACCTGCCCAGGGTCACGTAGCCAGTGGGGCTGAGACAGCCTTGGATTCCTGACCACGGTCAATGAACCAGTTGAACCCTTTCTGACGAATTTAAAAATGACACACCTGTAGAAAATACAGACAGACCAGAGCCGGTGTCCACAAAGACACCTTTGGTTTGTCTTTCGGAAATACGTCTCTCCTTTCTCTCCACCCCACCCCCAGCCTAAACCACCCTCCCCATAACCCCAGCCATAATCAATATCTCGCCTCCATTTGCCAACAGCTGCTCCCCAAGGAGCAAGCCTTGACAACGCATTCTGGAAGACTGCCTCAGACTGGATTCTGGAAGGCCCCGTCTCTTCCGGAACTGCAGAGCTTCCGCCTGAGCGGAACTGCTGTAAGCACAGGACCGAGTGGGGAAATACTCCCAGCCGGAATCCACAGACAGCAGCCAGGCTGCAGCCGTGTGACCCCGGGCCAGTCCCTGGGCCTCTCTGAGCCCAAGTTCCTACAGCCAGAAAATGAAGATGCATGCGGGAGAGAGTCATTTTCCCCACAGCCAGTGTATCAGGCCGTCAGCATCCCCTGGGCAGCAGCCAGGCCTTCTCTTCCTGAGAGAACCCCAGGACTCGATCAGAGATCGGGGTTCAAGCCCAAGGCCACCCCTTGGCACCTGTGTGAGTGTCCATGAGCAGGGCACCACATACCCTGAGTCCCTGCTCCTCTCTGGGGACAGACACAGATCAGAGTCAGCTGTAGACTCTGTGAGAGTCAGGCAGCAGAGACCTTAGCACCTGACTGTGTCCTCTGCCTGGCCTCCAGTAGGTGCACCCAGGGCTGATCCTGGAGTCACTACCTGCCTGCAATGTTCACGTGGCCCCAGAAAGAGGGGCATATGGCTGGGGGCTTAGCCTTCTGTATGCCATATTGGTGATGTTGCCCTGGGGTGCCTTGGGACCCATGGCGTCATGGACACCAGCTTCCATGCGAGACAAATAGGGCTCTGGCATTCTGGCCATCCTAAAGTGGAGTCCTGCCTTTTTTCCTTTCCTTTTATTTCCATCCAGCTGTACCAGGGAACGCTCAAGCTGCTGCAGAGGAGGAAGGGCTAGGTTCAGAAAGGGACTCTTGCCTTGGGGCCCGAAAACAACTGACCAACCTGGGAGCCAGGCTCCTCTGCCTCCTAGGTCCACTCAGGCTCCCCAGGATCCAGTGGGACCAGGGACAGCCTCACTTCTCCCAAGGATTTTCTGTACCTCAGTTGAACGTCCTTGAAGCAGGTGCCATGATGTTTCCCAAGACCCATGCCTAAGAAGCAAACACAGGGGACCAGTTCTGGGGTGCCACTGCCTGACACCAACATCTGGGCTGCTCCGCTTCCAATCCAGCTCCCTGCTAATGCACCTGGGAAAGCAGCAGAGGATGACCTAAGTGTAGGGCCACTGCTACCCACATGGGAGACCCAGATGAAGTTCCAGGACCCAGCTGTTGTGACCATTTGGACAGCGCACCAGTGGATAGATCTCTCTCACTCTCTCTGTGCATGTGTGTGTGTGTTTCCCCTCTCTCTACAACAATGTCTTTCAAATACATATTTTTTAAGTAAGAAGACTCAAACACAGCACCAGCAGCCCTTCCTGCAGCCGTGTTCCTGAGACGACTCCACAGACCAAGCTGGCAATGAGCAGAGACGGAGGTGTCTTCATGAGTTTTCTGTCACCCTAGCAAAACACTAGAGCTTGAGGAGGAGAGAGGGCTATTGCAGCTCACGGCTCTGAAATCTGAGAGTGGGACACCGGCATCTGCTTGGCCCCGTGCTGGGTTCCACCATGGCAGAGATGTGGGCATAGCAGGGGGAGCAGAAGCACAAGTGACCTCCATTGGTGCCACCAACCTTTGGGGAGGCTGTCTCAGGCCCCCAGACCTAGGGCGGCTGTGTTGAGAGCATGAGCCTGGTCTCTAGAGAAGACATTAATCTGTGCATGAGCGTGGGGTTAGGAGTCCTGAGACCTTGTCACTTGCCACTAGGTCTCCCTCTCAATACCACAGTTACAGAGGGGGTGCAGCCTCCAGCACACCTATCAGACCACAGCAGGAGGGAGACACACGGTCTGGCCAAGGGGTGCGGAATCCAGGGCAGTGCGGGAAGCTCAGAGGGTTTACAGAGAAGGGACCTTTGCACGTGTGAGGGTGTGCAGTCACATCGGAAAAGGTCCCCTGCACCTTTAACGCTCTCCGCCCCTCTGGGCACAGGCAGACCTGGGCGCCCAGGGTGGAAGTATAGTCCACAGCTCCCCAAACCTTGGCCCTTTCCTACCAGCACCTCAGGGCAACAGCTTAGACAGCTGGAGGCCCTGCTGCTGACTGGAGCAGGCTGAGTGTCAGGGGCCCGGGTTCTCTAGCCCACCTCCTGCCCCTGGCTGGCTGTGTGTCGCCAGACAAGGTACTACCCTTTCTGGGCCTCAACTTCCCTGTTGGTGAAATGGCTGGCAGCAGCCAAGGGGTGGGGCAAAGGAGACAGGAATGCCACTGACAGGGGTCCTCCCTGGGGGGCGACCCACATGACCTGAAATGGGATCCTAGCATTCACTGTTCAGCTCTGTGCATGCACTCAGGGGATTCCTGCACTCGAACTTTTCTTCTAGGGTGGTGGCTGTTGTAGAGACAACCTCCTAAGCGACGAATGCCAACTTGGAGGGGGCTGCCTAGAACCCCCCACCCTCGTGTATCCTCTGTGCTCAGTGATTCCCACCACCCACCCAACCAGGTCTGGCCTTCCAAGACTCCCCTCCCCCAACACACAGTAACAGCCATGTGACAGTCACTGGTCACCAAAGCCGACCACAACACAGTAGGCGGGCTGGAGGCTATGGGAGAGAGCAGACAGGCATGCAGGCCCTGCTGGAAGGGGCTCTGTCTGCAGGAACCGGTGCGGTACACGCAGTGCCTGGGAGGGACTGCCTTCGGTCCTTCTCTTCCTTGTGGCCAGGCAAGGACCAGGGAGTCCTGAGCCCCATCCAGCAGTTGCCGACTCACTTACATGTAGGGCCTTGCTGCCAAGGAGACTCAGGGACCCCAGCAGGTCCTTGGGTGGACGCTGTCCCTGGTGGGCAGCCCCTGCCTGGGCCTCTGTGGCTGCCATCTTCCCAGGCAGACCCTGCTCCTCATGCCAACCGCTACTCTCCATGCAGTATCTTGAGTGGCAAGCTTTTCCACTGCACCAGGGCCAAGCACGGTTCTGGGCTCCAGGGCTGAGAGCCGGATTCAGGCCGTCCCCGCCCTAGACTTCTCCCCAAGGACCCGCTCCAGGCTGCAGCTGGGCCTCATGCTCTTTCTGCTCCTGTTTTTCGCTTTTGCTCCTGTCTCTTTTCCTCTCCGTGGAGCGCTCCCTCGGTTGGGTCTCTCTCTCTTTCTTGCTGCTGCTCTTTCTTTCTCTGTCTGCTGGAGGGTAGCTAACACTCTAGGTGCTTCACAATGGGCTGGGTAGGACTGAGCTGCAGTTCTGTCACCTGCTGCTGTATGCTTGGGCCAGGAGTGGCGGTGGCTGTTCTACCTCCTGCTCCTCTGGGTGGGTGTCAGCGGTGACACCCACCAGGAAGAGCTTGGCAGACGCCTCTTCTGTATGTTCTCAACCCTTTGCTATCCTGCTCATTTCCAGACACCCTGAGAGAAGTCAAAGCCTCTCTCCTGACCGCAGCCACTAGCTCCTGCAGACCGAACCTCCCAGGCAGCCTTGTGTCTTGGACAGCCTCTCTGCCTTGGGACTCCCAAGGGGGGATGTGGAGGGAATCTTCTGAATGGGGGCTTGGCTTCCAAAGTCTTTTGTTTTTCATCAAGGAGCCAGCTCTCACCACCAGCCCACATTTCAGCCGGCCCCCCACTTGTTCGTGCCCTTGACCCCACCCAGTACACCTTCTGCTCTGTCCCCTTCCTGTGGTCCTAGGAGATGACAGAGGAGGGAAGTGTGGGTGCCCTTCACCAAAATGTGTTCAAGGGGAGGCTTGTGCCGGTCCTTGCAAGTCTGAGCATAGCAGCTTGCCTGGGTTGCGGTGTGCCTGGGTGGAAATGTAGGGTTACAATTTCCTTCCTTCTTGAGGCTGTGACCACATGGCCCCTGCTGTAAATCAGTTCCTGGAAGTGCCTTAACAGGCCCTGAAGCAAATAAATGCATGCATTTATTGTAATCAGCTGAGTTTTGACAGGTGTGCCAAGGCAATCCAACAGAGGAAAAGTTTTTAACAAATGCTGCTGCAACAGTTGAATAACCACATAAAAAAAAAAAGAAGGGGGACCCTTACCTCATACCAATAAAGAAAGTGAGTTCAGGGCCCGGCAGTATATCCGCCTTTCCAATAAAAAAATAATAAAAATAAATCTTTAAAAAAAAAAAAAAAGAAAGTGAGTTCAATGTGGACCAAAGACCTTTATGTAAGAATTCAAATTGAGGGGCCCGGCGCGGTGGCGCAGTGGTTAAGGTCCTCGCCTTGAACACACCTGGGATCCCATATGGGCGCCGGTTCTATCCCGGCAGCACCGCTTCCCTTCCAGCTTCCTGCCTGCGGCTCGGGAAAGCAGTCGAGGACGGCCCAAAGCTTTGGGACCCTGCACCCGCGTGGGAGACCCGGAAGAGGCTCCTGGCTTCAGATCGGCATAGTATCGGCCCGTTGCGCTCACTTGGAGAGTGAATCATCGGACGGAAGATCTTCCTCTCTGTCTCTCCTCTCTGTATATCCGCCTTTCCAATAAAAAAATAATAAAAATAAATCTTAAAAAAAAAATAAAGAACCCAGTCTGGGGGAAGGGTTTAAAAAAAAAAAAAGGAATTCAAATTGAAAAGCTCTTAACAGAAAACTTTGATATAAATATGCATGATTTTGATTTAAAAAGTAGTGTATTTGATATGTTAAAAATATAGGAAATTTTTAAAATCATTTTATTTTATTTTTAAAGATTTACTTATTTATTGGAAAGTCAGATACACAGAAAGGAGAGACAGAGGGGAAGATCTTCCGTCCAATGATTCACTCCCCAAGTGACCACGACGGCCGATGCTATGCCGATCCGAAGCCAGGATCCAGGAACTTCTTCTGGGCATCCCACACGGTTGCAGGGTCCCAAGGCTTTGGGCCGTCCTTGATTGCTTTCCCAGGCCACAAGCAGGGAGCTGGATGGGAAGTGGAGCTGACAGGATTAGAACCGGCGCCCATATGGGATCCTGGCGCATTCAATGCGAGGACTTTAGCTGCTAGGCCACGCCACCGGGCCCAAAAATCATTTTAGATTTATATTTTTTGTTCAAAAGATAGATTTACAGGGCCCGGCATGATGGTCTAGCCACTAAAGTCCTCGCCTTGAACACACCGGGATCCCAGCAGTTCCATTTCCCATCCAGCACCCTGCTTGTGGCCTGGGAAAGCAGGTGAGGATGGCCCAAAGCCTTGGTACCCTGCACCCATGTGGGAGACCTAGAGGAGGTTCCTGGCTCTTGGCTTCAGATTGGCACAGCACTGGCCATTGTGGTCACTTGGGGAATAAATCATCAGACAGAAGATCTTCCTCCCTGTGTCTCCTCCTCTCTGTAAATCTGACTTCCCATTAAAAATGAACAAATTTTTAAAAATAAAAAATAGATTTACAGAGAGAAGGAGAGACACAGAGAGAGGTCTTCCACCTGATGGTTCAGTTCCCAAAAGGCCAGAGCAGAGCTGATCCAAAGCCAGGAGCCAGGAGCCAGCTTCCTTGTGTCTCCCCCATGAGTGCAGGGGTCCAACCACTTGGGCCATCCTCTGTTGCTTTTCCAGGTACACTAGCTTGGAGCACTTGGGACTCCCTGGCACTGGTAGTGGTGATTTTACCCACTATGCCACAGTGCCACCTCCAAGAAACTAAATTTTTTTAAAAAAGAAATAAAGGTGGTTTTTGCTTTTCAAAATGGAAAGCTTGCTACTTCAACAGACATGATCAGAAAGTGCAAATAAAACGCACAAAATAGAATAGAGCATTTGCAAAAACCCACAAAATAGAATAGAGCATTTGCAAATAATCTTGTAGGAGTCTAGCATATTAGTATCTACCTTACACAACCCACTCATAACTCAGTGAGACAAGAGCCAATGATCCAGAAGTTTTAATGGACAAGAGGTTTGGGCAGATGTTTCTCTGGAGAAGATCTCCCAGTGGCCAAAGGATATCCAAGCTTCAGTTCACAGCGGCCCAGAAGCGGAGACCATCATGTGTCCATCCAATCATGCATGCTACGGGAGAGTATCCAGTCCCAAGAAGACAGGAAGCATTGATCCTCGTAACACTGTGGATGGACTTGGAAATGAACCTGAAATGTCCAGACAGGAAAATCCATAGAGACTTCAACAATTTCCAGGGGCTGGAGTGGTGGATGCAGTGCAGTGTGACTGCTAATGGGGGTAGAGTGTCTTTTGGGGAAAAGGGAAACTCAATGAATATGCAAAACAAGCACTGTATACTTTCAGTGGATGACTCTGTGATATAAGAGTTGTAGTTCAATAAAACAAAACAAAACAGCGATTGTGTAGATCTGGAAGTGGTTTTACACAACAATGAGTCCACCTACTCTTACATATATGCACACACCTTTGTGTTAGAGATGGGAAAATGAGAACCCACAGGAGCAGGACCACACTCCAAGCTTGCGATAGAGCAGGGACCAGACCCAGAACTGCTGCGTCCTCTGTATCCTCTGCCCAGGGCATCAGCTCCTGGGATTCAGGAACCTTTATGCACCTTGTGTGTCCTGTAGCAGCAGCACAGAGCTCAGCACATTGTAGGCCACAGTTAGGGCTGCTCCAAATGCAAGCTGGGAGGCACGGAGGCATTGCCCACAGGCTCGCGGAGGACTGGTTTAGGGATTCAAACTATCTCCCCCAGTCCCTCCCTTTTAAAGATTCATTTTATTTTTATTGGAAAGGTGGATATACAGAGAGGAGAGACAGTGAGGAAGATCTTCCGTCCCATGATTCACTCCCCAGGTGGCAGCAATGGCTGGAGCTGAGCCAGTCTGAAGCCAGGAGCCTCTTCCGGGTCTCCCACGCGGGTGCAGGGTCCCAAAGCTTTGGGCTGTCCCAGGCTACAACCAGGGAGCTGGATGGGAAGCGGGGCTGCCGGGATTAGAACTAGTGCCCATATGGGATCCCGGGCGTGTTCAAGGCGAGGACCTTAACCACTGCGCCATCGCGCCGGGCCCTCTCCGTTCTTCCTTACCTTGGGATCACACTGTGGGAGCCTGTGTTCCACCAAGGAGCTAAGGATGTGGCTGGCTGGAAAGATGCCCTCCTCCACAAGGCCAAGCTTTCTCTCAGGGTCCTGGGTTCTGTGGCTGGCAGCAGCACCAAAACCTCACAAAGCAGGGGGGTGGCAAGGAGAGAGGTGCTCCTGCGGTCAGAAGTGGGATGGAAGCTGGGCACACAAAATCCCAGCTGCCCAGGGGTCCACAGAGACTCAGGCCACTGTAAGTAGGGATGATCCACCAGGCAGAGGAACAGGCAGCCCAAAGATTCAGCACCCAGCTGTATTTGAAATCAGGAACAAGAGCCTGGCTCAGAATCTTATCCAGACATGGGCATCCTAGGAGTGGGGCAGGGCAGAGCAGTGCTGGGTCTTCTGAAGGTCCAGAGGCCTGCACCAGGGTTAAGGGGGACCAGGGATTTTGAGAAGGTGGCTCTGGCTCAGCCCAGTGTTGCCCAACCTGCTGGGTGAGCTCTGAGCTCAGTGGCCCCTGGCCTTGTGCAAGCTGCTGAGGCTGCTATTCATTGAAGGCTGCAGTGAATTCAACAGCTCGTGGCTGATGTGACCCAGCTGTGCCAGGCACGGGGCTGGGAGTAGGGGCTCAGAGATGACAGGGATCCAGCTCTAGCCTCGAGGTGTCTGCAGGCTAGCTGAACAGATGCACATGGCCACTACTCAAGAGTAGTAGTGACCTTGGGCAAGTCACCACTCCCTGGAGCTCCCTGTTGCCCCATCTCAAGAAAAGAGTTAAACAGGAGGAAGACAGCCTGTGGCCAGGCCCGTAGCCCCAAAGAGGTGGACAAGCAACCCATCCCCCACCTCAGTTCAGTCTAGTGATGTCATCCCCAACTGGCTCCAGTTTCCCTGGCAACTGGGGTGCTGGCCGAGGTTCCCCAGGGACCCAGGCCGTCTGGATTTCCTTGCATATAACTGTACCTCATCCACATTTTCATAATTAGCTTGTCAGCTTGGGTTAAGTGTTGTCTGCTGACAGCTGTCAGCCTCTTTCTGCTCCCCCATGTTCTTCACCTAGAGCGAGTGAGCAAGTGAGCAAGGCTTGCCCCTTCCCTCTGTGCCATGGACAGAGGCTGGGATGGGAGTTGGGAAACAGAATGGGGAGACTGGGTTGCTGTGCAATCTTGGGTGAGTTCACTCCCTCTCTCTAGGAGAGGCCTGGGTCTCCCTTCCCAGCCAGCTCTGCCAGCCTTCCTGCCTCCCCGGGGAGGACCCTCTTTGAATCCCCACCAGATGGACAACCAGCTTAGTCCTCCCCACCCCACCACTCTGGCCTAACCTATCTCCTTCACTAGCTGTTGCTGGGTTGCAAAGGGCAGGAAGTTTCTCTTTCCAGGAGAGCCTGGAACAGGACAGGCCCTTGGGCCTGGGAAGGTCCAGGCCCAGGCTGGTGGCTTAGGGGCTCAGGGGCCAACCTCAGCAACCAGTGGCTTCTGTCCCACCCCACCGTGGACCTGAGCCACTCCTGCTGCTACCCAATCATTCCCTTCTCAGGCTCCTAGGGGACACCCTCTGAGTTCCCCGCCTGCCATTCAGGCCCAGATCTGCCCCCCCCAAATCCTGCACCTGCCCTGTCCCTCCCCCCTGCTCCCTTGGCACAGAGCCCTGTCCTCTCCATCACCACCCTCCATCCTGTCACTCTGCACTCAGCAGCGCGCAGCCACCCACTGACGCGCCCCAGAAAGGACACTCCTCCCTCCTGCCATTGCTTGCGCTGCTCCCCTGCTGGGAGCACCCTCCCCCATCCCAGCCACCTGACAATTCCTCTCCCACCTGCACATTATTTATGTAGACACCAGTGCTAAGCACAGATGAGCTTTCCATCTGGAACAGTTTATGTACCTGGCAGAAAAGGAACTAACCTTTATCAAGGACCCATTATGAGCTGAGCATTTCACATACATCATCTCCTCTCTCAGCCCGGGAGCAGCCCCAGGCAGTAAATCTCACCCCTCCTATTTTCCAGATGAGAAAACTGAGGAGCAGTGACAGCCAGTGTCTTGCAAAGCTATAGGGAAATTTGGGGCTGGGAGAGGGCTGCGTTGTGCCATGAGTTAAGCCTCTGAGTGCAGCATCTCCTGTGGGTGTTGGTTCTGGTTCTTGCTGCTCCACTTCCAATCAGCTCCTTGCTTATGTGCCTGAGAACCCTGTTGATGATCCTGATGCGTGGGCCCCTGCCACCTAGATGGGAGCCCTCAGGGGAAGTTTCTGGCTCCTGGCTTCCTCGGGCTGGTCTAGTCCCAGCCTTTGTGGGCCATTGAGGGTGTGAACCAGCAAATGGAAGATCTCTCTCTGTAACTCTGTCTTTCAAATTAATCTTGAAAAAAAAAAAGTTGGATGTGGTTGAACCTACAAGATCAGGGATCTCACAACCCACCCTTGTTGCGGGGCCAGGTGTTCATACTCCCTAAAATGACGGATGGATGCTTGAGGCAAGGGCTGTGAAGCTACCTACTGCCAAGCAAAGATTTGCTTCTTTGCAGCCACCGGGGACTGCAGTGTTTTACCCAAAGCTGGGTTATGCTATAAAAGAGGCAACCCGAGGCAGAGCCAGGGCCACAGCTGGGACAGCAAAATGGCTCCAGATTGGAGGCAGGTCTTCCCATAGCCACAGCCACCCCAGGATGGAGAGGGCTGACCAGGAGGGAGTGAGCTCCCTTCTCTGGGGTGTGCATGCAGAGCCTTAGAAGGGAACTTTAGTCCAGCTAGCAACTTGAGAGGGGCCAATGTCAGCCTGGTGCAGGCATGGCACTAGGAAAGCAGCAACGCATGAGACCCCAGGCCACATTACAAGGATTCTGGTAGTTGAAACCTTGGGACATGAGAACAGGTGGCCCAGCTCTGAGATTTCAAGATGCTGAAATGACATTGGGCAAAGAACTACAGATGTTGTGCTTTCTGCCTCAGGAAGCCTGGCTGCTGTGCGCCTGTTACTGCACACCAGTCTGTGTCCAGATCCAAGATTTGAGACAATGGCCTGGCTGGCCCCCCTCCTGAGGCTTCCGAAGCAGCTGCTTTCAAAAGGAGGCTCAGCAGGGGCTGGGTTTGGTTGGAAAAGCTAAGGCCCTATCTGTGCTGGCTTCTTAATAACCAGTCTGGGTTGCTGACACCAATGGAGTGAAAGCAGAAATGATAACGTCCCTTTGAGGCCTGAGTTCAAGAATGTGTGGTGGGACTGTCACAATGGCTCAGTGGCTAAATCCCTGCCTTGCAAGTGCCAGAATCCCATATAGGCACCAATTCATGTCCTGGCTGCTTCACTTCCCTTCCAGGTCCCTCTTCTGGCCTGGGGAAGCAGTAGAGGACGGCCCAAAGCCTTGGGAACCTGCACCTGCATGGGAGACCCGGAAGAAGCTCCTGGTTTTGGATTAGCTCAGCTTCGGCCATTGAGGCCACCTGGGGGAGTGAACCGGTGGATGAAAGATTTGTCTTTCTGTCTCCCCTTCTTTCTGTAAATCTGTCTTTCCAATAAAAATAAGTCTAAAAAAGAGAAAAGAAGACATGCATGGCTTCCTTCTTTCCAGCTCAGATCAGCAGGCACAGCCTTCATCTGTGGACAGTCACTCTCTGAAGGAGTCTGCTCTGTGGGTTCAGACCTCGGTCAGAAAAGCTGCTGCCGCTGTGGCCTTCCCAGAAAGGCTCAGAGCCAGTGACAAGTGGCGGCACAGCTCGTGGGTCCAGGGTCAGGGCTCCCGGCTTCCGTGACTCCTGCCCCACTCAGCAAGCCCCATGGGACAAGTTGCTCCCTTCTCTCAGCCTCCGTTGTTTTATGTGGACAAGGGGCCCTGGGCCTGAGGAGGGAGGGTTCTCCTCCCCTGTGTGAGTATAGAGATGGCAGCGGGTGGGAATCACACCCTCCTAGCCCCGGCAAGTGCAGACTCACTGACCTGTGTGCTCACCAAGGAGGTCAAAGTCTACCCTCAAGAGAAACTCCCCTGCCCCCAAAGGCCCTGGTGGCCTGTGCTTCCTCCTCTTCCTCTTGTAGGGATGTCCGCTACCCCATGGTCCTTCCCAGGGCCCCTCCCTATGGCCTTAATGGTAGACCAGAGGGAGGGCACCTGACTCAAGCGGGGTCAATCAGCAGCCTGCCCTGGCATGAGCTTCAGACTGTGCAAGGTCCTGAGGTGCTGGCAGCATCTATCTGCCAGGGACTCCTAACCGGGGCTCTTGACGGTCACATCCCAGGAGGCCAGCAGGATTCCAAGAGGGCAGAGAGAGGCAGACAGCACACAGTCCCTGTCCAGGTCCCCCAGCTGGTACCCTGTCCAGCCAGTGTGGGCAGGTTCTCTCTAAAGGAGCTGGGATTGACCTTCTCTTCTAAGGCTGAAAAAACCAGAAAGACTCAGGCATTGTTCTCTGGGCTGCCGCCGGGGCAGTTAAACAATCGGGAGCTGAAAGCAGCCTTTCATCAGCGCCGCCCTCAGCAGGTGGGACAGGCGGCACCTGCTTCTGCATGGCCAGGGCAGAGCTCTCAAAAACATCAGGACCTCCGCTGAGCTCACTGAGGAGGAGGAGGGAGAGGTGAGCACACCTTCTGAGCCCCTGAGGACCTGCAACATCTCACATACCTTACAGAAAACAGTCGGGCTAGGCATTCTCCCTCACAGGTGCATAACCTGCCTGGTCCCAGAGGAGATGCCTGGCCAGTCGGTGTGCCATCATTCCTTGCACTGCTCTCTTCCAGGGACATTGGCTGGGAGGGTGCTTCAATGGTTTCCCATTTCACAGATGGTAAAATCAAGACTGTGCTGGCCCTGGATCCTACGGTGTTTAACAGGGGAGATGCATGGAGAACCAATCCTTGGTGATATGCCCAGAGCAGGGGACAGCTGGATTGGGTTCATCTGCCCCTAGGAGAGAGGTTTTTGGAGACTGACCTTGTTGGACACATCTGAGAAATGGCTAAGCCAGGTACATGGATCAATAGAGGGCAACACAGGGGGAGAACTGGCATCTCTGTGCAGAGGCGGGTGTGGAAAGAGTGTGTCCACATCTCCCAACTCTGCCAATGGCAGCTTGGCTAAGGTGAGGCAGTTGTGGGGGTGGGTGTGGACAAGAAGCCTCACCCCCAGGACTGGGTGATCAGCTAAACAGAGTCACAGAGCAGGTGGGTGAGGGTGGGAGAGACTTGGATGTAAAAGTTGGTGCAAGTGTCTGCGTGAAGTCACTGCTAAGCAGCTGGGGACACTGGCATGAGGTGGGGCAGACCCAGGTCTCCCTCTGATTTTCAAGGCACTTCTCCCTCTGCCCCCACTGCACACCCTCCCCTGGCGGGGTCCCCAACCCTCACTGCCGCCTGGGACTTAAGGTCTTCAGATGTCGGTTTGAGCACTTGCCTCTACCTCCTTTGCAGCCTCGGTTTGTGCATCTGCAAAACGGGGATGCTAAGCCTGCTTTGGGGAAATGCAGATGACGTCAATGCCACTGAATGGGTGAGTCAACAGTCTGGGAGTGTTTAAGCAACTTGCTCAAGATTCCCAAGCTACAAGGCAAGTCAGACAGAATCTGTATTGGAACCCAGTGTCCAGAAAGCCGTTTGGAGTCCTCCCCTTCCTCCAGGGCACCTGGGGGACAGGCTGAGCTCCAAGCAGGGCATTTTCTGGCTGGGAGCTGGGAGGGAATTTCTGGCAGAAGGACCAGTTAGTCAATGTTTGAGGACACCTGATGCAGCTTGTCAGATGAGCAAGAGGGGAGTGTGCCCCAGTCAGACTGTCCACCTGGAATGGCCTTGACAGTGGTGGCCAGGGATGGGAGGGGGCTCCAGCCAGGGGCCAGGGCAGCCAGGACACTCTTGAGCCCCTGGAGGCCCTTGGTCAGGTTCTTGCATGCAGCAGGCTGATCCTTCCCTCTTACTAAACATCCCGTCTAAAATCCCACAGCCTTCCCATGATGACCGTGCAGGAGCACAGGTGGACCTAGCGTGTCATACCTGGGAGTTGCGTGTGTCCTCATTGTGTGCCTGGAAGCACAGGTGTGTGCAGGCATGCCTTGCAGGTGGGGGCAGTGTGTGTCAGCCTTACCTTAATGACATGTGTGTGGCTGTTGCAGACCTATAAGAGACTGAAAGTTGAGGAAATAAGCACCTGCCTTGCAGGTAGGAAGGGGAGGGGTACAGGAGGAGGAGGAGTCGCAGGTCTGCTCAGGGAATGCCCAGTGAGAATGATCCCCAGAAACACAGCCCAGCTCGCTGAGGCTGGGCTGCACTGTCAGCTCCTGAAGCTTACGCCTCTGCTGCCTTGATGGCATCTTGCATATTGCCCAGGAATCACTCCCCTAGCTGGGACGCCCGGCCAGGCCTGGAGCCTGAGGTTTACAGAACTTTGGGCACATTGAGTGCCCACTGATCCCTTTTCCAGACCAGAACCAGAGGCCTGGAGAGGTGGGGACTGGGACACAAACTCAGTCTGCAGAGTTTTCAGACTCTGCAGCCTGTAGTGATCAAACTGCAGGAGGGAACCCAACGAAGCGTGGGCACTCAGTGATACCCAAATTGGACTTCCCTGGGGCTGCTGCGGGGATCGACACCGACCTCACCTGGGCCCCGCACGCACAGCCAATGGCCGCCGGGCCAAGCCCCCTTTTTAATTCCGTGGGACGGCCAGCCCGTAGAAGTCGCGGCGCTGGCGCCGGGTCCCTGGCGTCCTCAGGGACCCCGCCCCGGCCCCCCCCCCTCCAGCGCAGCCCAGCCACCCGGTGGGGTTCGGCTCGCTGACGTGGGCGGATCAAAGCGGCCGCCCGTGCCTTATAAAGCCTTCCCGGAGGCCGGCGCCGGAGAGCGGGAGGAGCGGGCGAGCGCACGGCCCGGGATCCAAGCGCAGCGGAGAACCCTCCTAGTGCGCGCCGGAGCGTGCGCGCTGCACTGGAGCCGGCTGCCGCCTGCCCGGCTGCCCGGCTGCCCGGCTGCCCGGCGTCCTGCTCCCATCGCCAGCCCAGCCGAGTGCGCTCGAGCCCCTGGAGAGTCGAGCTGGTGGCCCTCGGGCCGGCAGACGGAACAAGGCGCGCAGGACGAGCTCTTTGAGAAGTGAGCGGTGGTCACCGGAGCGAGCAGACGCTTGAGAAGACCCGGGAGGGCTGGGAACGCCTGAGGCCGTAAGGACAGCGCTTCCTACACCCGCCGCCACTCCTCGGGGCACCCACTCCCGGGTAAGCAAACCGAAGTGTCCTTCGTAGCACTTCGAGAGTCCTCAGCCGAGAACAGCCCGGAGACCGGGGATTGGGGATACGCGGGTTCTGGTAGATGAGGACTTGGGGACGCTGAGAAGTGCCCGCAGTCTCCGCAACTCTCCTGGTCCCGCGGTTCTTCCCAGTCGGCCCTCGGATGAGGTCATGCCCTAGACATCCTGGGGGTGGGGGCCTCAGGTCCCGCGGCACAGGGCGTGGGTGAGACGCGGCGGGAGAGGATGGCTTAAGGCGGAGAGAGGCCGGTGGCTCCCACCAAACTGGGAGGTGGCGGCGGATTTCGGAGTTTGATAATGGCTCCCCACCGCGGCGGAGGGAGGGAGAAAGGGGCATAAATGAGTTTGTTTACAGACCTGAGCTCCGGGCTGGGGGTGAGGAGGAGGTAGCCCCGGCCCCACAGCGGGTATGGAGCCTCCTGCACCTTTAGCTGAGCTGGTGCAAGAGCCCTCACGCTGCTCCCCGCCCGCTTCCCGCGGTGCCTCCGTGTCCCTCACGGTCCCCAGGGCGCCTGGTCCCGCAGTTCCCACTTCCAAAACAACCCGTCTCCCGGGTGACCGGCGCCGCGGCGGAGCGGCCCGGCCTGCCAAGCCCCGCGGCCAGGGTCCAAGCCGGGCGTTGGGGCCGGCCTTCGCTCGGCCTCGCAGGTAACCTTGACGCGGGAGCCTGGCTCACGAGGGTCAGCAGCGGCCTCTGGCGTATCGGTGTGGACACTGCCCCCGGCGCGTCGCGGGTCTGAAAGCCTGGGCGCTGTCTCAAGCCGTCCTGGCTCGGAGGAGAAGCCGCCCCGTCGGCGAGGTTTCCTGAGACCTTAGTGACTCCGAGCAGAGACCACCTGCTGGCGACGCGAGGCTAGGCGCGTGCGGAGTCCGGCGGCCTCACCCCCCCACCCCCCCGCTGCCGGAGGGGAGGCTTGAACCCGCTTCTCAGTGTGGCGGAGGGGGCCATCACCTCACCCGGGACCCCGTTGTGACGCTGGCCCTCTGCGCGCCGGGCCCGAAGCTGTCGGGTGGTCCCGGGCTGAGCGCGGCGAGGGTCCAGGGCCCGTCGCCTTAGGCTACCCCACTCGCGGATCCGGGGGTCTAGGAAGCGGAGGAGACGTTCCCCATGGGTCACTGCCCGGCGGGCAGCGGCCGATGCCCTCGCGAACGCCCCGCCTGGCGCCACCTGGCGGAATGGGGACCCGGCGCGCAGCCAGAGCGTCCCAAACCGCGGACGCACGCAGACCAAGGGTGACCCGCGGTGCGCTCGGCTGGCCCTGGCAGCTTTCACAGTGGACAGGAATAGTCTGTCAACAGCCACAGGCCCAGGTCAGCGCGGCCTTCCCCCCCCACCCCCGTGACGATCTGGGGCGGCCGAGAGATACGCCTGGGATTGCGGGGAGGGGGTGGCATTCGGGAAGTCGCCGGAGTAGCTGGAGGTCGGGGATGGGGTCTGCTCTGCGACCCAGGGGGCTGAAAGCGGGTCCCCTCCCCCTTGTCACCCCGGAATGCTGAGCGCTTGGCGCAGTCACTCTGGAGAGGTGGGAGCTGCTGTGGGAGTCTGGGCGTCCCGCCCCCCACGCCCAGCTGCGCTGTCCTGCGCTGAGAACGAGCAGCTAGCGTCCGGGACCAGGCAGACAAAGGGCCTGGGTATTTGGTGCGGGGCGTATTTGGTGCGGGGCGGAGACGGGGGGCGCTTGGGCACGCCGAGAGCCCCGGCCTTGGGTCAGTGCGTTTGCCTTGAGCTCTACCTGGGCGCCTCGCTGGGGACCCTGCGTCGCCCTCCTCTAGTTGTGCGGACGAATGCCAGCAGACAGCGGGGTGCCGGATGATTGCGCAGGGCACACACGCGCCGGCTCAGCCCTGCGTACCAGTCCGGGGGACTGCGATTGTGGGAAGACCTTGGGAGATGCAAGGTGACACCCGGCCCGGATCGGGCAGAAGGGGCGCCCGTCACCGTGGCCGCAGAGGCTGGAGGGTTGCGAGCACCCGCAGGGCCCCCTCTCCGACGTCCCCCTTTTTCCTAACGCCCCACGTATCCTTTGGAAAGGAATCCTTTTGTTTTTTGCTCCTCCCAAAGGGAGAAGGGTGAGGCTGCGTGCCTCCGGGCGAACGCCGTGTGTCGGTAAATTTGGGAGAAGCTGGGAAGGGAATTAATGAGGTGAGAATGAAGAGCTCCAAAGGGGGAAGAAAGAGAAAAGGCAGGAGAGCGCAGCTCGGTGCGGGCGCCGGGAGGGGAGGCGCGGCGGCTGCTGTGCTGTCCGAGGGCTCCGCCTGGCGGCTGGCCCCGGCCCCGGGCCAGCTGCCCGGTCTCACCTCGCCTCCAGCCCGGCCGGGGCCCCCTGGAACCCAGCAAAGCCCGTGGCTCACAGGCGGCCTCGGAAACCCGGGACCTTGAACCACGCCAAGCGGCCTCGCCATTCCCGCCTTCGTCTTCCCAGGCATCAACAGCAGTGCCCTGTGTAGCCTGCCGTGCCCTAAGCTAAGTGGAATAGCCCCTGGTACAAGTCTGGACCTCAGTGTTCCTTCCCGTGGGAATGGGCCAGTGAGCGAGTACGGCTAGCAGAGCTGCTGGGCGAACGCTCTTTTTAAGAGGGGGACTTGTGCACGGATCGCCCCGATTTACAGAGATGGTACACCGAGACCCAGCGGGAAAAGAGAAATGCCAAGGCTGAGTGTTGCGGGAAACAAAAGCCTAAATTCTGGGCCCTCTGCTCCACTCCTGTCCTTTAGCTCCGGGGCTCCGGGCCGCGTGCTTGGAGCGCCTCTTCCTGAACTCCACGTCTGTCGGCTTGTGTCCCGCCTGGCAGAGCCACTGAGGTCCCAGCAGCGATCCAAGCCGCGTGCGGAGGCGGACACGCCCTCGGGCGGCCGCACCTCCTCCGAGTCGGTCGCCGGCTGCTTCCCGGGTGGCGTGGGGGCCGGGGGTGGACCGCGCGCGGCCTCCCCGGGCCGCCCCTCCTTTGTAATTTGAATAAACGCCTCCCCATCCCGCGCGCGCCGCCTTAACCCGCCGCCCCCGCTCTCCCCGCTGCAGGCGGTGTGCGCGCGGGACCGACTCGGGCGGCGCGGCGGCTGCAGGCTGCGAGCCCGGCGCCCGGCGCGCAACCATGAAGGCGAGGCCGCAGGTCTGCGAGGCGCTGCTCTTCGCCCTGGCTCTCCACACCGGCGTGTGCTACGGCATCAAGTGGCTGTAAGTAGGGACCGCACGGCGGCCTAGGGCAGGGGGAGGGATCCCCGAGGGGTGGCGGGGACGGGGTGAGCGTGGGCCATCTACTCTGCAGCTTCCGTGTCTTGGCGGGTCAAGCGCTCTGGTCACTTCTCCCAGGCTTGCGGTGGAGGTGCGCCTGCAAAGTTTCCCCACGCCGTTGTCTAGGGGCACCCTCGCGAGGCGCCTTGCTCTTGGTGGCTCCTGCTAGTTTCCTTGTCAGTGTTTGCACCCTAGCGGCCAGTGCACAGAGCCGGGCCTGCCCTGTCCACCTGAGTGACCTTGGGGGGGTGCCCCATGTCATTCTCGACCAATTTCCTTTGCTGCTCAGAGCCCCACTCCGCATTGGCAGGCTCTGCACAAGGGCTTGCCGCCGCTCTTTAGCAGAGAGATGCAAGTAGCAGAGAGATGCAGCCAGCCTCCTTGGCCTGCGCCGGAGCTGCGGGTCCCAGGTCCTGCAGCAGCAGGCAGTGGTGGCGAGCGGAGTGGTGAGCAGAATGAAAACTCAGCCTGTTTCCAAAGGAGCTGCCCTTTGTGCTGGGAGAGATAAGGCCAGGCCGTAAATAACTCTGCCAACGTCCCGTGTCCTAGGGGACACCCGCGTGGACACTCAGGGGCAGGCAACTGCCTGCTGGACCCAGGCTCCTAGTGGTGCCCTAAGCCCTCCGAAGGTTCCTGGAGTTTGGCAGATGGGGCCGTGGTAGTGGGAGAGTGCAGCCCAGGACCCGGCTGTGGATTTAGGATGGGGGTTAAGGTATGTGTGTTGCACTTTAGGGGGGCTGGGGAGAGGCCCTGTGGAGGGTTTGGGGATTAGGTGGAAGATGGGGAGATAGAGCACAGCAGCTGGCAAACAGTCTGGAGGTCACTGGGCCCGCCCCCCCCCCCCCCAGCGCCAAGTTACCGATTAATTGGTGACTGGGGAGAGGAGCTGCATCTTGCTGTCTAGGAGGCTCCCAGCTCCCTCCTCCCATGCCCCCCAGGAGGCTGCTCCTCCCAGGCAGCCACCTTCCGGCTGCTGCTGGCCATCTGCAAGGAAGCCCCTGCATTGCCTCCCCCTACGCAGCAGCTGAGGCAACTGGGGTATAGAGAAGGGAAGGCTGCACGAGTGCCCCGGGGCCTGAGACTGGGCAAGGGCATTGTAGGGGCTGTGCCCTGGGAATGCTGAAGACCCCAGCAGGTGGACACTGAGATGGGCAATGGACTGTGTCCCTGTAAGTATTTCTCCTGAAGACGCTCCCAGCCTCATGGGAAAGTGAATCCTCCCAAGCCCTCCGGCAGGCTTCAGTCTGTGCCTCAGAGCCAGTGTGCAAGCTGAGCGGAGCAGTGGTTGGTCTCATGGGAGGCAGGTGGCCGGGCTGGGCTTGGCAGGGCAGCAGGATCTTCAGCTGGAATGAAAGCTGGCCGGGCTGGGCTTGGGGGCAGTCGGGAGTGGGATGGGTGAGGCCTCGTGTGCTTGGAATGGAAGCAGGTGGGCTTGGAGACCTCCGAACTGAGCAGAGTCTCTGTCAGGACAAGCTTGTCATTGCTATTTTTTTAAAGAGGCAGAGAGTTTGTGAAGCACCCCCCCAAGGCCACACAGCTGGTGGCTGTGGGATGAGAATCAGGCCAGAGCTTGTGGTAATGGCGAAGCTCTGGCCAGAAGGAGGAGGCAGGCAGGAAGGGTGTTATTTAAGCACAGCAGTTAGATGCAAGTGTGTGCTGATGCCTCTTTATGCACATATGCACAGCAGAGTGGCCTGGCCGACCTGCTTCTGGGCACCTTTTACCCTGTAAGATGACATTCTGTCCATGACCCCCACAGCACAGGCAGGGAGGGGGCTTAGGATTCTGTGGCTGGCAAGGTGCCATGAGATCTGTGTGACCCTGAACAGGTCAGCAATGGAGGACAGAGACGTGTATAGTGGGAGAGGCAGACTGGGGACTCATCCAGGAGCCACCGCTGTCCTCGGCTTAGGAAGACGAGTGGGAGAAGAAAGGGTGCTTAACATGGGGAAACCGAGACCAGATGTGGCCGAGTGACCTGGAATGCCTACCTGGTGGACACCCGGGGCCCGAGCAGGTGGGAAGGGCACTGGAGGGGAGGGGATAGGAACATGGCTGCCCGTGGGATGACCTGAGGAAACTTCCCTTGTCTTAGCCCAGCCCTACATCCCTTAGCTACTCCCTGCCAGGCCCTGGGAGGTTCCCAGCAAAGCGGAAGGGGAGACCTGGTCTGGTGGAACTGACCAGGCAGCTGCGTCCAGCGGTATGTGCCTTGGATGGTGCAGGGGCCCAAGGACTTGAGCCATCCTCCACTGCTTTCTGTCTGTAAGCAGGGAGCTAGACTGGAAGCGGAACAGCTAAGACTAGAACCAGCCCTGAGAGGGGGATGCTGGCAGTGCAACGTAGAAGATTGCCTTGTTGAACCACTCTGGGGGCAGGGGCTGAGGCAGTCTCATCCTGCAGATATCCCTAAAGCCTGCCTTCTCCTGGCCTGATGCCCTAGAGACTCTGGAGGGCCGTAGCCCACAGGCTGGAGTGCAACGAGTGGGACAGGGTTTGAGCCAGCCCCAGTCCTATTAAGCCCCCTGCCAGAAGCCTCAGTGCCCCAACTCTGAAATGGGTGTGGGAAGGGCACCAGGCTAGGGTCTGGGAGGCATGGTTCTGGCTGAACCCTGCCCCTTTGTGGGCCTCACTTTGTCCCCGTTGTACAGAGAGCAGCCTGGTTAGGATTTTCCCTGGGCAGCAGCAGCACGGGTGGCCTACAGGGTCCAGAGGCTCCACGTCCCCAGCACAACTGGGGACAAGAAATGGAGGGGTCCCTCTTGGCTCTGAGTGCTGGGACAACCCTCTTGGAGGCAACCAGATGATCTCTGGCTGTGGACTGGAGCAGCTTGTGGAGGAGGGGTCGGCCCGGGGGTCCTCAACATGGATGTTGCGATGTGATCTGAGGGGACCTCCCTAAGGCCACTCCAGAGGTTTTGAGAGCCTGAGAGAAGCTAGGCATGCCTGAGCAGATCAAAGTCAGGGTCTTGCCCCACTGTCCCAGGGTACCCAGGATGGTGTATGACCCAGGAGAGCCCAAAGGGATGAGGCAGGGGCAAGCAGAGGTCTGGTGTGGGGACCAGACTTTCACTGCTTTCCCACCCAGGGTTGGCAGGGCCCAGGGCGCAAATCTAGGGCTTCCTCAGATGGGAACAGCCGGCCAGCTGGAGGCAGGGGGCAGGAAGAGCCGGACCCATCCCTGTAGCCTCCGACAATGATGTGAGGCCCTTCCCACTGCCATGCCATTTTTGCCCTCATGCCAGCTCCCCTGGGGTGGAAGCCCCGTCTGGATGGCTCTGGGGGTGGCCTAAGCCACACCCTGCTGGAGTGGCACCTGCTACAGAATGGGTGAGTGGGCGACAACATTCTCTTCTGTGAGCAGCTGCTATGGCAGAGGAAGACCCAGGCCCAGACCACTTAAAGGAATCCCAGTGAGGCTACTGGAACAGACACCTTCGAATTCATGGTGTTGGAGGCAGGCCCTGGAAAGATGCTCTTCTTGGTTGGGAGTGGACCTCACTCGGGCCAGGGGACCTGACAGCTGCTCCAAGGGAGGGGCTTCTGGTAACACCAGGAAAACAGCTCAGTGGCAGGCTGTAGGGGAGGAAGCCAGCAGGAGGTGACATGGCCCTGCCCGGAGGCAAGAGTGGGGAGGACCACCCAGGCTGGGAGATGGGCTGCCGCCAGCCCACGGCTGGAAGGCAAAACCACTGACTGAGTGGGGCTTACCCAGAGACACCCTTGTTGTTGGAGCCTTTGGTGCTGAGGTGTATGGGGAAACTGAGGCAGGACAGGGGTCAGTGACCTGCCTAAGGTGGGCAGAGGTAGCTGGAAGGATGAGTGGCTGAGCCAGTGCTTGAATTCAGGTCTCTGCCTGGAGGCAGTCCCAGGAGACGTGCCATCAGCCACCGCCAACAGCCAAGCCAGTGAACTCTGCGTTCCCTCCTGTCCTTTCTTCCACCCTCTCCCCCACATCCCCAGCCCCCAGATAGAGCAAAATGTTTCCAATTAGGGGGTCTGTGTAGGGAGACATGTCCACACAGGCGACCCCCCCACCTCCCACCCTAATCCCTGATTACCTCCCTGAGGGGGATTTAGTTCCAAACGGTCATTACCACTAATTACCAGCTGACCGCATGGCCCTCCGCTGGAGTACAGTCGGCTGCCTCCACCTGCTTGCTCCCCTGGCAGACCAGGGCTGGCTGCTCCTGTCCTGGCCACGCTGGCACTTCAGTCCCCGCAAACAGCTGGCAGTTCCCTCAGTCCCCAGGCCTGGGGACCACTAGACCTCTGCCCTGCCCTGGGTCCTCCAGGCACCTCCAAAGCAGCTTCCTGTGGGGAGTCAGCCTCATCATTAGGATGTACCCACTGCTGTGTCTCTTCTCAACACCACTAGGGGCACAGCTGCAGGCTCTGTGGTTTCCCGCAGGGTCCCCAAGCCAGAGAGACCACAGGCTGCCAGGGACACAGAGCAGCCTTCTCTGAGAGCCACAACAGCTGGCGCCAGGCACTGTCTTATGCAGCTCCCCTGGAAGTGGCTCAGAGGCCCAGGTGAAGGGCAAGGTAGGATCAGTCTGGGCAGAGCATGGGGGACCCCGGGCAGGAGAGGCCAAATCCCCCTACTGGAGTGGGGTGCGGAGCCTTGCTGGAGGATGCTGGGCCCAGCCTCAGAGCTCTCAGTAGTTCATAGAGGGGATCATCTGCTCCCCACCCCTTGCTCCAGGCCACCCCCAGGGGGATCAGAGCTGAGAAATGACCTAACGGGGGCTGCTACTGTCCAGCAGCTCTGTAAGCTGTGTGTGTGGAGTGGAGGCGGGGAGACTTCAAACATCCCAGGAGCCTGCTGAGGTCCTGACACTGGTCGCAGGGTGGCCACAAGCACACCTAGCAAGGGCTGTAAGGGCTTAGATAGCTGGTTCCCCAGAAATGGGAGGTGGGCAGGACCAGAGCAGCTCATCAGAAGATGCTCCATGGACAGCCCTGTGTAGAACACCACCATCCAAATCCGCCAGACCTGTCCCTGCTCACACGAGGCATCTCTTCCAGCGTCCAACAGCCCCTGCGGTGTTCAGTTTGGAATTGGTGCTCCGGAAGGGACAGCAGTTTGTTCCAGGTGGCCCAGTATGCAGAAGGGCAGAGCTTGAGACAGAATCCACCTGGGTTTTCACTTCCTCTGGCCCAGTGAGCAGGGGCACCCTGTGAATATTCCAGATAATTGCATGCATTTTACTTCGGTCTCCCTAGAGCACTTTATAGCACTCAAAGACATGAGGCCTCGACAGGTTGGGTGACTTGTGGGTTATACAGCTAGTGCCCACAGCCGCTGTGCCAGCCCAGAAGCAGGGACAGCTGTGTCTCTGCATTGCAATCGTTGGTGGGCTTATCCAGCTCTCAGATACTCCTCAAGGTCAGGGTCTGTGTTATGTCTCAAATGAGCATGAGAGGAATGACCACCAACAAATAATTTCTCCTATGACTGGGTCAAGTGCACTTAGTCCTTCTGGTATGGCAGGAGGGTGGGAGGCCTTCCTGGGTCAGGCCTGGTGTGGGACCGGCTCAGGGAGAGAGGCTGGGAGCTTGCTGTGCCTGCACATTAGGACATGCAGCGGGCCCAGCCAGGAGGCCGGGTATTGAGAGGACTGTCAGGTGGCAGCCCATGGCCTTGACCGGGTGGACAGGGTCTGAGCACTGATCACAGGCAGAGTCAGGAATGCCCCTTGTCAGCCTTCACCTGTGAATGACACAGTGGTGCCAGGAGGTAAGGGGGAGGAGAGGGGTGTAGCACCTTGCCCTTACCACCATACTCGCCCATCACCTGGGGCGAGAGTGGCACCTGGCTGGGCTGAGGCTTGAAACATGGAGCTTTCCAGGATCACTGTGTCCACCTGGGACACCCAGTACTGCTCACAGTGTGTCCTTCTTTGGACCCCAAATTCCTCCAGTGTCTCCGCTGAGTGGCCGAGGGCTCTGACTACCTGAGGTCCATCTACCATGGTTGGAGCAGTGGCTGGGGACTGGAGCCAAGCCCATGGGGTTGTGACTGATGGTCCTGGGAGAATGGCAGGTTCTAGAAGGACCCGGTGCTGGAGCCTTGGAGCCCCTGTGCCCAATGCAGGAGCAGGCCCCACCTTCCTAAGCATGTAGGAGGCCAGTACCTTCCCCCCGACCACCAAGGGAGGAGCTCTGCCCTCAGCAGCCTCAAAGGTCAACTGAATCAAACCGTGCCTGCCTGCAGGGCTTCCACGTGGGGAACAGCATGAGGATTGTCCAGGAGCACGCACGGGCCCTGGTAGTTCCCAGATAGACCCCCTTTGTCAGAATGTCTCACAGACTGCACTTAACCAGGCCCAGAGAGGGTCAGCACATGGATCCAAGGTCACACAGCAACTGAATGGCTCCATCCAGAGCCACTCCCCTGTCTTCAAGGTTCTAGATCATCCTAGAATCCACTGGTTCTTGTAGGCTTTAACACACGGATCTGAGACTTCCCAGTGTGATGAATGAGTTTAGTGATCTAGGGAACAGGGGTGCTAAGTTCCCGACCTGCGTTGTGCACACAGCAAGGGTGTGAGTATGAGTGTTGGTCACCGTGGTGCTAACCTAAGCCGTGGGCCTGCTGTCTGGACGGGTGTGCTCAGTGCGTGGTCCTTCACAGGCAGTTGAGAGCCAGGCCAGCCTGGTGAGTTCTCGGTGAGCTGGAGGGCGGGGTAGTGTCAGGATATGCATTGGGAAGCCTAGGCAGGACCCATCACCATCCCCTGAGAATCGGGACCGTCTGAGATCCAGATGAGTACTAACATCCTCAAGGTCGCATAGAGGTGGGGAAGGGACTGTCACCCTGCCAGGTGGCATCTTGCCTCCTCATTTCTTGACTCAAGGAACCCAAAGGAGGGAAAGCTGGGGGCCAGCAGGGCAGGTGCAAGCTGCCCACGGCCCTGTCTTCCCTTCTGTTGGCGGCATGCAGGGCGCTGTCCAAGACGCCGGCGGCCTTGGCACTGAACCAGACGCAGCACTGCAAGCAGCTGGAGGGCCTGGTGTCAGCACAGGTGCAACTGTGTCGCAGCAACCTGGAGCTCATGCACACAGTGGTGCGTGCGGCCCGTGAGGTCATGAAGGCCTGTCGCAGGGCCTTTGCCGACATGCGCTGGAACTGCTCCTCCATCGAGCTCGCCCCCAACTACCTGCTTGACCTGGAGAGAGGTAGGAAGCTACCGATGTATGCTGTGGGAGCTGTAGGGGGCTAGGGGGTAGCATGGATCTGGCATAAATGTGTGTGTGTGTGTAGGCAAGTGGGTGGGCTTATGAATGGCTGTTCAAATACACACAGGCCCCAGTGTGTGAGCAAAGGAATGAGTGATCCCCAACCCTGGAACCCCAGCTTGCCTCTTGTTCTATTGAAGGCCACATGCAAGGGGCTCCTCAGAGTGTAAGATGAGGGTCCCACCCTTGGGGGCATACAGGTGTACCCGGGCCAGGGTGGCCGCAAGTCCCAGGCTGTTATCCCTAGAGCAGAGAGGGTCCAAGGAGCATCTCCCAGGAGAAGACTTGTTGGTGACTGCAGGCACTGGATAAAGGCCCAGGGCAGCTCATCGGCTAGGGAAGCTGAGGCTGGAGCACAGGCGCCCCGCGGGCTACGTGGGCTCCTGAGGCTGCAACCACAGTACATTCCACACTGAGTTCTTGTCAGCAACCACAGGTTGCCCCCTGCTGAGACCCAGATTATGTTCCCAGGAAGGGGATCCCCTTGCTGGTTCCTACTCTGTGCCGGTGGCCAGAAGGCCTAGCACCCTCAGCTTGCAGCTGCTTCTCATCCCACCTGCCTCTGCCATCCTCTGCTGGGCTCCCCTGGGGGTAGCTGTGAGCCCCAAATGCCTTCTTAGGTGGGCACAAGCCATTGGCCATGGGCCCTCCTCACCCAGTACAACCTCATCTTTGTGCCATTAGCCAGCAAAGACCCTGGTTTCTTTCTTTTTGAGATTTATTTGTTTTTGTTGGAAAGGCAGATATACAGAGAGGAGGAGATACAGAAAAACATCCGTCTGCTGGATCGCTCCTCAAGCAGCCACATCAGCCAGGACTGAGCCAATCTGAAGCCAGTAGCCAGGAGCTTCTTCCTGGTCTCTCACACAGGTGCAGGGTCCCAAGGCTTCAGGCATTCCTCGACTGCTTTCCCAGGCCACAAGCAGGGAGCTGGATAAGAAGTAGAGCAATTGGGATTAGAATTGGTGCCCATATGGGATCCTGGCATGCAAGACAAAGACTTTCACCCCCAGGCTGCTGTGCAAGGGCCCCTTTTAAAAAGACGTATTTATTTATTTGAAAGGCAGAGTTATATAGAGAGAGGGATACAAAGAGTGGGATCTTTCATCCACTGGTTCACTTCCCAGTTGGCCACAGTGGCTGGAGCTGAGCTGGTCTGAAGCCAAGAGCCAGAATCTTGTTCTGGGTCTTCCATGCAGGTACAGGGTCCCAGGGCTTTGGATCATCCCCTGTTGCTTTCCCAGGCTATAAGCAACAAGCTGGATTGGAAGCGAAGTAGCTGGGACTCAAACCGGTGCTGATATGCAATGCCAGTGTTGCAGGTGGCAGTTTAGTTTGTTGTACCTCAGTGTAGGCTTCCAGATACTGAGGATCATGTGACCACATCTTTCTGGGGCCCTCAAGTTCTCTACAGAGCCAGGGGACTGGATTCTTGCTTCTGAGTAGCAACTCTGGGCAGAAGGGGCCACGCTGTGAGTTCCTGTGCCTGGAGTGTGCTGGCAGGAGTAATAGCCACAGCTCTGGTGCCAACCCTATGGCAGGGTGGGTGTGAAGCAGCAGACAGGTTCCTTCCCCTGGGCCAGTCCTCCCTGTGCCCTGCTGACCCCCACCCCCACCCCAGGGACCCGGGAGTCGGCCTTCGTGTATGCATTATCAGCGGCCGCCATCAGCCATGCCATCGCCCGGGCCTGCACCTCTGGCGACCTGCCCGGCTGCTCATGCGGCCCCGTCCCAGGTGAGCCACCCGGGCCCGGGAACCGCTGGGGAGGATGTGCGGACAACCTCAGCTACGGGCTCCTCATGGGGGCCAAGTTTTCCGATGCTCCTATGAAGGTGAAAAAAACAGGATCCCAAGCCAATAAACTGATGCGTCTACACAACAGTGAAGTGGGGAGACAGGTAACCAACCCACCCCACCCACCCCAGATGGTTGTGCTTGTGCCATTGGCCTAGAGAGAGCCATCCCCCACCCCACCATGTGCCCAAATGGGGGTGGGGGGAATGCGCCCTGATCGGCCCCCACCCACATGATTTGTCTCCCACTTCTCTCTCAGCTCTTCGCTCTCTAGCTGCTTGGGGCTTGCCTTCTCCTCCTCCTCTTCCAGGCTATTCACTAAGACTGGGGTATTTTGCACAGGACTCCTGAGTTTTGACCTTAACTCTGATGCTGAGCATCTTGAGCTAGCCACAGCAGGTCCCCTTCTCTCTGGCTTCAGTTGCTCCCCTGTGTACAATGGCAGGAGTGTTTGTGCCAACTTGCCAGCAATTGTGTCCTCCAGGCGTGGCCAGGGCTGCGGGCAGCAGAGCCACCGCATGCTGAGGGGTCCTCTCCCCAGGTGCACTGAGGACTCGCCCAGACCCAGCCCACCCCCAAGCACAGCTCTCCCCAGCACCTGCTGGGACAGTTTTCCATGCACCCCTCCACTCATCAGAATAAAGAATGAACAAACCATGTGGTCTTTGGAAAATTAAAAAGATGGCAAAACAGTGCTGGTTGCCCACCTGCAAGCTGCTGGTTCTCTTACCTCCAGGGCAGGCATGAACCCCTCCCCGCATCCTTCCTCTCCAGTGAGGGGTGGGACTGCCCCCACCCCCACATTGTATCCTCTTTAGCTCCTTTCTGCATCCTGCTAGCCCCATTCTACAGAGACAACAAGTGAGGCAGGAAGCATGGGGGTGACAGCCCAGATCCACAGCACTCCCAAGTCCAGGGGCTTCTGTATCTTTGCTCCTGGGAGTTTTCTAGAATGTTCGTAGAACTGAGGCCAAATTCTGCTGCCCACCTGCAGTCTATCCATGCAGAGCACCCCCATCTCAGGGCACAGCCCTCCCCTCATCTTGGGCAGTCTACAGAGGTCCCCAGGCTCAGAGGCCTCTCAGGCCTGTCCCTGTCCCTGACACCGGGCCACAGGAAGGTTTAGTAAGTGCAGATGCACTAGGTGGGCACTGACAATGTGACCACAGCTCTGGGCTCCATCCTCATAAGCACACTACGCACCCTGCTCAGCAAATCTCAGATTTCACACCCAAGTGCCCACCTTGGATCTGCATTTGCAGGCATGAGTGAGGCGGCAGGAGCCAGCTTGGGGCATGTCCCTGCCTGCTCCGTGCCTCGGTTTCCCCATCTGAGACAGGAGACCTGTCTCCCTGTGCAGGGCCTGGGCATGGGTAGCCAAGTGCCAGGTAGAACAGAAGGGCCTTAGCAGGCCCTTAATTCCTACCCTGTGGTGCAGTCAGGGAAACTGAGGCCCAGAGAAGGTCATTTCTCCAATCGAGGTTGCCCCTGAGTCTCCCCCACCCCGATCTGCTGTCCACCAGGCCCTACTTCAACATGTTTCTCAAAACCAAAATGGACTCCAGTTCAGAATAGCTCACAAACATCTAGGAGACGGCCTGTGCCCAGCAATCAGGGGTGCGCCCTGGCTGATGCACTGGCCGTGGGGGAGGGACCAAGCACATAGAGGACCATGTCCCCAAGCACTCCATGCCCTGCTCTCTTTTGCTTCTTTTCTCACTGAGAGAATTCCCTGCTCCTCACCACCAAGTTGTGTGGGACATTTCCATGCCCTGGCTTTTGGAGTTCCCCTGACCCTGAGTTCAAACCCTGGCTCTAGCAGTTGCTGGCTGTGCACCCCTGGGCATGAGACATGACCTCTCTGAACCTCTGACCCGAATCCTTAAAGGGGAAGGAAAGGGCTCTTTGGCAGTCACTGACTCCCAGGCATCTGTGAATCCTTGCAAATGCCACTGCTCCCACTCCTCCCTGCTCCCCTGCCCCCCACAGGCCAGGCTGGCTGACAAAAGCTCGCCCCCTGGAGGCCTGAGCTGGCCCTGCCTCCCTTACCAGCTCCCCAGCCCCCTGGTGGGTGGGGCGGGTTCCCCGGGGCATTACCCTCCCTGGGGAAGGCTGTGGCCGCCCAGCCCAGCGCCCTCCCCTGTCTGCAGGCTCTGCGTGCCTCTCTGGAAATGAAGTGTAAGTGCCACGGGGTGTCGGGCTCCTGCTCCATCCGCACCTGCTGGAAGGGGCTACAGGAGCTGCGGGATGTGGCCGCTGACCTCAAGAGCCGCTATCTGTCGGCCACCAAGGTGGTACACAGACCCATGGGCACCCGCAAGCACCTGGTGCCCAAGGACCTGGACATTCGGCCCGTGAAGGACTCGGAGCTTGTCTACCTGCAGAGCTCGCCTGACTTCTGCATGAAGAATGAGAAGGTGGGCTCGCACGGGACACAAGACAGGTAAGAGTCGACTCTGCCAGGCCTGGGCACGTGCTTGCTGATGGCTGGGGAATGATCAGGGGAAGGTGCCAGGGTCCTGGGGTGTCCAGGTGGGGGGCACTGGGGAATGGAGGCTGGCAGAGGCCCCACCCCACCTTCAGATGCAGTACTGGGAGACAGGAGGGTGCAAAGATGCTGCTCCATAGAATGTGGGTACCCAGCAGGCACCCATCAAAGAAGGGGCAGGAGGAGTGAAGGGGCATGCCATAGTGCCAGCACTGGAGGCAGTGGTGCCCAGCGAGTCTGTGGAATTCAAGGAGGGCACACATGTCTTATCCCCCACAATGGGCATTAGTGTATGCGCCCTTCTCTCGGGCTGCAACAACCTCTTGGGTACCCCTGGCCCCTCCCCATGTCAGAGCCAGGCATGGGGTCCCTACAACTGGCCCAGGGCAGGGTGCAGGTGGGGGCTGCAGACTCCTTGCGCATAGAGTATGGGGTTCTGCAGAAAGCCAGACCTGAGCCCGGCTCCAACAAGGACCATTCTGGAACCCAGTGCAGCTGGTCAGGTGCCAGGCACAGGACCCAGGAAAGGCCCCTAGGACCTACGCAGTGCAGCATGTGGCCCCCAGAGGTGTTTGGCCAGGGGAACTCTTTCATTAGGGAGTCCCAGCGCGGGTGGGGCTGAGAGCGCCTGGGTGTCGGGGAAGGCGTCTGGCACATTGTTGGGATCCAGCCAGCAGCAGCTTCCTCCACAGCCTAGTTCCTGTCTCCAGCCAGGGAGGGGGCAGGCTGTGTGCAGAGGGCCCGGGGCTCCCATCTGGAGGCCACATTGAGGGGGCTGGGCCCAGGGAAAGTGGATCCGGGTCAGGGAGAGGGGCCGGAGCTCAGAGCGTCTCGGCTAAGGCAGCAGCAGGGCAGGCATGATGAATGGGGAGGTGACAGCAGTGACTTCCAGAACACAAAGGGACTGGGAGAGCTTGGTGAGAACCCCAGAGCCAAGAGAGGGTCCCCTTGAATCTGTAAGCAGCTCTGTGTGTATGCACACGCACATGCGTGCACTCCAACCAGGACATGGCTCCCGAGCTGCGTTAATTTGAGCAAATCCTTGGCTGATCTGGGGCTCAGTCTTACCACCTGAGCAATGGGGATGATAGCCCCAGCTAACAGGCCTTGGTGAATCATGTCTGGTTTTGCTATCACCGCTTCTCCCTCCTGCCCAGGACTTGCACTGTCCACTGCCCTTTCTGTCCCCGCCTCCCCTCCGCCCTGCACTCATTGATTTCCTGCCAGGTTCAGCTGCCTCTGTGTAGGTTGGCTCTGGGCTGCAGTTACAGGTGACCCCAGTAACTCAGGGGCTTATGACCATGGCTCCTTCCTTCCTGCCCGCTCTCTCTGAAGCCATAGCTCTGCCTGGTCCTGGCAGCCACAGGGAATTGGGGTTGGAGGGAGACCCCCATGAGCTCAGGTTGTGGCAGAGGGAAGCCCAAGAGTGAGGGCAGGACAATGGGGATCCTGACAGCCTAGACATCAAGGAGGACTTCCTGGAGGAAGAGAGATGAGGCATTTGTTTGGTTGAGGGGATGTGGGGTTGCAGAGGGCTGCATGAGAGTGAGTTTTATGACTGTGCAAGGCAGGTGCACCATGGTGTCAGGACTGGCTCCCCAGCCAGGGAAGGTGTCCTGCTGTCCTTCTCATATCCAGGCCAGAGAAACTGAGGCATCAGGGACTATACCCCTGCAATCCGTCCCCCTCCCAACCTTACAGCCTGTGCCATGGGTCCTTCTCTTGGCTCCCAGCCCTCCTCTCCCGAGCTGCCAGGTGCAGCCGCCACCTCAGGCCTTGTCTACCTTGGCACAGGAGGCCAGGTTTACTGATAGTGCAGGTGAGGGATCAGCCAAGCCCTTTAGGGTGCGGCCGCAGTGACTCAGAACTGCCCTGAGTCACACAGCCCGTGCATGGCAGAGCTGGGCTTGGGAACCAGGGCTATCTAGCTCTGGGCCCCCACAGTCAGGCCACCTGCTGATTCTGGGCCCTCCCTCCTTCCCAGCTCAGACCTGATCCTCTCTTTACTTCCTCCCCTGCCTCCTGCTCTCACTCTCGCTCATCTGGCATCAAGCCAGGTCCTTTACTTTCGCGGGGACTGTCCCCTCTATTCCCTACCCTTTCCCATTCTGTGCATGTTAGGTTCCTCCAGCTCACCTTTCTGGTCCAGGCAACCCCTCTTTTTCCAGGAAGCGCTCTGCACACTCACAGACACTGTGTTGGCACTGTAGGACCTGGGGCATACCCCTGCTCCATTCTGTGCCCGTTTCCATGTTAGTAAATAGGACGATTGGATGCAGTCACCCCTACAGCTTGCCCATCTCACGTTTTCTGACATTTCTGTTCTCACAGTAGGTACAGGGCGGGAAGTGGGTCTTTTGACCCTGCCCAGTGCCCCACGTCCCTGCCACTTCTCCTAGTCCCTGGTCCTAGCCTCAGTACACTGGACTACCTTCTCAGCAGTCAGAAGAACTGATGACAACACAGGGCACTTCAGGTTCACTGGTCCTCTAGGGGCTGCTCATCCCATGGAAGGGGTTCGGGACACAAGGCAGCCCCCACATGGCCCAGGGGGCTCTGTGCAGCTCAGGGCAGAGCGAGCAGGAAGCAGCCTTGGGGTCACGTGCCCTGTTCATCCCCAGGCTCAGGGGAGAGCTTGTGCAGCGTGGTACCCTTGGCTGAGCCTGTGTGCCTCTGTGTGATGAGTACAACACTCCTACCCACCCAGCACTCCTACTGTGCCACTCCTGTAAGGTTGTCACTTGTCCCACGGGAGGCAAGTGGCCTGTAGACATCTGAGCCCGAGGCTCCCTCAACCTGTGCAGCTGTGGGTGCTTCCAGATTGCCTTTGCAGTCTAAATGCCAGCCTGATGCTGATGTCTGTGTGCACTGACTGAGGGTCCTTTAAGGATTTAGATGTGCAGAAGCAGGGGTGGGTGTTGTGGCCTAGTGAGCTGAGCTTTGCTCCCTGTATCATCCACATGCATAGCAGAGTGCCTATTTTGAATCCACGCTGCTCTGCTTCCAAATCCAGCGTCCCACTGATGTGGCGGGAGGGGGGGTGCAGCAGAGGATAGCCCAAGGGCTTGAGTCCTAGCTACTTGTGTGGGAGACCCGGATGGTGCTCCTAGCTCCTGGCTCAGCCCTGGCTCAGCCCTGGCCATTGCAGTCATTTGGGGAGTGATCCAACAAAGATTCTCTCTCTCTCATTGTTTCTCCCTTTATCACTGCCTTTCAAATGCATAAATAAATTGTTTAGAAAGTAGCAGAAACTGGAAAAGACATCTCCAAGAAAGTGAAAGAGCCATATCCTTTTGATGACAGCTTAGTGTAAATTCAGGGAAAGTGAGCAGTGCTTGGAGTGAGATGTTTTAAAATTCTCCAGGAGGGGCTGAGGAGGTGGAGTGCTCACCGACCTCTTCCCCTTCTCCCTCCCCTCCCCCACAGGCAGTGCAACAAGACCTCGAATGGCAGTGACAGCTGCGATCTCATGTGCTGTGGGCGCGGCTACAACCCCTACACGGATCGCGTGGTTGAGCGGTGCCACTGCAAGTACCACTGGTGCTGCTACGTGACGTGTCGCCGCTGTGAGCGTACTGTGGAGCGCTATGTGTGCAAATGAGGCCTGCCCACGCCTGTGCCCACGGGAGCCCATGCCCGCACCCGCTCCTTGCACCCACGCTGGGCAGCTGGGGCCAGTCTCTCTCCGCCCCAAGGTGCCCCGCCCCAAGGATTCTCACGTGTGAATTCCAGATGCCACGCGGGCGCCCAGGGAATGTGGCTCAGCCTCTCCTTGGAAGCCACCAGTGACCGGAAACCTGGCCATGCTGGAAGGAGGGCCTGGACATCAAAGGATGCCGCTGGGATTAAAAATAACCTGGAGTGCCCACGTGCCGCCTTGCAGGCTGATCTGAGACGGCAGGCCCAGTACCTGTGAGACGGGGACGGACTTGACCTTCCAGGACCAGGCAGAGAATCCAGGGAAGGCATGGGTGTGCACAGCACCCTGTCCCCCAGCCCAGGGTCTGAGCCTGCTGGGCCCACCACATGGAACCACTAGCTTGGGTTGTACATTTTTTTTTTCCTTTTCTTCCTCTGGGATGTGGGAGCTACGGAAATATTTATAAATCGTTGCTTTTTCTTTGGGGTGGCTTGGCCTCAACTCCTCTTTATATATTTTATATGTGTATATAAATATATAAATATATATGATGATCTCTATTTTAAACAACAAGCCTCAAAACAGCTGTATGAAATCAGTGCTAAGCACACGCCTTGCTCTCCCCAGCCCGCTCCCCTACAGGGCCTGGCTGTCTCCACTGAACTCAGTGGATCCCAAGGCTGGCAGGAAATCCGCAGTTGGTTTCCAAGACAAGGCGGCCTCCGACTGATGCCTCTGCACCGCCCCCCACACCCCGGGACCCGCCCTGGCTTTCCCTGCTTCAGATCTTTTGGTCAAGGGCAAGCACAGATGTCTTGAAACTTAAGCCTGGTTGGCAGCATCTTGGTTCCTCACACATGTGGCCGCGTGAGCAGAGCCTGCTCAGCTCCCTGCAAAGGAAACCCCACTCCCTGATTTTGGGGGACATGGAGGCAGGCTGGATTGCAGCTGCCCCTGGTGGGGTTCCTGTGTGAGTCTGGGGAAGCCCCCGTCCCCAGACTCGGTTTTCTCATTGTAAAACCAGGGAGAGGGGGTGGCGATTGAGGCTGGAGTGGTGAGGAAGACTTGGCTGCTGGTTCCATTTTGAAGGTGGAGGCAACAGGATTTGTCCTCTTTCTGCACGTGGGGAGAATGCCTGGGTTTTGGCTGGAGCCACTGGAAGGACAGAGGCTCTGGCCTGGGGCTCAGCCCTGGACACGTGACGACCACCATGCAGATTGAGCTCCAAGCTGGTCTGACCCTTGAGTCAAGGGCTGTGATGTATATTTGGGTATCATCATTAAGGGAACTGGCAGGAGACCAAAACAGGGAGGATGGGGTGCAGGGACGGACTAGCTTCACCTTGAAGACTGGGGAGGGGAAGAGGACCAGAGTACAGGCAAGAGGAGCTGGGAGTGGCTGGACTCGGAAGGAGGGGGAACCTTGTGTTGGGGTGCCTCCCCAGTTGAGCCTCCGGGCAAGAAGCGGTCCTGATAAGGGAGTGACAGGTGGGGTGCCCTCAGTGCCTGGCCACAGTAGCCCCCACACCAGGAGAGTTAGTGATCAATTGCCTGGATCTTGCTCTGCCCATGGGGTGACTGCCCAAGTCGCAGGATCTAACAGAAGGTGGTAAACTGAGGCCAAACACCACACGGGGAAGGGCAGAGAGGAAGAGAGGAGTCTGGGCAGGATGCGGGTGGTGGGGAGGAGGGTGCGGCAGGCATTCCTGGGGGTGGGATGGCATGGACAGATGTGGGCCCCCAGGGCTGGCTGCTGGATGGCTCGTGGGAGTGAGAAGGCAGTGGTTTTTTTTTGTTGTTGTTGTTCTGCCTGGAAGCTGCTGGGTCGGGATAGAACCCAGGGTGGGAGACACAACAGGAGCAGTCCTGTGGTCTCCTGTGAGTCTGGTTTGCACAGGAAACTCTGAAGTGGGAGGGGCCTTTCCTGTGGTCACCAAACTGATAAAGGGCTGGGGGTGGGTGTGGAGCCTGTGGGGCCCCCCAACAGTGACTCTGCACACTGCCCCTGCACACTGGACGTGTCCTGTCCAGTGACTCACTAGGCCTGCTCTCTGCTCCAGCTCTCACAGGCAAGCCATTCACCTGCTCAGGGCCCCTGTTGTTCTCTCTGACCTGGTATGTCACCACCCTGTGAGAGTCTTTAAGCCCTGTGAACCTTTACAGAGCCTCAAGGGGCCAGCCAATGTCTTTTGGTCCTCAAGGGGCCCCCTTCTCCAGGAAGCCCTCCCTGGCTACCCTCAGCCTGGGTCAGGGACCACCTCTGAGTTCCTACAGTCCTTGTGCTCTCTGCCACGCTGCCCCCCACCCCGCATTGTCTCCAGCCAAGGTTTAGAGGTTCTGTGTTATGTCTGTAACATGTCTTCGCCACCCGGGGCTTCCCCTGGGGCCTGGGATCCAAGGGTGGCACACACAAGGCTGAGGAGACAGTGTTGATTGTGAGGGGGACGTCATTTGACCCAGAACAAGCAAGTGGAGAGGGACAACTGGACCCCAGAAGAGAAGGACACATGAGCTGAATGCTGCCACTTAACTGTACACCGGCCACGTGCCTATCCCAAGCACCCTCCCAGGCACCCACCCGCGGGTGTGGGCGTCCAAGGCAACCACCGCGGAAGCTGAGGCTGTGAGAGGAGAGAGCGCCAATGCAGGCCAGGCTGTGTGTGTGTGAACCCAGCTCTTTCCTGGGCCAGGAGGGGAGCTCCCACAGGCTTAAGAGGGAACCCTGGCCGGGCTCCTGTCACTGCCCAGCCCTAGTCCTGTGAGGAAGCCCTGCCCCCTTCTGGTTGGCTGGGGTTATGATGAGACAGGTGCAGCTGAGGGGACAGGGGGAACTGGGCTGGGTCAAAATTCTGCTCTGGAGTGGGGACTGGCCTCAGGCAGGTGTGCATGCCCTATCCCGGGTTTCCCCCGTAACATGGGACCTCCTTCTGGCGCCTTGGGATCCTCCAAAATCCTCCAGAAAAGTCCTTCCATGCCTGCCTAGAAGCCAGCCTGGGACAGATCCTGGTGGCTGAATTCTTGTCCCAGCAGGAATTGTCTCTCCCTCCCCCACCCCTGCTCCAGCCAGCCTCTGGAGGAACCTGGAGGCATGGAAACTATCCACCCCCTGCCGGGTACTGCGCTGCTCAAATCTGAGGCTGTGTGGGAGGGGAGGCTGCCTGGAGGGAGTGGGGGGAGGCGTGCCTGGGGAGAGAGACAAGAAGGCGGCAACAGAAGGAAACAGGAACTCTTGGAAGAAAGGAGAGATTAGTCTGGTGGGAAAGGAGAGACCGGACAGATAAGGCTTCCCCCACCCCCAAGGGCAGGTCAGAGGACAGCGGAGGGGGCTGCCACCTGGAGGTCACAGACGCTAGCAGGGCGCAGGTCCCACCCTGAGTCCCCAGCGCCCCAGGGTCCATTGCAGGTCAGCTGCTTTCTGAACTCTCCCTGCTGTGTGGCACCAGGCAACTCCAGACCCTCTCCCGGCCTGTACACGGGTTGGCTTCATTCTTACAGCCCCTCTGAGGATTAGGGACCAGCATCTGTGTTATTTATGAGGAGCGGAGGCTCAGAGAGAGGGAAGCGCCAGGGCCTCGGCTGCACAGCAGTTAGTGACCAGGTGGGACAGAAGCCCCAGCAGACCTCCCTCTGAGCCTTGAGCCAGCTCTCGGCATCCCCAGGGGGCATCAGCTGAGTGTTAACTGCATCCTCAGTGTGACCAGCAGAGGCTCAGCTCAACATCAGGTGGCTCCTGATGGCAAGGCAGGCTGGTTGGGAGCAGGAGCGGGGTGCTAGGCAGGGGGACTCAGGCCACAGCTCAGCCACTGCCCCCCTAGCACAGGAAGGGCCAGGCCCCTGCAGTGGGACCACAACTCGGAAAGGAAGAAGGCAGAAGCGAAGGCAGCAGGCCCTAGGGGTTTCGGTGGGGTAGAGAGGAAAGCCTGGATGCCTTCATCAAAGGGACACCATTTGTTCTGATGAGAGAGGTAAGGAGGGGTGGGTGGGAGCAGGGCCTGGGTAGGGTGTGTTCAGAGGATGCCAAGCAGTGGGTGTAGCTGGTGCATAGGGGCCCCTGCATCACTGCCTCAGGCCCCAAGCTGGTGTGTGAGTGTGGGTGGATAGGACCACCCTCCAGCAGGCCATCGAGGACAGCTTCAAGCAGAGCGGTTTAACACCCACACAGTTCACAGCCCCCTATGCTTCTCTAGGCTTCATGGGCTGCCTGAGACATCCTCCTTCTTGGCCTCTTGGCTCCCACTGCCTCACCTGTTCGCTCCATGGCTGGGGGTCAGGGGACTCCAGTGGAGCCGGAGGAAGAGGCTATGGACCCCTGTGTCCCCCATGCAGGACCCAGCTGTGGTCAGCATCCACGTGCAGTTATCTCCACCGTCTGCACCTGCTGTCAAGGGGCTGTCTGCCACCCGTCATAGAGCAGGACCTGCAAATGGCTCATTGCACCTGCAGGCTGCAGAGTGAAATTGTCCCCCATTCTGCACCTTCCCTCCATTCTCACCCCACCCCGAGACATGGTCCCAGAGGCCCTGGGCCTTGGGAGTGCTGACAGCAAATGCTCAGTGTGACCCATCTGTAGTTCCTAGAACCTGGCTCTGTGGTGGGCCCACTCTGCACCCTGCAGGAGCAAGAAACCTTTTGTAGGTCTGGGTGGCAGGCAAAAGACCTGGGAAGCAGACTCAAGGTGAGAGTGGCCTGGTTTGGGGTGGGTGTGGCCCACCCAGGGCCTGGACTGATGGATCCTTTTTTTATTATTATTACATTGCATTATGTGACACAGTGTTATGGGCACTGGGATACCCCCCACCTCTCCCCGAACCCTCTCCCCATGGTGGATTTCTCCACCGTGTTGCATTACTACAGTTCAAATTCAGTTGAGGTTCTTTCATTGGAAGTATTTACCAAGCATAAAGTCCAGTGTCTTATTATCCTAGTGGGTTCAACGATTTCTTGGTGAGACCATCTCTGGTCTGAAGGTAAAGCCAGCAAATTATCATCCCAAGCAATTAAAAGCCCGAACATAACGTCAACAACCTTTTACAACCTTATGGCATTAATTGACATGGTATTGATTAATAATATGTTAATAGGAAAATGTGGGTTCTTATCTACATCCTGTGACTTCTTCATGGACATTTCAATTTTTGGTTTATATTCAACCGGATTCCATACAGTTATCAGTTCAGGCACAGTACATTTTTTTAGGATGGATGTGCAGAGAAATCCCCAATGGACTGATGGATCCTAACTTCCATTCTCCTCCAGGCTAACCCCATTTATAGATGAGGAAACCGAGAGCAGGAACCTGTGCTTTCCCTTCCCTTATCTCTCAGAGGTCCTGCCCTCAGCTGCCGTGGGGCTGCACCAGTCCTGTGCCAAGGTGGAGCAGCCTTGTCCCACTTCATCCAATCCCGCTCCAGCACCCAGAGCACCTGCAGCACACATGCTGCAGGGTCATACCCTGAGGCTCCCTGGGGATGCTGACCTGTGGAGGTGTGAGGAAGAAGCAACATGGGACAGGACGTGGACGCAGCACCTGTGTCCCCAGCTGGTTCCAGGGCGGGACAGCACAGACAGGTAGGCACTGAGCTCAATACTGGGGTTCCTTGTATGTCAGCACCCTGACTGGGGTGTCCTGGAAGAGGGAAGCCCTGCCTTGCTGTGATGAGCCCCTGCTGCAGGAACTCTGAGCTGGCTCCACTCGCGGCTGTGCAAGCACCCGGGCCCAGCAGCGCCTTACTAAGTAAAGAGCAGCCTGGTGCTCGTGGGTGGCACTGGAGCCTGGCCAAGGAGCCACGGCAACGCCTCACTCCGGGGTGGGGGAAGACATGGTCACCCTGTGGGGCTCAGAGCCATGAGATGGAGACAGCAGAGTCCCCTTTTATTCTTCCTGGCTGTTGAGAGGGTCAGCTAAAGGCGGGGGACGGGGCTGGTCATTGAAGAGAAACCGGAAGTGTAGCCCACCTAGTAATGCTACCATGGGTACCATGGCCTCCATGGCCCTGCTGGGAGGGACTGCCTCTTTCTGCAAGCCAGTGGGAGCCACTGGGCTGGCTCAGGGGGCACAGCCACTGACAGCCAGCCAGAGGGGACCCGGGAAAGGTCAGCCCACCTGCTCTCAACCCTCACAAAAAAGGGAGACAGAGAGACCCCAACGCCAGGCTGCAGGTCTGAGACCATTCCCTGACTGTGCCCCAGCCTGCAAAGGCCTGAGGATGGTGGTGGCATCTGGATAGAGCTGCGCCTCCAATAATCACAGCCCTTGGCTGCCTTGCCCCCACACAGGGCCCGCCCACCTCGACATACACACACACACACACACACACACACACACACACACACACACACACACACACACGTCTCAGAGCTTGCCAGCCTAGGAAGGAGAAGCTCAAATATTTAGATTGCAGCAAGAAGCAGGGAGCTCAGATCCTGTCCCAGCGCCCCGTCTCCCCCCATGCCCTGCCTGCCCCCAGGCCTCAAAGCAGGAGTCACACCTGAGAGTCAGGAGCCCCACCTCCAAGATGTCCTGGGGCCCTGCCTCAAATCGGTCACTGTGCCTCAAATGCCAACATCTGTAATTTCTCTGTTAAGACCTCCTGCCTATCCCACTCTCTTTCTTCTCCCTGACATAGTGATGGTAATGAAATAATATCAACAGAGGCTCATGCATACCCAGCGGCAGGCAGTTTACACAGCTCTGTCCGGCAGGTGTTGCGGCCTCCATTGCTTACAGGACATTAGGGCTTGCAGGGGGCTGTGTCTTGCCCGGGTCACCAAGAGCAGTGTGGTTGACTGTGCCCAGGCCCAGGGCTGACTGCAGAGCTTGGGTCTCCCTGCTGGGCTTGCAGACAGGACAGCAAGAGAGAGGTGCTTGGAATCTTCAAGTCACCCTAAGCCTGTGAGGGGTCTCCACCCCAGGTCTCAGCCCAGAACCCAGCTCCTCCTTATTCCATCCACAGTCAGAGCCCTGCCGTGGCTCCAGCCCTGACTGTAGGTTGACAACTCAGATTTGCTTTCTGCTGCTCTCTTGGGACTGTCCCACTGCCACAGTGGAAGCTGAGCTGATCCGAAGCCAGAAGCCAGCAGCACGGAATTTCTACCACGTCTCCCAAACAGGTGCAGGGTCCCAAGGCTTTGGACTGTCTTACACTGCTTTCCCAGGACACAAGCAGGGTACTGGAATGGAAAGTGCAGCAGCCGGGACACAAACTGGCATCCATATGGCATCCTGGTGCTTGCAAGGTGAGAATTTAGACATTGAATGATCGCACCAGGCCCAAAAGAGATAGTAACTGTCTCAGGGTCATACCAGAAGGTTTGTTCTCACATATAAGTGTGCCTCGCTGGGTTATGCTGTTTGAACCTCAGGCTTTAGTGTTCCCAAGCCTCGGTTCCCATGCAAGGCTTTGGAGAAAAGCAAGGGGCAGGGAAAAGTCTGAACCTGCATGAGGTTGTTGCCTGTACTTGCCACCCCGCTGGAGGCCAGGCACCTTCAGGACCTCCACAGTTAGACCCACAGAGGAGGAGGTGGGGACCCCAGAGTGTCTGTCACCTGCTGCCTCCAGCCTTCTTTCCTCCCCAAAAGGCATAGGTGCTAGAGCATCCACAACTGGGAGTCGCCCAGCCTTAGTTTTCCAGGGGCTTCCGTGACCCCAGGGAGCTTCAGCCTTTTCCTCTGGAAAGGATACCTCCCCCGTCTCCAGGGCTTCCTACATCCACCCCTGTCACCCAAGGGTGCCCAGTCCCTCCCTGCCCCTCCACACCCTCACTCCAGTCACCCCATGGTTACCTCCTCCTTCAGCCTTCAAGGTGAAAGTCCTTAGTTTGAATCTTAGGAACGCCCCTTACCAGCTGCATGACATCAGCCAGCAACTTCACATGTCTGAGCCACAAAGACCTGTCCCCTGGATCTGGCATGTGGTGCACAGACAGTGGCTTCCTCAGCTGACACTCAGGGGCTCCTGCAGCTCCCTGGAGCCCCCTGATAAACGAATCATAGGGGACAAGTCTCTCCCAAGCAACTGGGTGCTTGGTTTGGTCAGACAATGCAAAGCATTGAACTTATCATGCAAAGCATTTAACTTCATTGCTGTGGTTACAGGAAGTCCAGGTCTGATCTGCATCTTAATCACAGTCATTATGGAGGGTCCTCTGTGGTTGACCAGTTACTTCCTACGCAAAGGGCTTTTGGTTAAGGCAGCCATAGCCTCCTTTCCTTTAAACTACTGCAAATCAAAACACATGTGATTCATCAGCCCAGTCCATCATCCATAGCTCTACTCGGGCTGGCCCCAGTCTACCTGCTCCTCCTCCAGACCTGCCCTCACCTCCTCCAGGTGTGCCCTTACCTCCTCCAGGTGTGCCCTTACCTCCTCCCCAGCCATCCTGGTCTCTCTTCTGTCTCTGCTCCTATCTCCCCCCACTTGCTCATGTCTGCCTTTGCACCAAGCGTCTGCCTGTGCCCGAGACTGGTGTGCTGCCCACCTCCCTGCATCTAGTAGACACTAATTCTTCCTCCAGAAAGATGCCCCCCTGGCTTTGCGCTCTTAAGTCCCACTGCCACATCAGCTGTGCCCACACATGGGCACTGTTCAGAACAAATGGTAGCCAGTAAGGAAAGCTTGTGAGTATGGGGGTTGGAGAAGGATGTTGTCCACTTAGGGTGTCCAAGAAGACCTTGAGGCAGGAATGTTCCAGGCCCCAGGGCCTCCCGTGGGGTTTGAGTGGAGGCAGTAAAGGAGCAGGGTACAAGTGAAGGAGCGTGGGATCGGGGCAGGTGGGATATGACCTGGCCTGTGCCACCTCAGCTGGATGCTCAACATGCAGCTCTTGGCTCGGTCCTTCTGGCGACCCTGTGCTTTGGAGCTGGGGTGCAGGCCCAAGGCGGAAGGCAGAGCGGAGGGGCCCGACCGGGTCACACAGCAGCTGGCGAGGTGGGGAGGAGCTGGCTGTGTTTTCCTCGGCCCCTTTGCTCTGCATCTGCCCATAAATCACTCTGACACCCTGACAAGGGGGGCACCGCAAGGCCCCCAGCCCCTCCGTGGGTGAGCAGTTCCCAGGCCTCCACACTCCGGCTGCGCTTGTGGTTCTTGGCTCTGGATGCGCTGGCTGCCCGGCCCGGGGCTCCAAATGCCCAGCACAGAACACCAGGGGTGCCATGTTTATCCTGGGCTGGGAGGGGGTTCAGGAGAAAGAGGAGGGCCTCCCCATCCCCGTGGGGTCTAGGGGTGGAATCTGGTTACCAGATGAAGGGGTGGGAAAGCTCATGGCTGTAGCACAGGGGATCTGGGTGAGACCTCTACAGACTGCCAAAGATGCCTCGGAGGAAATTCTACCTGCCACACCTGTCCTGAGCAGAACTCTGAGCTGTCACAGACACAGCATTGCCCTCAGTATGCCACCCAGAGGATGACCTGTTCTCAGCCTGGTATTCAGGACCCTGGGGGTGGCCTGGCTGCTGCTGCCCATTCTCCCCCTCCCCTTACTGTGCCCCACCCATTGTTTTCCACATGTGCCTTGGGTATGGAAGCCTCGTGCCCGCTTCTCCCACCCATTCACTCCTCCTTCACGCTCTGGATCAAATCTCCAGGGCAGCTGCCCACACCACGCCTCTTTGCCAGGTCAGTGGTCAAGGATCATGGGTTGTGCCCCACGGTGGGAGGTGGCATGGACACAAGGACATGGGAAATGTAAATTCTGGGACCAGAAAGGCTGGCCGGCTGTCAGCTCATGGCCGGGCGGGGTACACCTCTTGCTCTACCTCCCAGATGAGTCTGGGCGGTTCTGGGAGCATGTGTTTATGACCAGCCGGCCCAGGCCTGCACCTGCAGCTGACAGTCACCTTATGAGCTGCATGGTTTGGGCCCCAGGGCACAGGCTCAGATTACCTACCTGCCTGCCACCAGCATCTCCAGGTCAGGGGAGCGGGAGGAGGGTGTTGCCAACGGCTGGAAAGACAGGAGTGGCCCATACTTCTCTGCTCCATTCCTCAGGGAAGTGGAGGTGGCCGCTGAGGGCCAGGGGTAGTGACAGAATTCAGGAGGGCGAGGATGCTCTGTGCCCCTCCACCAGCCTACGTGCCACCTCTCCCTTCCAGAGCAGAGGGCATCCAGGGCCAACTCTTAACACTGAACCATTCCTCCCTCCCACCCTGCTCTCTTGATTCTTTTTATTTTTGTTAAACACACACACATTTATTTAGTTATTTGAAATACAGGGTGTCAGAGAGGGTGGAAGATACAAAAATGTTTTCCAGGTTTGGTGCAGTAGCCTAGTGGCTAAAGTCCTTGCCTTGTACATGCCAGGATCCCATATGGGCACCAGTTCTAATCCCGGCACTCTGCTTCCCATCCAGCTCCCTGCTTGTAGCCTGGGAAAGCAGTCAAGGACAGCCCAAGGTCTAGGGACCCTGCACCTGTGTGGGAGACCTGGAAGAAGCTCTGGGCTCCTGAGTTCGGATTGGCTTAACACTGGTCGTTGCAGCCATTTGGGGAATGAATTAGTGGATGGAAGATCTTTCTGTTTTTCTTTCTGTAAATCTGACTTTCCAATAAAAATAAATAAATCCTTAAAAAAGGATGGTCACGGGCCCGGCGCGGTGGCGCAGTGGTTAAGGTCCTCGCCTAGCACGCCCGGGATCCCATATGGGCGCCGGTTCTAATCCCGGCAGCCCCGCTTCCCTTCCAGCTCCCTGCCTGTGGCCTGGGAAAGCAGTCGAGGACGGCCCAAAGCTTTGGGACCCTGCACCCACGTGGGAGACCCGGAAGAGGCTCCTGGCTTCGGATCGGCATAGTATCGGCCCGTTGCAGCCACTTGGGGAGTGAATCATCAGACGGAAGATCTTCCTCTCTGTCTCTCCTCTCTGTATATCCACCTTTCCAATAAAAAAAAAAAAAAAAAAAAGGATGGTCACAATAGCCCCGTTGGGCCAGAAGCTCCATCAAGGGTCTCCCTTGTGGGTGTCAGGGACTCGAGCACTCAGGACACCTGTTGCTGCCTTCCCAAGTGCATTGGCAGGGAGCTGGATGAGAATCAGAGCAGCCAGGATGGGCACTGGCACTCCAGTGTGCGATGCAGGTGTCAACCCAAAGTGTCTAAATGTGTTCCCATCCTCTTTCTTCTGTACCCCAAGTTACTTCAGGTCCCCTGGTTTCTTAGCAAGGGGGTGGTGCAGCATCCGCCCCCCACCTCCTTCTATAGCCTCCCTGGGGCCCAGCTGTAGCTGATTGTGCTGCCAAGCCAGGTGCTACCTGCAAGAGCCCAGCCTGCCCTGCATCCCTTAGGGGTGGTGCCAGAGGGAGCTGCTGGGAACCAGCCTTGCTGTGTGGCTCTGGGCCCTAAGACCTGGTGGCTCAGGGGTGGGCAGAGGAGGGCCAGCCTCACAGGGTGACAGAGTCCACTCAGGATGATGGGGCAGGGTGAGGTGATGGCATATAGTCCTGACCCCTGTCCTTGTTCAGTTGGAGCTCTCAGTGCCTCTGGGCAGAGCAGGATGCAGGGTACAGGCAGGGTGTGTTGGGGGCCCCTTAGGCCATTGGGGATGGCAGGGAGTGGACAGGAGCAGTGGGGGTCTCGGGGGTTGGCAGGCGGCCAGCCTTACCGCAGACCTCCCCAGGGCCCCGTAATGGAGCCCCCAGAGGCTGCTTGGCAAGGCCTCTTGCCTAATTATCAAATCGCTCCCAGACCCTTTCCTGCGGCCTGACCTCCTCCCTGTCTGGCCCTGCAAGGAGCGGGGCAGTGAAGGGAGTCCCCCCAGCCCAGCCTGGAGGTAGGGCAGCCTCCTGAACCCTTTCTCCTCTCCAGAAACCTGAGCAACCAGAGGGCCTGGGCTCACCAGCCCTTATCAGGGCCCTGGCAGGAGGAAGGGCTAGGCATCTTGCCTGCCTGAGGGGCCTGCCCTGCTGCTGGTTTCCTCCTGTACAGAATGGGAGTCTCAGGCCTGGTCTCCACGGGGGTGTTGGGACAGCTGTGCTGACTCTAGGGGCAGCAAGGGTCTCCTCCCCTGTTCCCCAAGCCAGACTCCATCTTCTCTGCCCAGTCTTGACCCCACTCACTCTGGTTACCCTTCCCTGCCTGCACCCTACACCACAGCTCCCCATTGCATGTCAGCCTCTCTGGGCAACCTCAGCCCAGGGCTCCAGGGCCTTTCCCTAAAGTCTGCATGCAGCTCAGGGACGAGCAGGTGTACCCAATATAGACAAGGGCAGGGGTCCCGCTGCTAGACCAGAGTCAGGCCCTGCGTCCTCACTGCCTAGGGTCTGCTCCCACACGTGTGCACATAGATACGCAAACGCACACGCCCCGTCCAGCCGGGGTGATGAGGAGCCCACATCTGCCTGCCAGGTGCGCAGTCCCAGCTGCTAATCAGGGCTTGGAAGGAGCCGCTGGCGCAGGGACCGCTGGGGAACCAGGGGCAGCCAGAGGTCACTCAAGGTTTCCATAGTCCCTCAAGGTGGCCAGCTGATGGCCAGGAGCCCATCAGGCCTAGGCTGCTCTTCTGTTTCCGGATGGGGAGGCAGGGCTCAGAGTGAGGCAGACGCCTAGCAGGGGCCACACATCCCTGGCAGGTGGGGCTGCACTTCCTGCCTCGCCTTCTCCCCACACCAGGCCCCTTGCTTGCTCTGGGCTCCCTGCCTAGACAGCAGACCTGGGGGAAGGGGGGTCTCTGCTGCAGGCCTCCGAGAGTGGGGAGGGGACACTGGGTTCTACTGTAGGGACAGCGGTGTCCCACAGCACTCGGGATGGGGGAAAGTGAGGTCCCCAGCCCTGGGAGTGAGCTGGACCGGCTCAGCAGTCCCGAGACCCTTTGTGCGTGGCCGCTAAAAGGTTGCATGTCAAAGAACTGAGCTGAGGATGCTCTAAAGTTTGGCCCAAACACAAGACCTGCTGCTGGGGTTCTTGAGCCCTTCAGCCTAGGAGTGGCCAGCCAGAGCCCCCCCGATCCCAGTTCACTGGCCCCCACAGCCTGAGACCCAACCTGGCCTAGCTCCATGATTCCATCAGGAACAGGCAGACCCTTACCTTCAGCTGCCCCGCAAGGGGACAGAGAGTGCAGGGCCACAGAGGAAAGAACTTGTGACCTTGGCTTTGGCTCTGAGTGCCACAGGGGAAGGGACAGCAGGAGCCAAGAGATAGAAGGTTGGGTGAGGGCGACAGAGCCTGGTAGCTAGAGGCTGGGGGCCTACGAAGGAAGATGTAAGTTTACAGCAGGGCACCAGGCAGGCACCCCAACACTACCCAGGAGTAGGCAGAGGAGGGCCAGCCTCATAGAGTGACAGAGGAGTCCACCGAGGGTGGTGGGGCAGGGTGATGGGGCAGGCTTCCGTCACTGGGAGTGGCAGCAGATCACAGGGTTTGGAGGGTGAGCTGGGCAAGTGCACCCGGCCCGCTGACCATGCTGACCCCACCCAGAGGTCCCGGGGCTTTGAGGGAGATGGGGGATGATGGGTAGGGAGGGACCCAAGGCTGCAGAGAAGCAGCTGGAGGCCCCAGCCAGTAGTACCTCCTGGGCTCCAGACTTAGGCAGCACTTAGCCCTCAGCAGGTGCTGGTGTCATGATAACCCATTTCCCAGGTGAGAACACAAAGGCCCAAGCAGTCTCTTCTAGTGTGGGAGTCCTGCCGTGTCCCTAGTCACAGAGGAGGAGTGTATTCAGGGTGTGTTGGGGGAGATGCCGGAAGGCTGGGCAGGGCACCAGTATAGGGTCTCTGGACCTGGCATGCTCTGCATAGAGGGGCCTTGGAACTGCAGCTCTGCCACCTCGAGAAGGGAGGCCCCACAGCTCAGGCCTAGCCAGCCGGCTGGTGGGTTGGAACTGATCAAAAGCAGACTGGAGCCGAGCTGGGTCTCAGCTTTGCGTGCACTACAGCTGCCAAGAACCCAGCCGGCACTGTTTTCCCGCATATAACTGGGACCCCTGGAGTTCCTCCCTCCTTGTGCCCTAGTGACTGGGGAGCCCAGGGACCCTGTGCTCCCATGGCTCCAACCTGCTGGAGCCGGCTCAGAGGTATCCACTGCCACCCCCTACAAGCCATGGTCACGGCTACCGCTTTCACACACACAGCCCTCCCCTCCCTGGCCCTCCCATGCTCTAGGGGTCCTGTCAGGCCACCACCCCTTTTTTGGCTATTCCTGGTTTGCAGAAGAGAGGAGAACATTCAGAATGGGGTCCAGAGAGTGGCCTTGAGTTGCTGCCCACTGTGCATCACTCAGGCTTGTGGCCCCCAATCCTATGTGTGCCGCCTGCAGGGGGACCTGCTCAGCCAGGGGTCATGCTTCTAGGGGGTGATGCCTGGGCCAAGAGCCTGTGTACCCCCATACCACACCCATACTCACCCAGTACACACATACCACATACACCTCATTTATACCGCACACACACAAACCACATATGCACATACACACATGCATGTATAGACTATATACATATCCATACCACATACAACACATTTAAGCCACATACATATACATACACACAATACACATTATGCACACATCCACTCCACGTTTATACCACACATACACACAGACCATTCACACATCACACACTATACACGATACACTTACATCACACACTTATACAAACATCTGCACATGGTACACATTATCCACACATCCATACCACATATATACCACATGCATGTATAGATTATAAACACATACACACACCACTTACAGTTATGCCACACACACGCCCACATATAGATGTGACGCACATATCATCTACACAGCTACACATGTATACCACACATATACACAAATACATGCATGAACACATTTCACACACACCACGTATCCAAAACACTCATCCATCCACACACGTACACACACTACACACATGCCTCTCACACACCATACACAAACACTACGAACATGATACACTCATACACACATGCAAATACATAATGCATGCATGCACACACGAGCCACACACATGTTCACATCACGGCTGGACTAAAGTACAAGGTTCTGTCTGCTGGGAGGGGCCTGGTGCCTGCGTTCCCATGTTCCCACGGGGGGTTCCCAGGGACTGAGTCCTCCCACCTGACCTCCGAGGACTCTGGGTTTCCATCCCATCCTTTTAGTACAAAAAACTGGACACTTGGGGATGTGGGAGGTGACAGACATCCATCCACTCTCCTGGCTCCTGGCTCTTGGCTCCTGGCTCAGCCTGGCTCCTGGCTCAGCCTGGCTCCTGGCTCAGCCTGGCTCCTGGCTCAGCCTGGCTGAGCCCTGGCTGTTGCAGACATTTGGGGAGTGAACCAGCCAATGGAAGATCTGTCTGTCTGTCTTTCAAACAAATGAAGGTAGAGAAATAAATTAAATCATTATTAGAAGATGGAGAGAGATATGTGTCTCCTGAAAGTGGGTGCAAGTTCTTATGTTTCCTGAAAGGGGGTTCAGAGTGTTAAGAGGGTAGCTGGTATTGCAGCCTGGAAGTTAAGCTGCTGCCTGCAGCACTGGCATCCCCTATGGGTGCCAGTGTGAGTTCTGGCTGCTCGGCTTCCAATCCAGCTCTCGGATAATGCATCAGGAAGGCAGCAGGAAATGGCCCAAGTGCTTGGGCCCCTGCACCCATGTAGGAGACTCAGATGAAGTTCCGGCTCCTGCTGTGACCTGTCCCAGCCCTAGCCATTGTGGCAATCTGGGGATGAACAACAGATGGAAGGTCTCTGCATCTCTGTCTTTCCCTCTTTTTCTGTAACTCTGCCTTTAAAATAAAGAAAATAAATTAAAAAAAATTCTCTCCAAAACGTGACTTTATCCCCTGAGTGACAGCCTCTAGGAGAGCCCCAGCAGGTGTTGGGAGCAGTGGCACCTGCCTCCTCCCTGGCTGCCTCAGCTAAAGCCTGGACCTACAGGCTACAGGCAGCACACTGACAGGTGCCTGACCCCTGGGACCCGCCCGAGCCCAGGCAAAGAAAGTGACCATCTTGTAAGGAATGGACCCCTGAGCTCCTTCCCTGCAGCAAGGGGCTGGGCGATAGCCTGGACACAGCTGGCCAGGGGCCCCCTGTGGATGGCGTTGCTGGACCTCCTCTGTAGCCCAGGTGCAGCCCTGCTGCCTTGACTCGTGCTGTGCTATCCTTTGTGACATCTTCGTAGTGTCCTGGTTCCAACATCCCCTGACTACTGCCACACCCCATCCTTCATTTCCTAGGGAGGGGACAACAGACATGAGCTGTTGTGTTCTCTAAGGGAACCTTGCTAGGGAACCCAGGGCAGCCATGTGCAAGGCCTGGATCAGGAATCCTATCCCACAAAAAGGAACCTGTGGCCCAGCAGGGGTGGTGGGGAGGCTAAAGACTAATCTGAGGGGCTGGCACTGTGGCACAGTGGGTTAAGCTTCTGTCTGCAGTGTGGGCATCAGTGGACACCAGTACATTTCCTGGCTGCCTCACTTTCTCATCCAGTTCCCTGTTGATGCATCTGGGGAAGCAGCACAGGATGGCCCAAGTCCCCAAGACCTTGAAGAAACTCCTGACCCAGCTCTGGCCAATTGGGGGAGTGAACCAGTGGATGTAAGATCTCTCTGTCTGAGGGGCCGAGTGCAGTGGCCTAGTGGCTAAAGTCCTCGCCTTGAACGCGCCAGGATCCCATATGGGCGCCAGTTCTAATCCCGGCAGCCACTTCCCATCCAGCTCCCTGCTTGTGGCCTGGGAAAGCAGGTGAGGACGGCCCAGAGCCTTGGGACCCTGCACCCATGTGGAGACCTGAAGGAAGTTCCTGGCTCCAGACTGGCACAGCACTGGTTGTTGCAGTCACTTGGGGAGTGAATCATCAGATGGAAGATCTTCCTCTCTACCTCTCCTCCTCTCTGTATATCTGACTCTGCAATAAAAATAAATAAATCTTTAAAAAACCTCTTTGTGTGGATCAGTTTGCCTTTTAAAATCTTTAATAATATATTTTTAAAAGCCACTAGCCGTCTTGGATGCTGCTGGAGGCCTAGATGCTCTTTGGGTACTGACTTAGGCCATCCTCACCACACCTTGGAGCTCAGCCTTGGACCCCATCCCACAGGTGCAGGCATCGGGGCACAGAGGGGTGTGAAGTGACATGTTTACAGCCTGTGACCTGGGATTTGAGTCTGGCATCGTCACCTAGATCTCCAGCTATTACAGCCCATCTGAGACTCAGGCCTCAAACCCAGATGTCCCTGGCCTCCAGAGGCCCACATGGAGGAGGAGGCTCCTGGCTCAGAGGTCCCCGACACAACTGGATTAGATCCCAGCAGTCTCTCCCAGAGCAGCTTGCAGTGACCAGGGCCCAGGCTGGGGGACCCAGAGCCCAGGTCTCTGAGCAGATGGGAGCAGCCAGCCTGGGAGGGGCTCTGTTTCCTGGGAAGCAGGAAGAGGAGTCTGCAGGAGGAAGCAAGGCACTTCCAGGCCCCGATCCTGAACCAGCCGACACTGGCGGGCTGTGTAGCGCCAATCCCGGCCAGTCCAGGGTCTGCCCTCCGGGTTGCAGTGACCCTGCCTGTGGCCCTCCCTCCATCCTGGCTTTCCCCTTGTAGCTATGTGGACACGTGCAAGTTCCTTAAACCCTTCCAAGCTCACCCCATCACATGCGGCTGGCATGAGGTAGGGGCTTGATGGCATGTCCATGTTCCCTGCATCCCTGGTGGGGTCTGGCCTAGACTGGGTTTCATCCACCACCAGGTTCCTGGCTCTGTGTTGGGCAGCAGGGTGGTGGCAGGGTGGAGGGGGGTGGCACAGAGGAAGAGGTCAGGTGGAGTGAGGCTGCCAGGGCAGACAGGAATACCAGCAGGCATTGGATCTAACCAATTCTCTCCTCTCCCTAAGGCAACACAGTGGCAAAGCCGGCCCACAGAGGGCATCTGACTTGCCCAGGGTCACACGCAAGCCAGCTCCAGTCCCAGACACCTCCACGGCTCCTCTCCTCTGCCCATCCTGGGGTCAACTGGGAAGGGACTAAGTCCACTTGGGGAAGCAGCCAACAGTGGCTTCTCTCCCTGCCTGCCCTTTGAAGCCACAGCCCCAGGATGCCAAGGTGCCTGCCAACCCAGGGTGCTGTCTGCTGCAGGCTAAGGCTGGGAGACATTGCAGAACTCCGTCCCACAGCGATGCTCAGGAGCTGGGAGCTGCAGGAAGGCAGTGGAGGAGGCATGGAAGGGGAGCAGCCCAGTCCTGCCCCCTCAGGGCAGCTGGTGGGTGGGCAGGAGAGCTGAGGGCTGAGCCGGACCAAGTCCTGGCCACACAGAGCAGTGGCCCAGCCCTGAGTGCTGGAGGCTGAGCCTGGACGAGATGTGGAGGGACTTGCTTGCCTCTGGCCCCAGTGCATGGTTTGCATTAGGGGGCCCCAGCCTCAACCCCAACCTCACTTCTCTCATGTGTGTGATGGGGATGTTAACTCTTTCTGGGCGGGAGGGTTTGATCAAGGAGATCATGTCTGGGGGGAGATAGGCTGGAGGGGCGCATTGGACATAGGCCTCTGCCAGCCCCCCTCACTCATGGTCTCTAAGCTGTCCATCTCACCTGCAGGGACGTTGGCTGGAGGATCTAGAAGATGACCTCTTGCTCTTACAGGCTACCTGCCACCACCTCCCCACCCTGGCCCTTGGCAGGACAGAACCATGAGGGTGTTGCCTGCTCACCCCCTAACCCTCCCGCTAAGCTGCACAAGTGAGATTCTGGGGTCTCCTGGAAGCCTGCAGAGGCCAGTGGAGCGCCTGCCATCTGCAGCAGCCTGGAGCAGGGCCAGGCCTGCCATGCGGGAGATGAAAACGGCCCCAGGGCCTGCAGCAAGGCAAGGCGAGGTGGGGGAGTGGGGCTCCATCACCCCCGCAGGAAGACGGGGAGGGGGAGGGCAGCGTTATGGTGAAGGCGGGGACGGGATGAGCAGAGTCTAAATAAATCACTAACACACGGGCCGGTCGAGAATTCCTTGAACAGGCGCCCAGGATTAGACATGAGGGGAGAGGGGAGGGGCTGGAGCGGTGGCCCGGCCCTTCCCACAGCCGGCTCTATAGGGGCTGCTAGGGCTGGGGGCCTCCTGTCCCCCCTCCCTCTCCCAACCCGGCCCCTTGATCCGTGCGTGCCGTGAGAAACTCCACCAGGCCCAGCGCCGGCCCCAAGGGGAGCGAGGTGTTGAAAGGCGCATCCTGCTCCGAGGCCGCGCCAAGGCCAAGGCTGTGCAGAGCCGAGGGCCGGACCCTGCAGCCCCTCCCGCGGCACCCCCAGGCTCAGCAGCCCCTCCTCACCCCCAACCTGAGCTGGGGCTCCAGCTGTCAGGGGCAAGGGGCTGCTGCTGCTGCTCCCTGCTGAGGAGGGTGGCCCGGTGGCGCTGTCCCCCATGATCAGAGATTAAACATTGGCCAGCATGTGTAGGCATTGACGGTCGCTCTGGGGCTCCCCCTGGCCCCTCTCTACAGCATAGGGGCCCCAGTAGAAGGTCTTGGGGTGCTTGTGGCACCTGCACTGCAAGGCACCTTCCAGGCATCGGCGGCAGCTCCGACACAGGAGGGAGGACCGCATGACAGGGCAGGGACCAAGTACAGAGGCAATATCTCCAACCCCTACTTGGCACTGCTATTTCATGGGGTCTGCATGTCCCAGAGAATGAACAAATGGCCTCTGCACTGGCTCCTTTGACCCCGGGGAAGAGCAGAAAGCCCATGGGAGGTCCAGCTGAGCTCTGCACTGGCTGTCACCCCGTGGCTTTCGTGACCTCAGACTTCAAGCTCCGTGTAGCAACATTGTGGATGAATGGACAGAAACCACCCTGAGATGGATGGGCAGAAACCACCCCGAGATGAGACACACAGCTGCAGGGAGGGCCAGGCCCCAGCCCAGCGTTCCAGCTTCCAGCCTGGGCCTGTCCAGGCCCTGCTCCAGCATAAGGGAACCAGTGAGCTCAGGTCAGCCCTCAGGCATGTCAGCTCTAGGCTCAGCTTCCCCATACAGTACTGAAGGCTCCTCCTGCCTGGGACTTCTGAGTTGGGTGGTGAACCTTAACACCTGCAACTGAGCTACTGCACGCTGCAGGGACATCACTCTGCCTAAGCACACACACGGGTTCTGGGTCTCTTGTCTGCTGCCCAAATCCCCAACTCTGTCTCTGGGTTCTACGCCAAGGCCACCTGTGGGTTTGGAGGAAGTCCCAGCCTCAGGCCCAGGCCTTGTACCCCAAAGGCGTCTTTAGCAACCTCACTCCCCCCCCCCATCCCTATCCTGGAGGGACAGCTCCTCCCACCCCTACCCCACAAATGATAGAGCAGTGCAGGGCTAAAAGGAGGAGAGGAGACATGTTTGTGCACTTTGCAAACTGCAGAATTCTGCTCAGAGGCACACGAGGCAGCCTCCTGGGGTGGCCCAGCAGCAAGCAGGAGCCACTATGCAAGGCCTGGGGGCGGATAAACTCAGGCAGGTGAGGACTCCTGGTAGAGAGCCCTCTCTGGCCTCAGAGCTGGGGCTGAGGAGGGGAGTCCTGGCGTCCATTCAGTGGGCCCTGCCCCAAGCACGGTCTTTACCTTGGGTGTCTGTCAGAGGCTTTCTCTCAGCAGGTCCCCAGGCCTGTCACACCTACTGCCCCTGGAGTCTGCACACTGGAGTCCTGTCTTTATTCTCCCCTGAAAAGCACATCTTCCACAGATCCTTGGGGAACAGTGGGGGCTGGTGACACCCCAGTGACGGCTGAGGGCCTGAGACCTGCAGAGTACCCCAGAAGGGTGCTGAGTGGGGAGCAATGGGGCAAGACTCTGGGCAGGCACTAGCCATGTGTTCACGCAATTATGTTCTCAGCACATTTGCAAAGTGGTGGTGTTTCCACTGGGCCACACTGAGCTCTTTCTACCCGTTCACCATGCTTCCTTCTCCCAAGCAGGCTGCTCACATGGGGCGTGCATTGCAGCACTGGGTCTTGTGGCTGGTCAGACAGGGGGAGCCACAGCGCTGCATCAGCAGATGCCGGTCTAGCTGTGCCAGGCTCCACAGCTGGGTAGCACGTGGCTGGTGAAATCCCCAGGAGCCTGCGCAGCCTGCATAGGAAATGAACTTGGCAAGGCCAAGTTTCCCAGGCCTATCTCTCAGGGTCTAAGTGCTTGTGGGGTCAGACCTCCACACACTCCCTTGCTCACATGGGCCCCGGTCCCCAGATGGAGCACCTGGCCCCTCCCAGGAAGCCCCCTGCACCCTGGCCAGCCACAGCTGTGGGGTGGCGTGAGCACCTGCCTCCTAGGCACTTCCTCATCCTGCTCATGGCTCTGGGTCTGCGCCTTTGATACTGCAGACAAACTTCACTTCCCTAAGAAGGGACCTCTGTTCCTTCTTGCTTCACGTGGGGCAGGTCAATAGTGTCTCCTCTATGTGGTTCATGCTCCCTACCTCACCTCCAGAGTCCCAGGGCATGCATCACAATGGCCCAGACTGGGAGCATTGGGGGCAGCAGCGAAGGGTGGTCACTGGTGAGTCCCTAGGCTACTGTGCCAGGCCCCCTCCTGAATCCTTTCACATGGATGATTTTTGCAAGAGGTCCTGTCCCTTGGCGTTTAGTTGACCAGTCCCACTGAGAGAAGTGTTTCCTTGTCTTGCTGATTTACATGATGAGTCTTAGGGTGTCAGAGCCACCATAAGACAGGCCTCCTGTGTGGGCAGCCACGAGGGTAGGCTGCAGGCACAGACAAGACTGATGGAGCAACCTAGATGGTGCCGGAAGCCAGGGGCTCCCCGGGCCATGGGGCAGCTGGGGAGAGCAGCTGCTTCCTTCCCCTAAAACTCAGGAAGCACTTTCTAAAGGTGCTGCCAGCTGCTGACATGATGCCTGCTGCCTCTTTCCCTGTCAGCCATACAATCAGGCCTTACCCTAGGCCGGCGAGGTGAGCATCCCACCCTCCGGCGCCCTCCTGCCTTCCCTGTGCCCCACCCCCTGCCCTTTTCCCTGGGACCTGGCTGTCTCCATGGTCCCAGAACCCTTGTCCTCTCCCTGCTTTGCCTCCTCTTGCTGGCACTGGCAAGAAACCTTTCTCTTCCAGCTGCCACGGCCACAGCCACGGCCACGGACATGCTGCTTGCGGGAATGCTTCTGTTGCCTGGGCCCACCTCCTCGCGGTCACTCCCACTTCCCGGTACCACCTGCATCCTCACTCATCCTCCATATCGGAAGTGCCTCTTTTGGAGGTCACCAGGGAAATGATGGCTACACCCAGTCCACAGCCTGCCACAGTCCCTGCACCAGTCACTCCCCAGTGTTCCCAGTTCCCAGGGTGTCCTTCCTGTTTCTCTGCCTGCCTCCTTCCCAAGTGTGACCTGGGGCACAGCTCCTTGAGGCTTATTCCTACCCCCCTTTCCACTCCTCACTAACCTTGTGCATGCGCGGTGATTCCTCCCAAGCCCCTGCCTGCTCCTCTGGCTACAAGGTCATGCCCCTTCCTCCGTGACTACCCGTCTTATCTGCCAGTTCCATCTGTAATTTTGTATCCCCTGACATTTGCCTGGCACCTTTAGGGTAGGGAGAGGACTGTGCCTGCCTTGGGTACCTCTCACCCTGGAGCCTTGTCCAGTGCTTGACATATGGGAGCTGTGGGCAGATGTCCCCAGGTGGCCCTGATGTCCTGGCTGGTGGCTCACATGGTCTTAGGGAATCTACAGGACAATCCTTCCATCCCAGGCTCACACCTCTTCTCTGCCTCCGAGGGTCACAGGTGATTCCAGATGCCTACTTTGGCCTTGGTGGGCCTTGGCTGAGCTTCCAGAGACCCACATAGGCATGAGTCCAACCTCTAGGGGGTGCTAGACCACCTCCACACTCCCCCTGTCCCAAGGCCCACTGCCCCTGGGGATCAAGGTGGCCAGGTGGAGAAGTCCGAGTGACAGGTTGGTTTCGGAAAGCAAAGAGCCAGGCCTTGAGGTTAGGAAGTTCTGGGGGACATCACTTGTGCATAAGGTGGCTTGGGAGGTGCACACCCCATAATCAAGCGTGGCTGAGCCCTGCCCCAAAGAGCAAGTCATTTGCAGAACACACAAGTTCTGGGAGGAAGGGGCTGCTTTCTAGAAGTGAACTAAAAACAATTGTTTGCAAGTAAATTAACTTACAATTTTGTTTTTATTTATTTGAAAGGCAGAGAGAGAAGATACCATCAGTATTTGCAACACACAGGCTGGGCCAGGCTGAAGTTAGGGGCCCAAAACTTAATATAAGTCTCCTATGTTGGTGGCAGGGACCCAAGTACTTGAGCCATCACCCAAGGTGGGGAGTGCTGCCTCCCAGTGTGTACATTAGCAGGGAGCTGGAAACTTGGCACCCTGGTATTGACACTGGCATCCCTACAAGAACCTTTGAGCCCAGTGCTGCCTGCAGGCAAGCACTGGAGGTTAGAACAGGCATGTCCCTTACAGCATTAATGCTGATGTCTGGTCTCATGGTTGAATGCCTTATGGGAGTTCAAGTGCTGCTTCTAACTTCCTGCTAACAACCTGGGAAAGAGCAGGTGACGGTTCAGGAACGTGGGTGCCCAGCAGCCATATGGGAGACCCAGATGAGGGCCTGGCTTCTGGCTTTGCTCTGGCCTAGCTGTGGCTGTTATAAGCATATGGCGAGTGAACCAGTGGCTGGTAGATCTCTCTCCTCACGTTTCAAATAAGATTAAATAGATATATATATATAATATATTAAAAATATATATACATTTTAACCATTTGAAAGGATATGCTTCCTTAAAACTATGTGTTTCCCCATCAAACTAAAATGAATGCATTCTCTTTCTGATGGTCTAGCCTTAGGGTCAATAGCAAGTGTCCCTGAGTTGAATGTCTGGGCCTGGCTGTAGCTGTTTCTTCAGCTGCCTGTCATTCTCACTTTTATCCAGATTCCTTTTTCTGGACTCCTGGCCCTTGTTTCAAGTTGGAATTGTTTTCTAGACATGTATTTTAAAAGATTCATTTAAAATCCACAAGGCTGAGCTGTCTACCTATAAAATTGTAATTAGACGCGCTCAGGGGAGGAAGAAAAGTGAAAGAAAAAGAAAGCTCTTTACTCTGTGCAAAATCCCAACCACAGGCACCGAGTCTGCGTGCAGGGGACAACCAGAGCGGAGGGTGCCCTGGCAGGAGGCAGCCTTGGAGGCTTGGGGTGCCCAGGCAGTGCACTGCTTTCTGCTGGTTTCGAGCTCCCCATTCCCAATACCCAAGTCCAGGTCTGTCTGGGACATGCACTTTGTGTAACAAATACATCTCTGTGTTTCAGTGGCCCCTCCAAGGACTGATGAGTAGGATGCCCAGGAGACCTGGTGTGAACCACCCGTCCCACCGGGCATGTGCTTCATGGAGACCATCATATCCCTTCCTTAACACGTGCCCGGCTTCCCACACACTTTCCACACCCCGGGGTGGGCGGGCAAGGTGGGGGGAACCCATGCTTCCTGGACTGGGAGCTAGATCCAGCACCGGTGCAGGAAGCCTGACAATGACCAAGGGTCACGGCTAAGACATCCCCTGGTCAAGAAGGAGAGGACCTGAAGGGCCTCCCCTCCCCACACTGTGGTGCTGTAAGCCCCCAACAAACGCGAGCCGCAAGGGCACAATTCTTTGTGATTTGTCACAGATGTGGGGGTTCCTAGGAGTTCAGTGATCCACCCGAGGCCATGGCTTCAGAGTAGCAGAGCTGCAGAGGAGAGCGATGGCCACTGCAGATTCCTCACAGATGCCAGCTGTGCCCTGGCACACAGCAAGACCAGCTTTCCTCACTGGGAAGCTCTGACCACACTGGGGACCAAGTCCACGCCTCCGTCACCTCTGTCACAGGTGAGGACAACTCAAGTGTGTCGCCGGCCTTCAGCCTCCATCCAGATGGAACACAGCTACTCTCCTGAGCTCAAGCCCCCACATAGGCCACCGTGTTTGTCCAAACCTCTTGGCTGGGCACCGGGAGCCCTTCCCCACCAGCCTGCACTGGCTCTCTGCCCTCACCTTGCTTCACGTCTCTTCCACTGCTGTTTGCCACTCTCACACGAGGCGCTGGGCTGCCTCGGGCCTCTGCTCGCTGGGCTGTCTCCCTCCGGGACGTGAACTCTTTAAGTATCTTTCATCTGCTCAGCCTTCTGGCTGTTGAGTTAGAACAGCTGTCTCTGCATTCCAGGGCCCAGTGCTCCGCCTTTGTCCATCATAGCATTACCACCACATCGAATTCTAATTAATTGTGAAGACACTTTGGCCCCATTAGGGAAATGTGGTGGCGGTCAGGACTTAATGAATCTCCATGTGGTTAACTCTGCCCCGCCCAGGGTCTGAGCAGGAAGCGAGAGCACTGAGCTCGCCCAGGCCACGCTGAACGGCTGCCTGTTGCTGCAGAACCAGGTTTTCCATAGTTAACGCAGCTTCACGATGAAATTCAAAACAATGAGGGCAGCACTCAAACATGGCAGGAAAACAATGTACACTTTGAACTCTCCAAATAAATACTAATCAATTTTATTTTATAAATACAGATGCTGAATTTTCTTCCAGTTAACAACAGATCAGTTTCACATGCCACATGTATTATTGGTGGTGGTTTAAAAAATTATTTAAATAATCGGTGAGGTCAGGATAAATGGGCACCATTAGAATGGCTTAAAAAAAAAAAGAGCTGGATACAATCTTCCAAAACTAGTATTCTGAAGGGGAAACAAGTCTGTGCAATTTCTAAGGTGGTTAAGGGGGAAGTGGCAAGAGAAAACAATTGGATATTCACCTGATAACCCTTGCTGGATGTTACAAGTATCTGGGTGTTATGAAAACGGAAAGGGCTTGCTGTAGTTCAGAAGTAGGCAGCAAGGAGTTCTGCGACGTGCATCTTCCAAGCAAATTCTGTGAGATTTTTCTTAGTGATTTACGAGACGAATTAAATGAAGGTTAGTAGGGACAGCATGCATGCCATATTATGGACTTGTCCACTTAAAATGAATCCCGTAGCTTTGGAAGATGTTGACGGACTTTTCCTAGAGATAGACAAAATACTGTACCTTCTCCCCAGGTTGTGGTAGAAACTTTCCAGCAGCTCAGATGAAAATTCTGAGCCCCAAAGCTAAGTGGCATCCTGAGGCATCTGTCACTGGACAGTGTGGGCCAAAGCAGCTGGCCTGTTCTGAGGACTCATGCTCAAGGGCAGGGCAGGGCCCCCCAGGGGACAGTGAAAGCTGTAGAGGCTGGGCCCAGGGGCTCTCTGCACAGTGCGCCCTGACGGGCCATCCCCCACCCCCAGAGGGATGTGGAATCTGAGAGGAACATCAGAATTGCCAGGGTTTTCACTGGGGTTCTACATCCCAACAAGACCATAGCCATGCTGCATGTCCCTGGGCTGAGTGTGACACGGAGGTGAAACGGGTGCCCGTGTGTGGGGGCATCCCATGTCACCTGTGGGGGGCCTGCCTCCCATTCTGTAACACTAACACTGACCTTCCGCAGTGTGTCTTAAGTTGGCTAACACTTCATAGCACCATGCGCATCCAAGACACCCTCCCTACCCTGTGCAAGTCTGCAACTTAGGACAGTGCATGGGTAAGGGGTTCCACTCCAGGGTGGGAAGGACCCTGCCTCTTCTTGTGGACAAAGCTGGCCCTGGTCGGGTCAGGTGGAAGCATTCAGTTGCTGGAAGGCTGTGTAACCATCCTGTGAGATCTCTGTATGAAGAACTGGCAACAGGTGCTGTTTCATGGAATGAGTTCGTCGAAAACTAAAGCTGAGTCCAGGGATGCTTGGGAAAAAGGAACAAGACCATGAGGGGTCTGAATTAGGTGGTTTGGGGGACAAGCTCAGGTCCTGGAGGCAGTGCCCCTGTGAGCACCATATTGCTCTAGTGTGTAAACATGGATAAGGGCAAGAATGTGAACCTGCATGGGTTTCTGCTTGGGCTGGTCCTGCCAGGAAGTAACATAATGAGGTGTGTCAGGAGAATTTCAAAGCTGGAGAAAAAAAAAAAGCAAGTTAAGTGAAGTAATCAGTTTTTATTCTTCTATATAATACATGGATATATAGATAAATTTTCCTTAAGGAGTTTGCAACCCTGAGGCAATGTCCTTGGGTACATAATGTGTAAAGCAACAGCAAATGAATTCTGAATGCAGGAATGACAAACTGGAATTCAAAAACATAATTTAATATTTCTGAAATTGCACACATAACCAATAACATTCTATGCCTCATCTAGTCTCTAATCCCACTAGTCCGACTGCCGTCTCTACTTAGGTTTCAGCAGATATGAGTTCAATGTCTTCCTTCAGATTGAAATTTCATAAATTAGCATGGGATTCACACACAGGGATTTTTTTTTGTCTGCCGAGTGCACGGCCAGAAAGCATGCCTGGTTCTTGCACGCAGCATCTGCCCGCTTGAACACTTTGGCCCCTGGGGGACTGGCTGCCCTCTGAGTATAGTGGTCCCAGGGTCTTGGAGAACCGCCTGGGCTCCACAGGAGGCACACTCTCTAAGCTGAGGGGTACACTGGGGTGGGGCGGAGGAAGTAGGAGGTCAGGGTTGACTGGGTAAGATGGACTATCCCAGCAATGGAGTTAAAGAGCCAGTGAATGTGACATTCTCGGTTCTCAGGCTGTACGGCCCATCCATTGTGGAGGTGGGGGCAACAGAGGGGTCTATAGGTGGGCTACAGTTGTGCCTGGGGGCAGGGGATGAGGGTCTGGGGTACAAGGAGACCTCTATTATAGTTCTTGCCCAATCTCCTGATGGACAGCCACAGCCCTTTCAGGAAATGGCAGAAAGCTATTGCTGAATACTCTGTGGCTCCACAGTTTCACGAACTATGGTAGAGGGCAGATGCTTGCGAGAAACTAAAGGTGAGTTCATTATATTATGTATATATTATCATCTTCCCTCTGGGGATAACATACAAGTGTAAATAAAGCACAGCTGTGTGCCAGGTGACTCGAGCTACAAGCTCTCTTCGCAACTAGAGGGTGACTTTCGCCTTGGAACAAGCATCGGGCCTGACATGCCAATCATGACAGTGAACGCAGACCTTGGCCCTGACCTGCCCGTCGACTGTCCAGCCTGGGTCTCTGAGGATCTCCTCTGGCTCTGTGTATTGTGTGCCATCATTCTTACAAAGGGTGAGTGCAGCTTCCCCCTGTGTGTCAGGGGCGGTGGCCCCAGTGAGGGCGTGTTTGTTCGCCTCACTTGTCAGAACTCCTGCGTGGCCGGCGGAAGCTCGAGACATTTTCATTCAGTGCATAGATTCGCCGGGAGAACTCTTCAAACTCCCCCAGGACTTGGTCATCACACTCCACGGCCACCGCACTGTCCACTGGGATGCAGTGGAAGGCTTCCAGCTGGTGGCCCGATGTGAAGCCAGTGGCTTCCAGCCCGATGATCTCCTCTGCCTGCTCCACAGTGCAGCACAGCTCAGCCTCTGAGGCCGAGGCTGGGGGGAACACACCCGGGAGCTGGGCAGCCATGGCCGGGCCTGCCTGCTCGCCGGATAGCACCGTTCCATTCACCGTGGCCAAGTGCCCGGCGAGGCCTTCTCCTTGCTCCTGGCTGGTGTGCAGGCTCAAGGACTCTCTGTTCAAGCTGTCCTCCAGATCCACTCCTTTTTTCTTGCTTTCTTTGGACAAGTCCAAGGAGGTGTCCAAGGAGGAGGACAGCGCCGCCGCTGCCTTTCTCTCTGACTCCGCCCCGGGCGGCGTGGCCGCGGCAGGCTGGGCCAGGGCCGTGTTGTAGCTGGGGGGTGGGGTTTTGTACTGCAGTCTCTCGTTCTCTGAGCTGGCCCGCTTGCGGCGTCCTGGGTCTGGGGAAGGGAAGGCCCCGGAAAAGCCGCCATCCGCACCTCGGAAGGCGGAGCTCTGTCTCTTGGGAACAGGGATGGCACTGGAGGTGTGATGCCTGTCGCTAGGAGACAAACAGAAAGGAGAGTTACGCCTTCTTGCAAGGCTCGCCTGGGAAACTCCTGGAGCCACAGACAGGATATGCACGTGTGGAGGGCAGGAAAAGTAGACAGCAGTTGTTAGTATTTATTTCAGTGTCTGGAGCTGAGACACGGCATGAGGCAGGCTGGGCCCACCCCATCCATACTCAGAGATGGGTGAGTGGGGTCGCACAGGGGAAGAGGAACTGGCTGGAGTCCTTGTAGAAAGGAACTCACTAAGACATGCAATCAACTCCTCATTTCAAGGGACACTCCTGATTATCAGTGGCTGTCTTACTAATTAATCCCGATTTTATCTTCACAAAGCAGTCCTCATTCTGTGGCCAGGTTCAGCGACATACCTGCAAGGACTCAGTGAGGCAATGACAAAGCTAGACCCGCTCCTGTGACCCACCACTTCTTGGCCGCAACCTTTCTCAGGCCAGGTGCTGATCACCCTGCCTTAGAGGGAGGTTGGGGTGAAGCGGGACTTTCATTTATTTTTAAATGAACAATGAATGTGGGACATGACACTTCATTTTCAGTGACACCCTGATTTTTTTTAAAAAATATTCTTCCGGGCCCGGCGCGGTGGCGCAAGTGGTTAAAGGTCCTCGCCTTGCACACCCGGGATCCCATATGGGCGCCGGTTCTAATCCCAGCAGCCCTGCTTCCCTTCCAGCTCCCTGCCTGTGGCCCGGGAAAGCAGTCGAGGACGGCCCAAAGCTTTGGGAACCTGCACCCACGTGGGAGACCCGGAAGAGGCTCCTGGCTTCGGATCGGCATAGCACCGGCCGTTGTGCTCACTTGGGGAGTGAATCATCGGACGGAAGATCTTCCTCTCTGTATATCCGCCTTTCCAATAAAAATAAATCTTTAAAAAAAAAAAGAAGGCTACAAAGGAAAAAAATATATATATAAAGAATGGTAAGAAAACGAGCTCTTATGGATAGACAACAAAGAAGTGACACAACTAAGGCTTGTCCTATTATTCCCTTTTGTTCTTTGCCTTCTATGTTTAGCTACATGAGATGAAACTTTCCAAAAACATTTGTTGAAGAGTTTTTTACAATTTGAAAAAGTTATTTTCTTGATGACTTCTGGACCATGGATACAACCATGCCATCATTCAGTGATGACACAGTCAGACAGGTCCTCATAGTGGCCTGAGGCCCAGGACTGGGTCTTGGAGTGAAGTCAGCATGGGACGTGCCCCATGTCGGCTCCTGCTGTCCGACCTGCCTGCAGCAGCCCTTCTGCTCCTGTGTAACTATCCTGCTGCTGGTCTGGACTACTGGTGGGGCCTGCATAGAGCAGGTGTCCTGGGGACCGTGGGTGAAGCAGGGGCCGACACAGTCTGAATGCCAGGTCTGAGGCTCCTTCCCTGGCCTTTTTTTCCCTATAAACCTTACAACACTGGCTTTGGCTGCTCAGAATATATTTTCTTATCACTTCCAGGATCTTCACTATATTGCAGATTTTCAAGATAGCTGAGTTCCAAACAGGTGAAGTATTCTTTTTTTTTTTAGATTTATTTTTATTATTTTTTCATTGGAAAGGCGGATATACAGAGAGGAGAGACAGAGAGGAAGATCTTCCGTCCGATGATTCACTCCCCAAGTGAGCGCAATGGGCCGATACTATGCCGATCCAAAGCCAGGAGCCTCTTCTGGGTCTCCCACGCGGGTGCAGGTTCCCAAAGCTTTGGGCTGTCCTCGACTGCTTTCCCAGGCCACAGGCAGGGAGCTGGAAGGGAAGCAGGGCTGCCGGGATTAGAACCGGTGCCCATATGGAATCCCGGGCGTGCAAGGCGAGGACCTTTAACCACTTGCGCCACCGCGCCGGGCCCAGGTGAAGTATTCTTAAATAACTGCATTGACCTCTATGTGTATACATAGAGACATACATGATTTGATAATTATAATTATTAAAAAGATAGAAATAAAAAAACATAAACATAAAAATCACTCACAAGACTATTGTCCATTAAATAACTACTGCAAGTTTTGATTTTATATGTGTTCAGTTAAAAAAAACTTTAAGGCTGTATTTGTGGCAGACACACATAATTTTGCAGCCTGTGGTACAAGTTTTTATTTTTATTTATTTATTTTTTTTAAAGATTTATTTTTATTATTTTTTTTATCGGAAAGGCGGATATACAGAGAGGAGAGACAGAGAGGAAGATCTTCCGTCCGATGATTCACTCCCCAAGTGAGCGCAACGGCCGATGCTATGCCAATCCGAAGCCAGGAGCCTCTTCCGGGTCTCCCACATGGGTGCAGGGTCCCAAAGCTTTGGGCCGTCCTCGACTGCTTTCCCGGGCCACAGGCAGGGAGCTGGAAGGGAAGCGGGGCTGCCGGGATAGAACCGGCACCCATATGGGATCCCGGGCGTGCAAGGCAAGGACCTTAACCACTTGCGCCACCGCGCCGGGCCCGAGTTTTTAAAACCTGTTGCTAAACATAATTCCAAAAGGCTGCTCCCTTGAATGGAATATCATGATTTACTTAATTATTCCCTTGTTTCACTATAAAAGCAAACTGCTGTGAGCAAGTCTATATAAAAACACAGTCATGCATTTTTAATAAAACATCTTTGGTTTTCATTTGTCATAGAAGGTTTCGATATTTCAGTACAGGCTGATAAAAAAGGACAATTCACCTTGAGCATTTCTAAAATGGCAAACAACAGATCAGAAAGGAAGGGTGTTGGGGGCTTCCAAGCCCTTTCTGTCTGACTTGCTGTGGCCCCACGGTGATGTTTCTAGATGGAGTAGAAGTGGAACTCAGAGGTATTCATTCTTTTTAAAGGCTTTTTGACAGGTTACCGAATGAAATTAGTGCTTAGATAAGTAGTGAGGCAAACTTATTGTTTCTACTCTTTACCATCAACCACAAATTGTGGGTGTTTAGGGAAAGGGTGGGTGCACCTCTGCTCTTGCCCAGGCACCCACTGTGCTCAGGGCATTCGTTCTGGGGGTTCACAGCTTGTGGTTTAAGCAGTCAGACATTCCAGTCGGCCACTGCACACTCTCCACCCCACCTCTTCCTGCCGAGCCATTTTCCTTTGTGGGTGTCTCTTTCAGCTTGGCTTAGGTACAATCTGGAAACATGATCTCCAGGGTTGAACGCTACGATTAAAATGAATCGATGAAAAAAAAAAAACACAACAACCCATAATTGCAAATTTACTAGGCCATAGTTTAGTGAAACAGGGTATAAACTGTGGACCAACTGAACCACATCAGGGCTGTAAATTACTTAATAATAAGCCTTGTGCTGGGAGTACAACAGGATTTCCTAGGGTCACAATTAATTGTAAGAGGAGGGGAAGCCAAGTGGCTCGGCGTTTAGAGGTCAAGGGGGGGGACTGTCTGGTTTACATTTGGCTCTGGCTCGCGTTTCCTGGGCGTTCTCTGCATTAAGTGATTAATTCCTTTCTCATTCTGGGAGTCCTTATTTATTGCAGCCAGTTACCTTTTCTTATCTCTTGGCTCTCTCTGGAGATAGGGGCCTAGGGAAGGATCATTACAGACCTGCCACAGTGATTCCCTCTAGCTGGAGTTATAGCCTGAGGTTGAGTTCACCATTTATTGTGGGACGTCTCCTCCTTTGTAAGACAAGATCATGAGGGGGCAGTGCAATGGCTCAACTGGCTAATCCTCCACCTCTAAGTACCAGCATCCCATATGGACTCTGGTTCATGTCCCGGCTGCTGCACATCCCATTTAGCTTTCTGTTTATGGCCTGGGAAAGCTGAAGATGATGGCCCAAAGCCTTGGGACCTGGAAGAGGCTCCTGGGCTCCTGGCTTTTGATGGGCTCAGCTTTGGCCGTTAGAGCCATCTGGGGAGTGAACCAGGGGATGGAAGATGTTTGTCTCTGTAAATCTGCCTTTCCAATAAAAATAAACATTTTTTAAGAGACATGAAATGATGGGAAGGAGAAAATAAAACAAGGCCGCTGTCATCCTTGGCGCAGGGCCTGGCGTGGACACTGAGGGCAGTAGTGACCATAACGGGTCACTGCTACCATGATCAGCTTCTCCATCTGCTCAGTCTCAAAGTATTGTCTTCATCTCACCAAGGAGCACCTGGGGCTCGCCTTGAAAAGGAACAGAGTAAGAGGTGGCAAAGCTGGACATCTCGGTCTTCTGCTTTCTCTCCTATTTGCTCTCATCCAATCCTCTGCTTAGAGCAGGAACAAACAACTCTCCACCCACCTGCCTCTCGGCTTCTGACATCATCTAGCCAGCCACAAGAAGCACAAACAAAACGAAGGCAACTGGAAAAGAGTTCTGGAGCAAAAGTACCAAATCTGTCAACAGCTTCACTCTGCCCGATGTGAAGCAACATTGCCGTGGTTTCCTTTGTTTCCTTGGGGCACAGGGATGGGGCGGAGGTGAGGGGTGGGAGCTCTGAATAAAATACAAATGCTCAAAACACCATTGTTTGCCAACTGCTGTGCGACTGTCAGAGAACTTTCTGGAATCCTTGGCGGTACATCCCAGTTGTCTCCAAACTTAACAGTTCACTGTTTATCTATGTGAATTTAGCTTCAGGGAGAGAAGATTTTTTTAAGTGGGAGAATATTTCAATTTCCTAACCCACATAAAAGAGAGCTTGTCCAGCTTGCTAATGTCACCCCTCCCGCCCCTGGGAAATGGTAGAATCCAATTGGCTGTCCTTGTCCGTGCTGGACCTACTACTTCCCTCTACTCTTCCCCTCTCTCTCTGGGTTTTACTATCTGAAGCCACAGCCTCCCAGTAGAGAAGAGAGCCTGAGAGAAAACACCGATTCAAAATGGGATTTCCACACCTATACGCTCAAATGCAATATTCCAGAGTTCCAAGCTACGTGTCCCCCCTCACTAAAAACATGTTCAATGACCCAACAGTGCAGTTCAATAAGTTGTCAGCGGAGTGAGTAGATATTCCATGAATTATTAATAATAAAAGGATCAGCTAACATTTGCCTTTTTAATTAAAAAAACAAAGCTTGAGGTATCATAATGACTGATCATTTATTTGAAAGGCAGAAAAAGAAACAAAGAGTGAGTGAGTCAGTTAGCAAACAAGCAAAAGCCAGGCTGGGCCAGGCTAAAGCTAGGGGTTCTGGAACTCCATTTGGGTCTCCCACATGGCAGTGACCCAAGTCTTTCGGCTATCACCTATTGTCTCCTACGGTATAAATTAGCAGGAAGCTGGATAGGAAGCAAAGGTGGGACTTGAACTCTGGGCACTCCGATATGGGACACAGGTGTCAGAAGTGGTGGCTAACCCTTCCACCACAATGCCTGCTGGGTAAGTAACATTTATGAAAGGTATGGGCTAAGCATTCTATTAGGGGCTTCTCCCAAGGTCTCATTCGATCCACGTAACATCTATGTAAATTATTATTAACATCCCCCAGTCTTTACAGATGCAGAAGCTAAGGCACAGCAGTTAGATAATAGTTAGATAATGTGACCCAAGTCACAAAACCACTCAACAGAAAGTTGGAATCTACTTTGAATCTTTCTGCCTTAATTAACTATGTAAAGATTGTCAAAAATAAAGAAAAAAAAAGAAAGAAAAGAAACACCAAGCAAAAGACATTTGTCAAAATAATTAAAAAAAAAAAAAAAAAAAAAGCAAGCAAGCAAGCAAGCAAGCTGGGATTCAGCCAGGCCAGCCCGATCCAATGAATGCTCCTTTCCTTTATCTCCTAATCCCTGGGGTCTTCCCATTTTTCCTATTGCCTTATCAAACGCCTACACTTGATCTCTTATTGCGTTCCAGGTGGGGTGGGGGTAGGGGTGGGGATGAGGGTGGCAGGGGTGGGTGGGGATGAGGGTGGCAGGGGTGGGTGGGGATGAGGGTGGCAGGGGTGGGTGGGGATCCAGCAGAGTAACTTTTAGGCAAAGAGAATTGATATCTTCCTCCTTTTCCTGCCCACATTCAACTTGCTGGGACTTCTTAACACTGCTAAGCGAAGTATCAATTATGAACAGAAATAAATTCTGCCACGAAATGATGGAAATGTAGACCCAGGAGAAAACAGAATAAAGAAAAAAAAAAAAAAGGAAAGATTTGACCACATGTAGAGAGTTCTTGAAGCTGGGGGTGTGTTTTCCAGTGATGGACAGCACCCGCCCCCGCTTCTCCTTCAGATGGACTGTGCTGTCCAGCGCAGGGCTCACGCTCTAGAGCCCTGGGGAAGAGTTCAACTCACAGCCTTGGCTCTGGGTCTTGCATCCATCTAGAATGTTTCCTGGGCGGCGCATGACTCTCTCACAGCTGGGCAATGCACTACATTCTCATCTCCTGGACCCTGGCCAAAAGCTACGGCTACAACTCAATGGAATAAGAATACTTAAAAAAGGCGAGGGGGAAAAAAAAAACCCCTCTTGAACAACATTTGATCTTCTTCTTTTCTCTCTCCCCTTGCAGCAAGCTATGATCTCATGGCCAGGAGAACGCTGCACGGAGGTGTTTAAGTTGGTTTACAGCCACTAGAAATGTTTGAAGCTCTAGGTCCCACTTGAGCGCCAATATCATGTCAACTGCGCTAAAAAGCCATAATAGTTTCTCACCTTCTTAAAGATTACTGCTTAAATAATGCAGAGCAGTGACAGGGCTATGCAGAGCGCCAAAAACAGGTTGCCAAGGCGAAGCTGAGGTGGAATTACGTCTTTTGGCAGCTGAGCAATTATGACATAAAGTTAGTTTTTGCACCACAACAACCTCCATAAATCAGGCTACTATCCTTGCTCAGAACCCAGCGGAGGCTGGGACAGATTCTTCTCCATCCCCACGCTGGGAACCAGCAGAAGCCAGAGCTCCTTTGAGGAAAGCCAACTACAGCAGCTAGATCTTATCTCCCAGGAGTGCAGCGAGCTGCGGGTTAAGAGTTTTAAGGATGCCAGTCTGCTGGCCACAGGCAAGCCAGCCCAAGGCCTCTCACTCTTACCAGATAAGTCTAAGTGCTTAATCTCTGTATTGGATGTTCCCAAAACACACAGCAAAACAAAAATAGATATAAGCCTGGTCCGAGGCACACGCTCCAATCTGTGTCAGGGGTCACTTGTCGTCCCTGTGGTGCTTAGCAGGGAAGGGTCCTGCCAAAGGCTGACTAAAGAAAAACAGAGCATAAAAAGGTGTAACGGAACAAGGGAGTCTTCAGGTTTTATGGAAGCTGAGTCGTGATGGAAAGATGGCTCTGTGTGAAAGTTCCACCGGCAAACAACACGAGCAAGCTGAGAAAATCCAGTGCCCCAGGCTGGGTGATGATGGGAGGGTTCGCCAGGCCTCCGGGGCCCGTGCAGGGTAGCAGGCAATGGGAGAGGGAGAGGGCGTGCTTTAGCTTGAAGCCCACCTGGAGGCCAGCTCACTCTCAGGGCACAGCTCTCCGGGAGAAGGCAGTGCCAAGTAACTGGGGAGACAAACGGGGGTCCTGGGAGGGGGTCAAGTCAGCCACTTCCCTCATCAGCCCTCATGCTAGGAAGCCACCACATAGATGCATGTAATCCTAGCTGACATTATGAGACTGTAAAATGGCCTGTAGAAACAGAGACAGCCATCTTGATGTCATTTATACAGAGTGTGACTAACAGCTTACAAGAAAACCTGTAAAGAAAGGGCAGAAAAGCCGGGAAGGATACCTGGGGAGCTCCAGGGTGGTGCTGGAGACCTGGGTTTAATGAAATGTTTTGGTGACAACTAAAAAATAAAACCAGGGGTCTGGGCCCAGTGTGGTAGCCTAGCAGCTAAAGTCCTCACCTTGTCCATGCTGGGATCCCATATGGGTGCTGGTTTCTAATCCCGGCAACCCCACTTCCCATCCAGCTCCCTGCTTGTGGCCTAGCAAAGAAATTGAGGACGGCCCAAAGCCTTGGGACCTGCACCCACATGGGAGATACAGAAGAGGCTCCTGGCTCCCAGCTTTGGATCGGCTCAGCTCTGACTGTTGCAGCCACTTGGTGAATAAATCATCAGATGGAAGATCTTCCTCTCTGTCTTTCCTCCTCTCTGTATATCTGACTTTCCAACAAAAATTTTAAAAATCTTAAAAACAATAACAGGGGTCCACATGGTAGTACAGTATGCTAAATTGCCACTTAGGACATTTGCATTCCATGTCAGAGCACTAGATTGAATCCCGACTCCTTCGCTTCTGATCTAGCTCCCTGTTAATGTTCCTGGGAAAGCAGCCAGGGGATGGCTCAAGTGTCAGGGCCCCTGTACCCACAGGAGACCTGGATGGAGTTTCTGGCTTCTGGCTCTTGGATTTGGTCTGGTCCAGCCATTTGGGGAGTTGTGGCCATTGGGGGAGTGAACCAGCACACAGAAGATTCTCTCTCTGCCTTCTGAATGAATGAATAGATAAACACGCCTCTAAAACAAGAAAAAATACCCTCTTAACCTTTGCCAGTGAAACCTGGGGACCAGCAGTCTCCCAGAGCCCAGCCCCAGGAGGAATTTGACCAGCAAATACAAACCCTGGCCAGAGAATGTGTTCAGAAGTCAAAGGCGGACTTGAAGGGAGCAAAAGGAAGCGCAAGACTGCCGAGAGCAGTGACAGATCCTGGGAAAGCTGAGCTTCCAAGCGACCTTTAATCAACTCTGACAGGAACTGAATCATGAGGCTTTACTTGATATTTTAAAAGAAGAATGGACAGCTGCACCACTGTTTTAAGAGAATTCCGAAGCCTTGGGCAGGAGTGCTTGAGTCACAGTAGCTATCATGGAACCACTGCTTGGCAAGGGACTGTGGATGCCTGGGACAGCATCTTCGGCCTTTCCTTCCTTTTGATTGGTTTATTTGGAAATCAACATTACGAGAGGGGGGAGAGACTGATCTTCCATCTACTGGTTACTCCTCGGATAGCCTCAACATCTGGTGCTGGGCTAGGATGAAGGCAGGAGCCAGGATTTCTTCTGGGTCTCCCACATGGATGCACTTAGGCCATCTTTTGCTGCTTTCCAAGGCTTGTTAGCAGGGAGCTGGATCAGAAGTGGAGTAGCCGTGATTTGAACCATTGTCCACATGGGATGCCAGCAACTCTCCCTGCTATGCCACAGCACAGGCCTCAACCTTATCTTTCAGTCTTCTCTACCACCATGAGGTGTGGTGCAAGGCTGCATACATATCAATGGACATATTAGTACAAACTTCCTGATGGATTCCCTTATTCAGATGTCTGCTGAACATCCAATGTACCTCTAGGCACTGGGCCTCCTTCTGGGGATACGATATTAGTGGACAAAAGCCACTGCTCCTGCTTTCTAATAGAGCCCATTGTCCAGGAGGTGGGACAGATGTGTGTCACAGAGTCACAGACATAAATGTGAAAGCACAGCCTGCAATCTATGCTGTGTAGGAGAGGAGCTGCTTCACAATGCTGGGGACAGGAAAAGGCCTGGAAGAGGCCTAGCTAGAGACGTTCATGGGAAGGAGTATGGGTTGTTGGATGACAGAAGGAACAGCTTGCTAAGACTGTATAACAAGAGTGGGAATGGTTGTTTGAGGGCCCCGATGGTCAGTGAGCTGAGACCTGTTTGGTAGGAGACAAAGCTGGAGAGGAAAGCAAAGGTCACAGTGTGCAGATGCCCATAGGATTTTGGCCATTCCAGTGCTTCAGGCAAGTGGATGGGGGTGAGTGTGTGGGCGAGAGCAGAGCCAGGCTGACACATGGTGCCCTCTGGCCACAGCTGGAGCACAGAGCAGTAGGATGGGAGCAATGATGGTGGCCCTGGCAGCCAGACTGGCAATGGGCAGGTACAGAGACACAGCAGGGAGGCCAGCGAGATGTTGCCAGAGTTGGATACAAGCAGGGGTGGGGGCAGGGAGGAGATGAGGGTCATGCAGCAGAAGGGATGGAGGCTCCATCTAGGTGGGGAACAGAGGTTGGGAGGGATAGGGGGCCCAGGATGGGAAACGGGAAGGGAAAAAGCATGAAAAGTATCACAGGGTTGGCATCAGGAAGTACTGACCCTAAAAATAAAGTGAGAGAGAAGAGGGCTGAGGATTGGGCCCTTGGGCACTCCAGCTTTCCGTGAGGAGGTAGTGAGAGGAACCTACTGGGAGATAAGCACGAGCTGTCAGAGAGAGATGAAGAGAAGCAGAAGGAGGTTGTAATCCTGGGATTCCTTTTCTGGAACCACCAGACACTAAGCGATCCCTTATGCACAACACTCTATTCTTAGTGTAGTCACAAAGGGCCGTGTCGTACAACGGTTAAAGCAGGAGTTCCAAAACTGTCCGGACAAGGGTGAAATCTTAGTCCCCTTTCCCCACCCCCCCCAATTGATGTCTCAGTCACCTTTCAGTTACTTTAACCCTTTGGCTCCTGCGCTTGCCCATGTGTTAGAAGAAAGAAGACTGGTCCCCGTCCTCAGGGCTGCCAGGAGGGTTACTTGACTGCACGGAGCAATGGGTTCAATGGCTTGAAGAAGTGCCTGGCTTGCAGAAGCAGTCACATATGCTGTAACTCATGGCAGACTACCACCCACTGGCAGAATCACTGTTGACAGGCATCACGTAACATGACCTTTAACTCCCAAGCTGAAACACAGGAAACTCACATTTGGCCTCAACCCAGAGGCTCCTAAGGGAGTGGCTGCTGACAGGTTTTTTTTTTTTTCCTCCCAGGTAACTGTCTTATTCTTAGCATCCCAAATCTGCGCATGGCTGCACCCTCATGTTGATGTTGGATGGGCAAAGTCCCTATCTTTAAGCCTTGAAACCTGCTCCAGTGTGTTCTCTCCAAAGGCTGCTTACCGAGTGACACTCAACAACTTACATTATAGAACCCCTCTTCAAGACACTGCCTTCCCAGGACTGAATGCCTATGTGGCTTTGTTTTGTTCCAAAACCCACCTGCAGCAACACACCTCCATCACTGAGTACCAACTCAAGTGATCTCTCTGGATTCTCAGTTCACATTATTGTGACATCTAATTGATACTACATATGGTCACTTGCTTCTTAACACACAGTTTAACAGCTGAAGTTCTGGCTGTTCCATGTTCCATTTACCTCCCTGCTAATGTGCCTGGGAAAGCAGCAGATGGTTCAAGTGCTTAGGACTCTGCACCTATGTGGGAGACCCAGAGGAGCTTTTTGCTTTGGACTGGCCCAACTCTGGCTGTTAAGGTAATTTAGGGAATGGCCAGTTGATGAAAGATCTTTCTCTCTGAGTCTGCATTTCAAATAGGCAAATAAAGAATAAGAATAAGAATAGTAAGAATAAGAGGAAGAGAAGGAAGAGGAATAAGAGGAAGAGGAAGAGGAAGAAGAAATCTGCTTTCATTGCCTGTCTGTATACAAAACGTTTCCAAATATTAAGGCATTTCATTATAGTAGAGAACACAGCGGCTGGCACCTTGGCCCAATTGGCTAATGCTCTATCTGCAAGTGCCAGTATCCCATATGGGTGACAGCTAGTGTCCTGGCTGCTCACTTCCCATCTAGCTTTCTGCTTACAGAATGGGAAAGCAGCAGAGGACGGCCCAAGTCCTGGGGTTGCTGTACCCACATGGGAGACTTGGAAGAAGCCCCTGGATTTGGACTGACCCAACCTTGACCACTGAGGCCATTTGGGGAATGACCAGTGGATGGAGGATCTCTCACTTTCTCTCTCATGTGCTGCCCTTCAAATATGTAAACAAATCAGCAGTCACTGCCTGTCTGTGAGGCTCCAGGAATAATGAAATGTATATGAAATATATCTAATCGTTAGGGCATTCCCACTACAGTAGAGGATACAGATAGTAAACCAAGGATCAGAACACCAGGGGTGCTTTGTATACAACATGCATTTTGTACAATATTAGGGAGAAGGTACTGGTAATCAACTAGAGGACTATCAGAAGCAGCTGTATTTGATTGGTGCCTTGAAGACTAAGTGAGAATTAACCAGAGAGGGAAGGAATGGGAGGGAGGGAGAGAGAGAATGAGAATGAATGAGAATTAAGAAATGAAAGGAAGGGAGGGATCCTAGGAGCCAGTTTGTGTCCCAGCTGTTCCACTTCCCTTTCAGCTCCCTGCTTGTGGCCTGGGAAAGCAGTTGAGGATGGTCCAAAGCCTTGGGACCCTGCACCCACATGGGAGACCTGGAAGAAGCTCCTGGCTCCTGGCTTTGGATTAGCTTAGCTCTGGCCATGGTGGCCATTTGGGGGGAATGACCCAGCAGATGGAAGATCTTTCTCTATAAATACCCTTCTTTTTGTATATCTGCCTTTCCAATGAAAAAATAAAATAAATCTTAAAAAAAAAAGAAATGAAAGGAAGGACATTCAATGAAATACAATGTGTATAGTTCAACTATCAAGTCTTAGAAACAACAGTGGGGCACCTGGTCTTACATTTCTTTTTTCTTTTTCCTTACATTTTTTGAAATCCTAGAATCCATTTTCTAGTCTAACAGGAGAGATAATGCAGTTGACTCCCAGTGAAAACACCTGTTTCATGAATAAATGGGTTTAATTAGTTATACTCAAAAGAAAAATATGTACTTATTTTGGTTAAGTATCAAGAAATATTCAATTAATACAAAAAGTCAAAACTGTCCAAATAAAAGGTTGTAATAAATCTAAATGATGAAATACTATATAGCCATTGAAAGTGATAGCCAAATGTCTTCAGTGGTATTAGAAAAATACTTACTATGTGATATTATACAGCAAAGCAGGACATGGAGCTATGCTGTCCAAAACTGACCCTATCAGTAACTGGTTACTGGCTGCTGGAGCTTGAAAGCTTGAAATGTGACCAGACTAACTTGCAGGGTGCAGCAAGTATAGATTTATAAGGTACAGCAGGAAACAAGGGAATCAAAACTATCTTACTAGTAATTTTTAAAATGCTGACCACAGGTGAATAATATTTTAGATATACAATGTGGATTTAGTTTGGGTTAATAAGACATGCTATTAAAATAGACTCATCTGTTTCCTTCAGCCTTTCCTTAATGGGGCTGCCAGAAATACTGGAATTTGTATAAATGGTCACACTGTGCTTCTTCTGAACAGCCCTGGTGTGGAGGATGTGAGTTCAGGTAAGAAACATCCAGGAAGCTGACAACAATGCCTCAAGTTTTCCTGTTCCTAGATTGTGGGGGCGATTGGCTTCCCCTTTTTGGCACGCTTCTACCATTTTGAAACATTTTTCATTGAACTTATGTGATTGCATAAGTAGAAGGTACAAACAGAGATGCACGTGCCACAAATGAAAACAAAGAAAAAAGTGATTCTGATTTGGTGCTGGAGGTGGGGAGTAGTGGCTGGGGACAGCCACGGGACTCCGGCACGATGGCAGAGAGCGAGTACACAGAGGATGTTGGCCAGCTGTTCTCCATCCCAACTGGAGACAGCAAAAAGCGGAAATGGGTGTTCACCGCAGGAGGGGGCCTGGAAGTTAAATAGAGGGAAGAATTTCCTGAAGTGAGGGTGTTTAAACTGTGGAATGAGTTATGGGAAAAGCCTGGTCCCCCAAGGTCTCTAAAAATCCTGCAGATACCCACATGCCTTGTGCATTCCTGTTTTGAGGTAAGGAGATGGCTCATCAAGGTTCCTTCTAAAATAGTTGTCATGGCACCCAAATGCCAGTAAAGCTCTTTTGTACATTTATTTTAGGAGAAGCTTCCCTTTTTGCACCGGGGCTACATGCCTGCAAGAGTCACTCTCCGAGCACAGCTTACTGCTGTGCCCCCTAGACGCCTCAGAGACAATGTCAGGTGACCTCAATTGAAAACCTAGTATCTGCCAGACAACATGGTTTTTTTTAAAGTCTCTTGAAGGTCATCTGATAGAACTCAGTTCTGAATTTGTCATAAGCATGGTGCAGAGAAGGAAAGAGAGAAGATTTTATAAAGCGAGGCTTGTAGAATTGCTGGTTTCTGCTACATTTCAAAGACAAATGGTTTGGCTTAAAAGCAGAACTATTTAATTCACCACTCTAACTTTAAAGAAAGTAGCCTATCTCACTTATATTCTAGATTTACTTACTTGTGGCAGACATTGTGGTTCAGTGGATTAAGCTACCATTTATGATGCCAGCATCCCATATCAAAGTGCTAGCTCACTTCCAGGTTGCTCCACTTTTTTTTCTCTTTTTAAAAAAATTATATTTTTGACAATTTTACATAGTTAATTAGGGTAAAAAGGTTCAAGGGCTAAAGGAAAGTGGGTGAGACTATTAGTTTCACATTGTTTCCTTCACGTTTAAATTAGGGTATTAAGGGAGAAGGCCCACCCAATTTCCCACCCTCCCCAGGTTCCTGACGTAGGGTATGCTCCGAGGTTCTTGCTCAAGTGGTTTTTGATAGTTCCCACTTTTGATGCAGCTCCTTGTTAAAGCATGTGGGAAGGCAGCAGATAGCCCAATTTCCTGGGGTCCTGTCACCCACTTGGGAGGCCTGGACAAAACTCCTGGCTTCAGCCTGGCTTTTGTGGCCATCTGGGAGTGAACCAGTAGATGGATTCTCTCTCTCCTTCCCTTCCTCCCAGTTACCTTGTCTTTCAAATAATACAAAATATATCTTAAAAATTCCTCCTTTAAATGTGCCGACATTTTTAGATACTTTCATTTTCTAATTTTATAATTCTATCTAAATACGTTAGATCTGATTATTTCTACTTACAAAAATGAAGGGAATACTGGATTGGAAAGACTAGGTCAGCAGATTTGGACTTTTTACCATACTGTGAGATGACCTTCTGTGAAGCCACCAGGGGCTTTCCCACACTAATCTTACAATTTACTAAATAGCTGAGGCTGCTTCTCAGGCCCGGTTCTCATTACAGGCATGAAGACCAATTCTGTCTCCAAAGCAGTCCACGTGGCCCTTAGGACTATGTAAGCCAGCTCAATGCTGATCTCTGTCACTGCAGCAGACTGTCCACTGACTATGGAACTCAGGCCCCCCAAATTCCAAGTGTGAGAAAGAGAGGGTGGACAATGCACAGGAAAACTTTTTGCAAGTCATGTCCTTCAAAATATTTAATTTGTCTTATCTATTCCTTTAGGTGATAAACTAAACAACTGTCAACTGGGCAAAGGCAGGGCAAATCTCACACTTGGATTCTTCCTCCATCTTTTGAATGGTGCTACCAGCAGAGGAGACACAAAATGAATGAATTGTCAAATGCATAATACTCAATGCTATGTTGTGCATTTCTTTTTCGTTTATAAACCATGTTGACAGACATTATCTCATTTGTTCCACACAACTATGCTTGGGAAATTGGGCTGGGGTTAACTTTATTTAAAATACAGATACTCAAGGATTATTTGTGAAAATTTAGTTATGAAGCTGAAATTGGAATCCAGATTTTCTTACAAAAATTTTTTTTAGCCCACATTATCTGAATCCCAAATGCAGTGTCCCTTCTTTTGCACTGCACTGCTCTACAAAGGTGAGAGTTTTAGCTTGACAACTGATAGCATAAACTTGGCATAAAACCTTCAGTGACTAAGACAGGCCAGGCCAGATGGCTTTGATATCCTGCTTTTATTATATCTCATTCTGAATAAAGAACATTTCATTCAAGGAAGATGAATCCTATGGGCAAACATGTTAGGACACTGTCCAACTCATGAATTTCTTCTTCAGTTTTCTTGTTTCCTAAGCAAGAGTTGAAATTCATTATCATTTTCAGTTTTTCCCTCTTATGTTCTTCACCAAGTTTTATAACTTAGTTTCCTGAACTTCTGAGGAAAGAAGGTTCCCTCGAGAGCTGCTGCTATGAGCTCAGTGTCACCTCTCCGGTGCTCTGGATTTCACCTTGGCGGCTTCCCTTCAGGAGGTAACAGGTGTTGGAACATGGATGGCTCAGAGCTAGGAGGGCAGGCAAGGAGCAGAATGACCACGAACTAACAGAAGGCCTCATGACACGGCAGAAAGAACACAGGGGGACCTAAAGTGAGACACAGCTGGGCATCCAGTCTCCTACTTTCTATCATGGCATCTTGGCAATTACTTTATGCTTTTTGGAGTCTGGGTTTTCTGACCACTAGAGTAGTGACTCTTACCCTACTTCCTTCACAGGGTATGGCAAGCTGAACATAGAAAGTTTTTAAATTAAGAGTTCTGCTTTTGTTTTTAAGCACAACTTCTAACTGAGTGAGAACTGGCTAAGGTGGCAGGGATCAAATAAAGATCATAGGCAAACAGATTTCTAGCAGACTTATCTCTAAGGCCTAAAAAAGTCTTATCAAAAGACTTGGGGAAAGTGAGAAGGAGATGGTGAATATTTGGTGCCACTAATGTACAAGAGGGCAGGATCCTTCATTTTAAAATATGAAAGAACCATATTCTACACTTACTTTATGGATGAGTATATATTTTAAAAGAAAAACAAAGTAACTACAATAAAGAATGGATTTAACCTAAAACAGAGGTCATGACTACGATCCGTTTGTAAACACTTTTTATTTATATGATTTTTATTTTATTTGAAAGGCAGAGAAAATGGGGGTGGGGAGAGGCAAAGAGAGAGAGAGAGAGAGAGAGAGAGAGAGAGAGAATCTTTCATCCACTGGTTGACTCCCCAAAAGTCCACAGTGGCATAGGCTGGGCCAGGCACTGGGCCAGCCTAGAACAAGAACTCAATTCGAGTACTTCATATGGGTGGCAGGAACTCAACCACTGAGTCTTTCACCTGCTGCCTTCCAGGGTATACACTGGAAGCACTAACTGGAAATGGAGTTGGGACTTGCAAATATCCTAAGGGGATTCCCAACCATTGCATCAAACATCTGGCCAGGCTAGTATTTCCTGGGTCAATATGCCAGGCAGTATGCTGGGCACTTGAATGTTTGGTCCCCACAGCCACACTAGCAGGTGGGTATTATTCTCATTTGATCGATCTGAGGATTGAGGCAGTTTCAATATGCCGCAGGTTACAGACAGTCAATGTTGGTATTCAGGTTGTTAGTCTGAATTGCTAGTGCTTCTTCCACTGAGTGGGACTACTGTGTCTTAACCTACTCTGTCCAACCCTTGTATGCCCAAATCCTTGCACTCCAGGTCTACTCAAATGCTGTCTCCTTAGGGCAGGCTTGTTGATACCTCTCACATTAGCAAGTAATTATACTGTGTACTTCCTACTTTTTATTATATATTTTTGTTTGTATTCCATGAAGCATATTACTAATGTATTTCCCAAGTGTAGGCTGGGGGCACAGCAGCAATGAGTACGATGTGGTCCCCAGACCCCTGTTGCTCAGAAGGCTGGTGGGAGAAGTGACCCTAAGCTACCAAGGGTACATGTGTGAACCTCTGTGTGCCATGGTGCCTGTGAATGAGTAAGGTTGGGTATGGGCTGGCTATTGGAGTGAGAGCAACATTTGGACAGGGTAAAAAAGGAGCAGCCATTCTAGTGAGTGGGAACTTGACAGGTATGAACTGTGGTCAGAAAAGGGGGTCAGTTGAGGTGGGCGGAAGAGTGGTGGGAAGACACAATGGAGGCCCTGGAGACTATCGCACGGTTCATCCACAGAAACCACCACACATGATCTCGCCAGCTCAGCTCTAACCTCCTCAGCCCACTGCCAGCCATCAACCAGCAGTCTGTGTGCACATTCCTGCCTGCTCATCACTCAGCAGCAGCGGTCGGTGTGTGCATGTCAGTTTGAATCGCAAACCACTTCGCAGCAAGCAGTGAGAAAGAGAGAGAAGGATGGAATGTAAAAGGGCTGTGCCAGTGACTTTTCCCTAACCAAGAGTTCTAGGCTGTAATTCTGCTTTTCAAAATTGTGCTGCTTGGCAACTATGGCTGGTTGAGCCATTGGCATAAGTCACTGAGAACTGGGTCCCCAGCGACTGTGTTCAGGAGAAAAATCAGGGTGTTTTAGGATTAATCAAGTAGATGCTTCCGTAATGTGAAAGAAAAACAAGTCATTACATTTAAAGATTTTTTTTTTTTTAATCACAGTCTTTTCTCTACAGAACAAAGGAAGTTATAACAGACTTTGAAGCTCACGGTAGGCAGTCACTCAGGGAGTGCCCTGATCCTTGGACAATTGGAAATCCAGACACAAAAAGTACAGCAATCTGCTTCTGCAGGGGCCGGTGCAGGAGCACTAACCACTGCAGGGAAAATGCAAGTGTTTTCTTCCAGGAAAGATATAAGCACTTCCCTGAGGAGCCTGAGTTTTTTTACCCTTTGCCCTATGGAGCAGGGTCTTGGCAGGTAATTCCTCCATCCAGGGATATTCTGGGAAACCCTCATGTTCCCTCTGGGACTGAAAGTGCCTCATCGGCTTTGTTTGGGTTTGCAAGTTGCCTGGCTTCCTGCAGCGGTCTTCCTTTTGCAATATTGTGTTGCATTCTTACTGCAGCCCTCTGGCAGGCGATTTTTCATTAGAGTAACACAAAGTGGCACAGGATTGTTCAATCCCCGTTAATGTGCTTGGCACAGCTGGCTCGAAGGGGCCCTCCACAAATGGATAGGTATGGAGCTCAAGTTTCATTGCTACAGGTTCACGGGTCAGCCATGCTTGGAAAGTCAGTCAATTTCTCTTTACCTCAGGAACTGAGAGGTGCTGGAGACGATAATCTTCTAAGAGAAGAAGGACAGTTAGGTAAATATTTTGGGTGTATTATGTATAGAAATTTCAGAAGGATCAAATCTCTAAGTCTCTAAGCAATCTGTTTTGTTTCTTCTTTTTTAAAAATTTGCTTATTTTTTTTGGAAAGGCAGATTAGATTTATGGTGAGAAGGAGACAAAGATCCTTCATTAGCTGGCTCACTCCTCATATGGCTGCAATAGGGCTGAGCTGATCCAAAGCAGGAGCTAGAAGCCTCTTCTGGTTCTCTCCCGTGGGTGCAGGGTCCCAAGGCCTTGGGCCGTCCTCTACTGCTCTCCTAGTCCACAAACAGGAAGCTAGAAGGGTAGTGGAGCAGCTGGGACACAAACCAGCACCCATAAGGGATCCTGGTACTTACAGCATTTTGTTTCTAATCTTACATTCCCCCACTAATTTGGTATTTGTAATTTTTTCTTTCTATGTTAGGGCTTGACTATGTCATGTCAATTTGATGCTTTGCAGACTTGATGTCCAGAGGAGAAAGGTGGGACCTATGGAAAATGCTTGCGTCATACAGGACTGGGGAACATCCAGTCCAGAGGCTGCACAAGGCCCACAAGATCATTTGGTCTGGGCCTGCCAAGGCAACCAAAGGCTAATTCAACAAATCAATGAATCTATAGCAAGCTACTTTTTGAGGCGATAATTTTGCATGGTCAATGAATAATGATTTAAAATAAGATTCTCAATGGCCCTTGACAGAAAACAGGCTCCCCACCCTTTTGTCCATTCAATTGTGAATGGATGGACGACTTGTTATAAGCACAGCCTGCCTGCTTGGTGTCACCAGGTCACCCTCTGCCACGTCACCAAGGCAGAAAGAAAGGCTTCACCAGAGCTGGGCAGATGCTAGTGCCAGGCTCATGGAGTTCTGGTCTTCCCAACTATCAGCACGATGAGCTTTGTTTTATTGTGACTCACCCAGTTTCAGGTGGTTTGTGAAAGCAAGTGCCAAACTGTTCAAGTTCTAGAAACCACACAATCAATTCTTCACATTCTTAAAACAGCTTTTCAGCCAGGTGAGGTGGTCTACCCTTTGCCAACAAAGCTGCTGGTTCTTTGCTTACACGGTTCACTCTCCACAGGGAAGGGAAGGTGGTGGGAGGGAGGCAACAGAGAGCTAGCCCATTGCAGACAGAGGGAGCAGTATGAGGACTGAGATGGGAGCCCACTTGTGCTGCAAACACACTGAAGAGTCGTGTGGCAACGGTGCCTGCCACTTCTGAGAGTGGTGTCTGATGAGGTAGGGCCCTGGTAGGTCATGAAAAGAAACTGTATTCTAGCCAGTGAAGATGCCGAGGTCAAGACATATTCAATATTTAAAAAGATCCCTCTGCTTGTTCTGGAGACTGAACAGTGACGAGAAAGGTATCAGGGACACAGGTATGCTGGCACAGCTGTCTGGGTGAGAAAGGTGACGGCTCAGACGAGGGTAGTAATAGTGTACGGTGGGACATGGTCAGGCAAATGTGCATTTTGCAGGTGGAAATGATAGATTCACTGAAGTATTAGAGATTGAACCTGGTGGGGGACTAGTATTGTGGTGCAAGCTAACCCTTATGACACAAACATCCCTTCTCAGAGTGCTGGTTCCAGTCCTAGCTGCTCCACTTCAGATCTAGCTCCCTGCTAACAATGCATCTTGGAGGCAGCAGAAGATGGCCCCAGCGCTTGCATCTGTGCCATCTACTTTGGAGATTTGGATGGAGTTCCAGGTCCCTGGCTTCCCTCTGGTCCAGCTTCAGCCACTGTGGTCATTTGGGCAGTGAACCAGCAGATAGATGGAAGATCGTTCTCCTCCCACACCAACCCCCATCACTCTGTCTTTCAAACAAATAAAATCAATCTGAAAAAGGTGGGGGGGGGTGAAATCTGTTAGGAATGGAAGCGAAAAATTAGAGAAGAAGGGCTGGTCTGCCCATGTGAACTGCTGAGTGAACAGTGCCACTGGGGAGAGGAAGAGGAAGGAGGCAGAGCTGCTTCTGACATTCCAGGGGCAGCAACAGCCAGGTAGGCTTCTGCCTATCCAGAGTTTGCAGGTGAGGTTTAGACTGAAACAGAACTTCAGGAGGTCCACACATGGAGTTGGTATCTTTCACAACTATAGGACAGGGAGAGAATACATGGGAAGAGAGGAGAGAAGAGAGGAGAGGCCCCAAGGTGGCCCCACGAAGAACTCTGGAATCTAATGGTTCAGTAGAGGAGGAGGAGCATGCAAACCAGAGGAAAGCAGCCAGCAGAGGAGAACAAGAGGGTGCGTAGTAACGGAAGCCAAGAAAGGAGAATATCCCAGGAAGACAGGGGTGGCCGGCAAGGTCAAAGGACACGCAGAGTTCGGCAGCACCCAGGTAGCCCACAGGACTCCCATCATGCTGACAGAACTGGAAATACACTGGTGTGCATTAGAACTTCAGAACTGGGAAAACAGGACATAAACAGGTCTGCAGGAACTATCGAAGTTAACTCGGAAGTTAAAAATCGACACACTCTACCTCAGCCAGTCACACGAGGTTTTTGGCTAATAAGTTCTATCAGACCTTCAAGACAGCGCTAACTCCTGTCTCATATAAACTGTTTCAGAGAGCTGCGGAGACAGGGAACATTCTCTATTTTATGAGGCTGTCATAACCTCATCATGTTTGGTTATGTTATAACCAAAATCAGACAAGGGTTTTATGAGAAAGAAAAATTATAGGCCAGTCTCATTTCAGTTCACAGATGCAGACAATCTTAAAAATTAGCAAATCAAATCCAATAATGAAGGAAAAACAATACATCATGGCTAAGTAGAGTTTACCCTGGAAGGCAGATGGCTGAACATTAGAGAATGTAGGAAGCACATGGAGTGTGGGAGCCGAGGGTGGCGGCCTTGGAGAAACGGCGCTGGTGCTCTCTGCTCCCATTCTCTCCCGGAGGAGGGACTCTCCTGACAGATGGCTTTCAAGGGCAAGCCCGACAGACAGCCGGGATGCTTGGCGCAGCCCTCGCCTGGTTTCCTGCGGAGGAGCCCGAGGAGCCGTCGGCCTGGCCCTCAGTGGTGTGGCTAAGGGGCTGCCTCTGTGCGGATGAGCCTTTGCATCTCCCATTCCCATCGCAGGGATGAGGAGGATGTTTAATGTTGAGTGATGTCTTTGCAAGTCACTTTATTACAGATCTAAAGCCACATCTTCCAAGCAGTTTTATCAGCAATAAAGCTGACATTTTGATTTGTTTTAGGCTGTCTCTAGTTTCCTCTCCCTCAAATACTTCCAAATGTTGGAAAAAAAGGGGTGGTTAGTTATTGGGCATCCTCAAAGGAGACTTAGAGAAATGTTACTTGTAGTAACTAGGAATTCAGCTCTAGCCCATGGACAGACACATCTGACAATGGAAACAGATCTGCCTACAGAAGGAAACTTGGGAAATAAGTGTACTCAAGAAGTTTGTAGAAAATGGCATGCAAACCTAAGGGTTTTTTTTTTTTCTTTTTCTGGTGCAAAAGGTTCTGAAAATTTTTGCATCATTTTTCCACAAGACACATTTTCCATGAACTCTTTGAAGTACCCTTGGCATGAAAGAGATGGCATTATCACTCGTGGAGAAAAGACAGGCCTTTCACTAGCTTAGAGACCATTTGCTATCTGCACTTTGAGAAAATTCATTTGGCTAAATTAGGTGGTGCTGTGAGCCACCTCTTTCCCATTATGTGGGGATATTTGCCATCTGTGTGGAACACTTCTCATGAATTATATGCCTTGTTTCCAGTTGGACCACAAAGCCCTCGAGGGTAGGGTCTGAGTCTGTGACCTGTGGTTTCTCTCCAGAGAGCCCATCACAGGGGTTTACACAGACATGATGTGAATGCATGTCTTCTAGATCACTTTCATTATTATCACTATTAGTGCTGTCCTTTTGCATTAAGACTCAATTCCTCAAGGTCCTGAGGGCCATATCGGCATCAAGCTCTGGTAATTATTTTGATATTCTGAGTATAATTCTTTAAACAATTTGTCTGTTTGCTTAATAGCAATCCTATATAAAATTGGCCGTCTGGTGGCCAGGGCTGTGGTGTAGTGGGTAAAAAGCCACTCTGCGATTTGGGCATCCCATGTGGGTGCCGGCTCAAGTCCTGGCTGCTCCGTTTCTGATCCAGCTCCCTGATAATGCACTTGGGAAAGCAACAGAAGATCACTCAAGTGCTGGGTGCCCTGCACCCATGTGGGCAATCCAAATAAAGTTCCTGGTTCCCATCTGGCACAGCCCCAGCCATTGTAGCCAATAGGTTAGTGGACGGATGACCTCTCTCTTAGTCTCTCTCTCTGTGTAATTCAGAGTTTCAAATAAATAAATCTTAAAAAAAATAAGATCTAACATCTGTAATTTGTCATTTTGAAGGTCACATGGGATCAAAATCAAAAGTCAAAGTAAAGACTGACCATCAAAATCACTTGCTTATCGTTTCACGGGCTACCTATGGCACAGAAAAAAGGGAACCAATATTGCACCTCTCTTCCCCAAAATAGTTTTTTTTCTTTTTAAGAATTGATTTGAATGGCAGTTACAAAGTGACACACATTAATCTTCCGTCCATTGGTTCACTTCCCAAATGGCTACAATAGCCACGGTTGGACCAGGAGCTTCTTGAGTTTCTTCCAACATCTTCCGTGTAGGTGCAGGGGCCCAAGCAGTTGGGTCATCCTGTACTTCTTTCCCAAGCATATTAGTAGCGAGTTGGATTGGAAGTGGAGCTATATCCACATGGAATGCCAGTGTTGCAGTTAGTGACCTAATCCACTCTGACACAATGCCAACTCCCATCAAATAGTTTTTCTGTTTAACATCTGACTTCATTTTTATAACAATCAAGTGGGAATAACAGGACAGAATTACTGTGGAGAAAACCATGTTTTAGAAATGAGGACTTCAGGCCCACCACAATGGCTCAATGGCTACATCCTCACCTAGTATGTGCTGGGATCCCATGTGGCTACCAGTTCACTTCTAAGTTGCTCCACTTCCCATCCAGCTCCCTGTTCGTAGCCTGGGAAAGCAGTAGAGGATGGCCCAAAGCCTTGGGCCCCTGCACTCACGTGGTAGACACGGAAGAAGCTCCTGGCTTTTGGCTTCAGATTAGCTCAGCACCAGGTGCTGCTGCCACTTGGGGAGTGAACCAGGTTATGGATTGTCTTTCTATCTCTGTAAATCTATCTTTCCAATAAAAAGAAATAAATATTAGAAGGAAGAAAGGAAGGAAGGAGGAAAGTAGGCAGGCAGGAAGGAAGGAAATGAGGACTTCAAACCCCACAGCAGATTAGAACTGAGAAAAGAAGCTAATGCCCCCAGAGGAGGCCGTGCTACTTCTGACAGTTGTCTAACTCTAATGGACTGATTTCCACTCACATCACATGGCTTGGTAAGTTAATGCCATCACCTGAGTATTCGAGAACTAAGTGGTCAGAATTAATAGCATTTCCTTTATTTTTAAGTTAACTGAATCGGTTGAGCAGTTCAGATGCAACTGATTTGCCCTCTCCTCTCTGCTTTGTCAAAGGGTCATGCATGCGTGTGTGTGTGTGTGTGTGTGTGTGTGTGTGTGTGTGTGTGTGTGTGTGTGTGTGTGTGTGTGTGTGTGTGGGAGTGTGTGTGTGTGTGTGTGTGTGTGTGTGTGTGTGTATGAAAGGCAAAGCAAGAGAGAAAGGGAGGGGGAGAGAGAAAAAGGGAAAGGGAGGGAGGCCAGGAGAGAGAGAGAGAGAAAGAGAAAGAGAGAGAGAGAGCAATCTTGACCTATTGGTTCCCCATACAAATGGCCAAGTTTGGGCTAGGCCAAAGCCAGCAATCCAGGTCTCCTACCTAGGTGGCAGTGACACAAGCACTTGTGCCAACACCTGCTGTTTTCCAGGACACATTTAATAAGCAAGCTGCAGCAGAGAGCTGGATCGGAAGTAGAGGAACCATGAGTAAAACCAACACTCAGGTATCGGATGTAGGTATCCCAGGCATTAGCTAAACCAACACCTGCAATGACGTGTCTATCTTAGCAAAGAACTGCTTGCTCACGGTACAACATGTGCTGACATCAAATATAAGAAACAGTGTAGATTGCATCTCTCGGTCTTGGACGAGGTTCTGGCAGCTTGAACTACCTCCTGTCTGCTTCCCTCCCTTAATGCTCACAGTCACTGGCTCTGATTCTCATTCCATAGCCAGGTCCTTCATTTGTTCTTTGGGAAGCCCTTGGGCTCTGCATGTCTTATTTTGGCAGTCTCCCTGTCTGTCTCAGCCGTTCACTCAAGGACTGCCTGCCGAGACAGCTCCTCCCTGTTCATATGACATCCTCTTCGCCCTTAGCCAGACTGGAGTTTAGATCTACCCAAGAATGATGGCTGCCTTTCCCTTTCTTCTCAGATGTCTCACTTCAGAGAAACCTGAGGAGGCAGGAGTGGAGCAAGGTGGAAGTTAAGGAGGTTTTTCAGAGTTATTAACCACATGATGGTTTCTGGTTATTAGAGCTAAAAGTACTCACCACCTGACCATTAGTCCATGTTCCATGAAGTTTTTCAGGTTAGGAAGGGTTTGCCTCAAGTCTGGAGTCCCTAGTCCATGTTGGTATCTTAGCTGCAAAGGTAGAAGAAAATAATTAAAAGAAAATTTGGCAGATTCTAGATAGTTCTTCAGGAAAATAAACCACTAAACAAATGAATTATTGAACACAGAAATAAGAAATGGAAATGTATGATCTGGATATCAATCACCCTGTTGGAAGGGAATTTAAAGTGGCCCCCTTGTCTGTCTCCTTTGCCTCTTAAAAATAGATAAGCCTCACAGTGGTCAATTGTGGAGCCAGGATATTTCCAAGACTCCCGTATTTTAATCTTCTTTTCTACTCCCCAGCCCCAGGAAGGCTTGTTAATCCAATTCCAAGGACATAGGCACTAAGCCCAGTGTTTCAGTTTAGATCCTGGCAGCCTCACTTCCTTTGTACTTGTATCAACATGGCAAGGACAATCTTGGATTCATCTGTGATTCTAATGGTGTCTGGCACAGGGCTGGGGCTCAGCCAGTGTTTATCAAACAAATAAACAGCAAGGTATTTTTGACAGAGGCCACGTCTGTGTTTGTCTTGCATCTCTAACTCCTCCTTGTCCAGAACCAGAGCACATGGTTAGAGCACTTGTATGAGGAGACCACTGGCTTGTGGCTGCAGCAGTCCTTGGTTGCGTTCGTTTCTGCCAAAAGTGATTTTCTCAGATGAAGCATCCTCCTGTGCACCTTGGATGATCTGCTGAATGCTTTTCATCTCCCTCCTTTCAGTCTCTGAATGTCAACCACAATGGACAGTGGGGGCAAGTGGCTGTCCACATTCGTACACATCCTCAGCTGCACACCAGCTACACAGAGTACAGACAGCACATCCCAGCCAGACTGGTTTTCCAATGGCCTAGTCACATGATGGAAGTGTGTAAACTTTTTAAACCCCATGTTCTGGTGTGTAAATGATAAGGGACATCAACCTTTTGGCTTCTACTTTTTAACATGAAAATTCAGGAATGGCTAAGTCAAGGTTTTTAATATTTTCCTTTGTTAAAAACCAAAACGGGGGTAGGTGTCTGGTGCAGCAATTAAGATGCTGCTTGGGATGCCTGCATCACATGTTGGTGTACTGCACCAAGTTCAAGTCCTGGCTCAGCTCTTGTTGCAGTTTCCTGCTGACATCACCCAGGGAGGCAGTAGACTGCTCAACTGCTTGGTTAAACTAAAAGGTATCTTAGACTTTACTTAAGTCAATATTTTCTTTTTTGTTTTTTTTTTTTTAAGATTTATTTTATTTGTATTGGAAAGGCAGATATATAGAGAGGAGAAGAGAAATAGAGAGGATGATTTTCTGTCCACCATATCACTCCTCAAGTGGCTAGGAGCTAGGCTGAGCTGAACTGAGCTGATCTGAAGCCAGGAGTCAGCAGCTTCTTCCAGGTTTCCCACACGGGTGTAGGGTCCTAAGGTTTTGGGCAGTCCTCCATTGCTTTCCCAGGGCACAAGCAGGGAGCTGGATGCGAAGCAGAGCTGCTGGGATTACAACCAGTGCCCATATGGGATCCTGGCTCGTGCAAGGCGAGGACTTTAGTTGCTAGGCTACCACACTGGGCCCAACCTTTGCTTTTTACAGATGAGGAAACTAAAATCAGAAAAAGGAAGTAGATTCTCTTGGGGCCACGCCACTCTACCAGCTTTCCCAAAGTCTGGGCAAAAAGCTGGCAATGGTACTTGAGAAGACAGAGGGAAAATACTTGTTTCCTGTTTCAAATCCAGCTTGGTGATCTAAATCACCTCCCGAGATTTGCTGACCTTGAATTATAAGATCTACCCCATATTAAATGACATCATTCCTTGTATTAATATAAAAGCATTTTCCCCCATACATTGATAAAAGTAAGATGGCTGATATCCCAATATGACATTCCTGAATTCATTGTTTCCATAAAAAAGTGAAATTGTTTACACATGGCATGGAAATTTCACCTGTGATTCATACTGAAAAATATTAAATATAAAAAAACCCATACTGAAATAACACCAAGCTATGTGTCTCCAAGCCAGTACACAGGCAACCGTCTGCTCCAGGCTCCACAATGGAAGGTGGGTGTTGAATTCTTTTCAGAGACCACAATGAAAATTTCTCTCCAAGTCCGATTTCAACCAAACCAAAAAAGGAAGATGTGAGATTTTCAAGCCTCCACCCAAGTCTTAACTCTTCATTTGCTGAATAGCACTCTTCTCGTTTTCTTTTTCCCTCTTTCTTTTTCCCCCCTACAACCCTAGGATTTTACAGCTTAAAGAGCTTTGGAGATCATCTTCCCAACCTTTTACAAATGAGGGAATGGTCAAAGAAAGCTAGTATCCTGCCCAGAGCCAGAGAGGTGGTAAGGGGACAACACAAGGGGGCAACCTCCCGGTGACAGTTCTGAATTCTTTCTGTCATTCACTTAACACAGAGAACACCACCACCCAAAGAATGGCGCACACAAAACATGTACTAATTAATGTTATTAGTAAAGCATGGGTAAACAGCATTTCTCTGCTCTTCAGGATTATAATTTTTTAGTCACTTCTGATTTCCCTCTGTATTTGGTTAATATTTGGTTAATATCACTTTGGTTAATATCTCTCATCCTCACCCTGATTTCAGATACGGCCTCCTATTCTCCTACTAGGAACCAAGAGATTTGGCTCCTTTCCTCCTCACACAAACATTCAACCCACTCATCCATATATCATTTAACTGATTTCCAAATGAAAATGTGAGAATTTGACTCTCTACCTTGTATATATACTTTCCCGGGTATCACCCTCTAGTTTTACAAACCAATACTTAGCATCTGCCTCATTATACCTAAGTAAGTCATGGAATGCTTGTTTTTCTAGAAATGGTAACTGCCACTCTCCTCCCACCTGTCTCACTAGATACTTCCTGAACTCTGACAGAATCTTGTAAACTCCTCTCAATCTGATTCCTGTATCATCTAACCTGCCAGTCCACACTGCCCTTAGAGATCTACTTCCCCAAGTCACTCCACTTCTCTGGCTTTCCAGTTTTCTTCCTTATCAAATGAGGATGACAACTGTCTTGTAGAGCACTTGTAAAGTTTAAATATGATAAAGCATACAAGGTGTGAAAATCAGTATGTAGTACAGTTAAGTGCTCAATACATAACGTATTATAGACAATGTATATATGCATATATATGCAGATACACACAAATACACATAGATACTATATCATCATCAAGCATTGGGCCTTGGGCTGGACATAAATCTGGTGTTCACACCTATGGAACTAAATAGTGTTTGTTTATCATCATATAAAAGTTAAGCTGCAGATGTGTAGATTACTGACTTTGAAACTGTAAAGCTATCATTATTTTCCAACAGTATTTATTGTTTCATTCTTAGTTTTTTTTTTGAAAAATATTAGATAATTTAACATTCCTTTACATCCTATTAACAGCTTTGAATCTGGGGTACAAGAGATTTTTTTTTTCTCAAAAAGGGCTTCATAATTGCTATTTTTAAATCATGGTTAGGAATCTAGTTATAATCAATAAATGTTAACAGTTTATGAACTCCCATGTCAGGCTGGCAGTGGCTGGCTATGCATATTAAAACTCATTGCTATTTTCTCTCAGTAACATGCAACATCATGTTTTTGGTTAGAAGGTATGATTAGAAAAAATATGAAAGATCACGTAAAACAAAGCCAGTTTTATTTTTTCCTACCAGTGGCTTTTCTTCATCTTACACTCGATCTTAGCCAAAAGGCTGAGAAGCAATTCCTTCATCTCAAAACTCCAAGAACATTCTAATGCACAGTGAACAATTGTTTATAGCATTTCTACCAACTGTTTCAATTGCATATTGGTCCTGGCATTTCTTGGCACCATGGTTCCATATTCTTTGTAATGTGTTACTATTTGTGAGTTTTTTTTTTTTAAATAGTAAGTGGGACTATAAGTGTAGATATATGTCAGTACTGAGTTCTCAAATCCACAAACTTCTGGTTTCCATTCAAATCTTTCATTCTGTTTTTTTTTTCCTGAGTAGCAAAGTAATTTTATTTTCTAAAAATAAAAATATTTTCCTATACTCCCTCAAAATGTGAATACTGCATTTCAAAGGACTGTATCACATCCTTTTTTTGCTGAAAATACTGTAGACACAATTATCTTATTCAGTTTTGTTGTAAACTGACTTATAAAATGCACTGTTATTATGCTTTCCAATGGGTGCTTGATATAATAAAGCTTTAAAAAAACCCTGGTGCTCAATAATGGTTTATCATTTAACTAGTTAGAATGAGAATCAGAAAATGGAGTGAAGAATCACTTCAAATTAAAGGGAACATCTTAAATATACTGTTTTGTAACTGCTCATTGTAACCAAGCTTCTGACTGCAAGTACTCCCGAGAGGCAGCAATAAACACTATCCATGCCAATACATTTAAAAATAATTACACAGTAAAATGGGAAGACTGACACCTGCCATGTGGCCCTGCACAAGTTCCTTCCTTGCTTGGCCTGGGCAAACAGTTGCTAAACTTTTTGAAAGGAGTCTTCAGCAAGTGATTCCCTGGTGTAGTATTTCTAATAGAAAGGAAGACAAGGAACCTGGCCAAGGAGAAGGAGGAAAAAAATTTAGGAGTGGAAGAAAGAACCATAGTTGCTGTTCCTAAGGTGCCCTACTCATTCATTCCTCTTGCATGTCTGCTAGGCAAGGTACTGTAATCACAACCAGCTCTGTCTTGGAAACAATAGATCTGGACTCAGTCTATTCCTGCGATATATTGTGTATAACCTTGAACAAGTTACATAACCAATCCGTACTTTGTCTATAAAACAGGACATACGATATTTGTCTGCTAAGGTGGTTGTGAAGTGCTCAGCTAGACTTTCCATTGCGGCTGGAAGAGCTGGAGACACGACTTTGAGAGGGGAGCTATGAAAACTGCTGAGGGCCTGCAGCATCAGCCCAAGAGCTCTGATGCTACCTGCCTGCTTGCTAGTAATAATCTACTCCTGGGCTTTAAGCAGGGGCATGAAGGAGAACAATCCAGAGGCAGCAGAGAGAGACAGTGAGTAGACAGAAGACTCTTCTCTGAGATATCTAACTTTATGTTCACCCACACTAACTTATTATCACTTGCCACCGCATTAAGAAATGCTCCCTCGGCTCTCACTGTGACTGGGGAAGGCACTGCCAAGAAACCCAGGCAAATAAAATACTGCTTGAGGCCTAACTGCCTTCAATTAGCCTCTGAAATAAACACCTTTTGTAACAACTTCCTACTGCCCCACCACCCAAAGAGTTGAGGCAGTATTTCAGTAGAATTTTGGTTTCAATTAGCTAGAATTTCAGCTGCTCCCAAATTTGTTTAGGACTCCATGGGAGCAATTTAATTTTTGCTCAGCTCCATGGCTAACAGGCAATTAAAGGCAAAAAGCTACAGATAGTTAATAAATCAACAGGAAGTAGACAGAAGCAGTGGTCAGTGGTTTCCAAAACCAAAAGGAAATTCCTATTATACAACAGGCAGGAAGATCTGGAGTATAGTTACTGCAACTAGCAGAAAGAAAATCAGAGTGGAGAGTACACTCAGCTGGCAACAGACTACAGTCATGCCAATTCCATTATCTTTATTCTGTTTTTCTTCTTCATATATCCTTTGTGTAAAAAATATTTCTCTCCCAAAGCAACAGGGTGGTTTCATTCCAAATCAGTGCACTTCACAAAGGCCACCTGCCACTCAGAAGAGCATATTTAAAGATAAGGGCTGACTGCACGTCTGAGTAAGAAATGCTGAGTTTCTGTACTCAGTATCCTCCCATCCTCCCATTGAGCTAAGAGGTCTAATTTAAAATCAAAGTGCTCAATTTAAATTTTATTGTTCAAAACACAATTTTTCTAGGCCATGAAAAAACTCTAGGGATTCAGGAATCATTTTGCCATTTAGGATTTGGCAGAGGAGGAAAATTTGGTTTAGACAACACACACACACACACACACACACACACACACACACACACACACACACACACACAATCTCCTTCCAAACTACATTCATCTACCCAAGGCCACTTATTGCATGCCTTATTAGTTCCATATGGAGCTTGAGCTAAGCTGCATGATATGTTTGACACAAACCGTCTGTTACCGTGAGGGAATGTGGATTAATACAATGCTTCAATAAAGATTACTAAAAGCTCAACACATTCGTGATGGGATTACAACGAATTTGACTACAAAGAGAACTGTTCTGAAGGAACTGAAAAATAAGAAATTAAAAATGAACATATGCATTAGAGACTTAACTTTAAAGTTAAGGCTTATGTAGTCAAAAATCTTTGTAAGACTAGTTACCAATATTTCAATTCATGAAAAGAACCAGATTATGAGCTTAAAACAAAGGGCACCACTATGTCAACAGTAAAATCTGCCTGCCTAGAAAGAAAAACAACTCTTTCCAAGATATGAAAAGGCTACTTAAAGACTGTCTAACATGAGCAATAATATTGTTTCTCACAGTGAAGTACTGCAATATCTATCTCTAAGGAAAAGTATAAAAACTCGATTATAAGTCTCTGGTTTCAAGAACAACCTAAGTACGTTTCCATCTGCATACATAAACATGCTGGTCTTTTCTCCAAGTAAATATGCTATAAGGCAAACTCAGGACCCAATTGAGCTTGTCATCTCTTTTAAGATTTATGTGTCTATTTCAAAGGCAGAGAGAGAGAGAGAGAGAGAGAGAGAGAGAGAGAGAGAGAGAGAGAGAGAGAGATCAAGCTTCTGTTTGCTGGTTCACTCTCCAAGTGTTTGTAACAGCTTCTTCCCGGTCTCCCACATGGGTGGCAGGTGTCCAAGTGCTTTGACCAACTTCCACTGCTTTTCTAGACACAGTAGCAGAGAGCCAGAACAGAAGTGGAGCAGCAGGAACTCAAGCTGGCCTTAGTATGGGATACTGGCACCCCAGGTGATGGCTTTACACTGACCTAAAGGTCTGCCACTCTGAGATCAAAGCCTAAAAATCAAGTCTGAAAGCTCTCACACCTAGGAAAGTGGGAAAGCCTTTTTCATTCCTCCTCTCAGTCAAACTGTCAACTTCTTTTAGAATGATGAAATTAATACTAGATCAGAATAGCATGTGTGAATGCATGCAACTTACCTGTTTCATTTACCTTAAATAAGTGAGAGGTTACATAGGATATCTAAGGTTGGCCAGGCTGAGTTCAGCCACCAAATTCTGTTTGCTAAGTTCCTAAGCACAGAATCATTACTTCATATCACATGTTACTGTTAATTTCACTAGGCATAGGTTATGCCAGCCACAGACAAGCAGGAGAACTATCAAATCAACATTAATTAACTCTGGAGCCAACCTTATCTGCAAGTACATTTACTCTATGCTGTGGATTCTTGCAAGCTCCTGAGAAGGGTCAAGGAAAGGCATTGCAAATGGACAAGCAGAGCAGAAATGGACATTTGCCAAAGATGGATAAACCACAATCTTAACAGTAACTGTGATCAGCTTTAATTAACAATCACCAAAGAAAGGATATCTGAGTGGACAACCCAGTGGAGGATCTATTTGAGCAGACATTTTTGTGACCACTGGGTTTGGAGACCCAACTTTCGCTCCCTGCCCTTACAATAACTCTGTGTACCCTGGCTCACATTAAACCTTCTTAGGTTGACCTTTGACCCAATCTGGATTCCCATTTCCCTCAGATCTAAACTCTATTCCTTAAACTGATCAACTGCAGCCAATCCTGCTTCCAGTTCATTTACTTTGATACAAGCTCGATGTGAAGACTATACAAGCCAGAACATGAGACAGTCTAATAGGATAGAGAGCCTCTAAGGATGTTGTAGAGATTCATTGAGTTCATAATCTGCCTGTCACACCATTCTATCTTCCTTCACTGACACTGCTGAGAATCATTCAGGATGTTGCAAGAGTGAGAAGTTTGTTCTTTTTACTGATAAAGTCGCATTCCATTCCATTGTTTATTTATGCATCAACTGATGGACATTTGGGCTGTTTCTATTATGTCTATTTTACTTAAAACCTTTTATTTCTGTAAGGGAAACAAATTCATGTTCAGATTTTTTTTTAAAAGATTTATTTATTTTTATTGGAAAGTCAGATATACAGAGAGGAGGAGAAACAGAGAGGAAGAGCTTCCGTCTGATGATTCACTCCCCAAGTGAGCACAATGGCTGGTGATGTGCCGATCCGGAGCCAGGAGCAGGAACTTCCTCCAGGTCTCCCATGTGGGTGCAGGGTCCCAAGGCTTTGGGCAATTGTCGACTGCTTTCCCAGGCCACAAGCAGGGAGCTGGATGGAAAGTGGAGCTGCTGGGATTATAACTGATGCCCATATGGGATCCTGGTGGATGCAAGGCGAGGACTTTAGGCGCTAGGCCACCGTGCCGGGCCCTCGTGTTCAGATTTAAGAGCATAATTTTATCTATTACTAATTGTAATAGTTGGCCATAGTTTTTGTTTAGCTTTGTTTTTTTGTTCTTCCTGGATCAATACCTAGGAGTAGAGCTGCTGGGCTGAATGGACAATACATGTTTAATTTTATTTAAAAATGCCAAGCTGTTTTTCAAAGTGGCAATATGTATTCCTAGTAGCAGCGGGTGAATTTTCAGTGCTTTGCAATGCATCAACTTTTAGAAACACAACTATTCCCATAGCTGTGTAGTATGATCTTCTGGGTATCCCACACAGGTGCAGGGTCCCAAAGCTTTGGGCTGTCCTCCACTGCTTTCCCAGACCACAAGCAGGGAGCTGGATAGGAAGTGGAGCTGCCAGGATTAGAACCGGCGCCCATATGGGATCCTGGCACGTTCAAGGTGAGGACTTTAGCCGTTAGGCCACGCTGCCTGAGCCCTTATGTGTGTTTTTTTACAGGTTTTAGATATTGACTGATTGTTTATCTTGAAAGGCAGAGAGAGAGAGAGAGATTTTGCATTCTCTAATTCATTTACCAAATGGCTCCAATAGGAAGAACTGGGCCAGGCTCAAACCAGAAGCCTGGAATTCCACATGGATTTTCTATATGGGCAGCAGGAACCCAAATACCTATGCCATCATTGGCTGCTTTCCCAAGCACATCAATAGGGAGCTCAATCAGAAATGCACCAGTAAGGTCTCAAATCAGTATTCTGATATGAAATACCAGGATCACAACTGATGATGACTTAATCCAGTGTTCTGTGTTGTAATATATTTTTTTTTAAAGAATTGTTATTTTGTTTGAAAGGCAGAATGAGAGCAAGAGTGAGAGCGAGAGAGGAAGGTAGGTCCAAATTGTCACAACAGCTGGCTGGGATAGGCTAAAGTCAGGAGCTGGGAACTTCTTTCAGTCTCCCCTATGGGTTCATGGGCCCAAACAGTTGGGTCATCCTTTGCTGCTTTCTCTGGAGCATTAGCAGGGAGCTGGATCAAAAGTGGAGCACCAGGAACTCCATATAGGATGCTGGCACTACAAACAATGGCTTAGCTTGCTACACCACAGCACCAGCCTCCATGTTGCATGCTTAATTTGCTAAAAATATTGAACCTTTTTCCATATGCTTATTTGCCATTATATCTCTTCCAGCCCTCCTGTAGTTTCTGGTAGCTATTATACAATGAATATGAATTACTGCTGATGTTTATTAATGTAACTGATTTGTACTCTCCAATTAATCTTAATATCTTAAAATTAGTAACACTCTGACTCTGATTTTGCTGAATCTCACTATAGTATATTCTGTTGACTGCAATGTCACTAATCTATGTGCAGTGAGGAGCCACAAGGAGCACTGTGTGGAAAAAGCAAAACGTTCTAAGTGCAGAGATTCTTCCATAAATATCCAGACAAATCTAAACATTTTATTGGGATGAGATATGCAAGCAAATCTACTGATATAAATTTGATTACACCAGAACATAGAGGTCCATCCCAGCACTTCCCCAACAATGACCACAGACATCTGGCATGGCCATCAACACAACTTACTTCATTCATCCAATACACAATTAACTACTGACGAAATAGTTTGTACGTGTGTGTTGAGGGTAATGATGAATGCAGAAATGCCAATAAAGGGGTTGGTGCTGTGACATAGAGAGTAAAACCACTGGGCGCCGGTTCATGTCCTGACTGCACCACTTCCGATTCAGCTCTCTGTTGACAGTCTGGGGAAGCAGCAGAAGATGTCCTCAGTGTTTGGGCCCCAGCCACCCATGTGGGAAACTGGATGAAGTTCCAGATTCCTGGCTTTGGCCTGATCCTGCCCTGGCCATTGTGGCCATCTAGGGAGTGAACATGAACAACTAGAAGACAACTCTTGCTTTTGTCTTTCTTGCTCTCTCTGTCTGTAATTCTTTCAAATAAATAAATAAATCATAACAATTTATTTATAGAAATGAGATAAATATGTGGCACTTTACCATGGGGAAAATTTGAAAATGGTTCGAGACTCTGAGACAGTTACACTAGTAGAGTTTGAATGTGTACCCCAGCTTTGTCAGAATCCTGGCACTTTGAACTCTTAGCCAACCAAGGATAATGGTGCTAATGTGATATAAACAGTAACTACCGTCTTTCTCACTTGTTTTTAGCCAAAAGGCCAAGAAGTGGCCTGGTTAGGAAAGACTGTGGTTCCTTACTCCTCATTTAATTCTAATTCTAATTCTTATGAAAAAGATTCTCAGCCTTTTTGAACTATGTCTCTAACTTAGCTGTTGTTCAGCTGAGCTATACACATTTAGCTTTTATAAAATTTTCACTTGGAAGTTCATCGCTGCAGACTCTCAATCATTCATCATGTCTCTGAACTCCTTCCAGTTTCCCTTAAAGAATCTGGTAATGAGGTGTTTTCAATGAAACACAGTTTTCCAGAATGCTCTTTTCTTTCATTAATGATTCCTTTCCTCTTAAAATATTAATTTTACCATAATAGCTATTTCATGCCTTTTAAGTTTGTGTATGTGTGTGTGTGTGTGTGTGTGTGTGTGAGAGAGAGAGAGAGAGAGAGAGAGAGAGAGAGAGAGAGAGAGAGAGAGAGAGATTTCTCTGACCTCATGTAAACTGGCAAAGTCCAAACCCATCTGTCCACTGTTTAATCTCTCTGGTTGATCATAAATAAATGGAGCTTGAAAAAGAAAATTCTAAACAGCATAAACATTACACAGTGCCCTGCCAACTGGATGGGAAAGATGCTCTAATAATTTGCTTTGAGATAACTTTAGCAATCATTTGATCTCATAATCTGGTTAACAAAAATTGATTCATAAGATATATCACTACTTACAGCGTGTGGTAGGGTATCACAAGAAGGTTAGCTCTTAATCAAGAGATAACTAAGTAAACTTGGAAGGAAAACATAACCTTCTACAAGAGTTAGAAGGATGGGATAGTGAGTGAAATTTTAAACCAGACCTAATAATTTTGAGCCTCTGGATTTTGTTTATAGTGAATGGAGATGATTGAGTGGGCCCTATCTAGTTACAAAAGCAGAGACTTTTTTTCTGGCTGGCAGCAGTAGGAAAGTCAGAAAGATTTTAACTCTGGAAAGGGCATCTTGGAACTCTGCTGGGCTGAAGATTGCGGGGTCATGAAAGAAGCAATGTAGATGCCTTCTAGAAGAGTGGCCCCTGACTGAAGGCCAGTAACTAAATGGGAACCTCAGACCTAGCGCTGCAAGGAAGCAGATTCTGCCAACAATTTACATGAGCTCAGAAGTGGATAATTCCCAAAAGCCTCTAGGTAAGAGGCAACCCTGAACAACACCTTGATTTTGGCCTTGTGAAACCCTGAACAGAGAAACCAGCTTAACCTATTTAGCCTTCTGACCTGCAGAACTGTGACGTAAACATGAGCATTGCTTAAGCAGCCGACTTTGTGGTAATCCATTACAAAGCAATTGGAAGCCAATACAGGTGGAAAAGAGGACTTCCACTTTTCACCAGAAGATACCTGGAGTAAATTCATAGGGAAAACATGGCCTGAGCACTCACTGTTTCGGCAGGCAGTACGCAGATGTGAGAAAGCTGGGGTGGGTAGCATTTCTAGGACTAAACACAGCCAATAAGCATTTCAGTAGATCAGCTACAGGTCGGGCACAATGGAAATAACTCTGAACAAGAGCACAGAGATCCTAGTTATCAGAAACAGGGTTTGATCATTCAACACACAATGGGGTTGCTCTCCAATAGCTAATGTACCTTTTCAGAGGGAAGTGGCTAGAAACACTGAAGAATCACTGTCAACTTTATCTTATCTCCTTTTGGGAGTAAAAGTTCTTATTATACACAGATTCTGAGTCTCTAAAATATTCTGGAAGATTTTTGTCAGGTTAAGAGCTAAACTTGGATGTTAATGGAGAAACACAGGAATAACTGATGCAGAACAAGAAAAAGAAAACTTTAGTCATAATTTTTTTGGAATCAGAAAACTTCCAAAGTCTAGACTATTTTTTTGGATATATACATAAATACATTTTTGGAGATATATATATATACATTTTAAAAGCATTTTCTAGTTGTTAGACCCTGTTTTAAATACTTTGTAAATGTTGACTCATTCAGTCATTAGAAGAACCCTAGAAGCTGCTTATTATTTTTCTTTAATCACTATCCTTGTATTACAGATGAAGAAATTGAGGCTGTCTCTGATCTCTAAATTCCGTGACTCTGTGGTATTTAATTTTTGACCAGGAAAATATATATATTCAGAGAAATTTGGTTGTGACTTTGGGACATTCACTAGTATGTGTGAATGTCATTCTTTTGATACTGAAAATGCAGTAATAATAAGGCTAGGTTTGGTTAAAATAAAAATAATATTTTATTAGTAATTTGTTGAGATCTTAGAAGCCATTGTTTATTACAAAAGTGAAGTCTGGTCCTTGCCACAGGCTTAGAAATAGGAATTTTGGTAGCAAGTAGAAGCCTCTGAGCTTGGAGTCAGCTATCAGCTGGGTCTCGTCATACTGCTTAAGGATATCTCATTCACTATTTCTGATGAGATGGCTTTGGAGACAGACTGATGGACAACATAAAGCTGGGCTGTATGATCACCACCCTTCTCAGGGACATAGAGCTCCACTCTAGCAAACTGCTCTTTGCCCAGAAGCAGAACAGGCTCTAGTAGCCTGTACAGCAGCGTGTGTGGCCTGGCGCCTGCCTCCAGGGCTGCTCGGTCACCGGGATGAAGCTGCTTACCTGTAGATTGTGTGTCCTGTGCCAGAGCTGGGGCTATCTTCTTGGGCTGCAAGACCTGCATACCGCAATGGGCATGGTTCTTCTCTCGCCAACTGTGTGTTCTCAGCTATTGTCTAGGATCCTCAGGGGTTTGTTTTTATTATAGTTTTGTCCATAGTTTATTATGCCTTTTTTTTTTATAATGCAAGAGGGTTGATTTGGTAGAAGCTACACAAAAATGCTAAAATGCAACTTTCAAGGATTTTTAAAATTACACACAAAATAAGAGAGAATAGGGAAAGATAGAACAGCAACACAATTTTACAGGCTGAAAAGCAAATGGACAGTACAGAGGTAATTAGCAGACTTGAAAAGGTTGAATTCTATACTACAATCTGAGAGGCAAGCTGAGCTACACCTCAAGAACCTTCAAAGGCCCAAGAATTAGTGGCCACAGGTACTGCTGAAGTGGCAGTAAAACTGGAAACCCCAGCCAGAAAATCCATAAACAATTAATATTCCCAGATCCCCTCCCAGCTCCATTGGCCAGGCGTAATTCCATCTATATTACAGGTTGCTATGAGGGTTGAAATATCTTGTCTGATCCATAATACTCATGACTATTATCTGTAGTATTATTTAGCCATTTACATTGGTTTATGGAATATTAATTGCCATTATGTAGCCAATAAGTATTCACTCAACAGATGAAGTGTGTGGAATCTTGATTAGTCAAAATTAATAAAAGAGTAGCTAAAACAGTACCAAATTATAAACACTAATACACTGCCTCTGATCAGATCAGTTTTAGAATATGACAACCAGTATCTGTAAGTTCAAATATTTGTCCAGAATCTTATGTGAGAATTAACTAAAGCTATGTTCACCTTTCTTGCTGGCATTCCTATGTACTCACACATATCCTCAAACATGTGTGTGTGTATGAGCACATGGAGAAACTTTAGGACTCACGGAGGAAAAATAAATCTCTCACACTTGAAAATTAAGGAACTGCACAGGCAGCAAATCTCTGAGTGAAGTTGATGCAGTGGGTTATACAAGCCAATAATTTATGTTAGGGCTTCACAAAATGTTCGACACTAGGAAAAGAACCAAAATAAGTCAAATTACATCAATAAAATGGTATGACTGGCTCTGCTGCCTCAGCTGGGACGCTATTTCTTGCCATAAACAGCAATGGCTAGAATTCAGATGACTGGCTAAGCATTGCAATAATGAAAACAAAGCATGTTATAATAGCTGCTGCTAGACTCACAACTTTGGGGATCAATGTAATAATGCCTGCTGCCATCTATGCATAATTTTGTGGGTTTATGTGTATGTGCTCTGGGAAAACTAAGTTCACATCATTTTTAAACTAGCAATTTGTCTAGATTTTGTTAAGTCTGTTTAGGTTATAATAAAATATGATCTTTCACAGTAAATCACTTATGACCTTGATAAAATATTACCCTATATTAAGTGAATCTTGGGTGCTTTAATTTGGTGAAGCATGCCCTTCAGTCTTAAAGAATATGAAAGCAAAACTGATATTCCTAGTCTACCGTATGATGTTAACAAACATCAAAGATCTGTGAACACAGGAAAAAAAATGCACCAAATTTCTACCTAATCTACTTCAAGTATAAAAGTATATCTACAATTAAAATACAGCCAATAATTTAAATCCCTAGACACACAGGGAAATAGACCAGATAGTTTTCTTGGATTCATAAATCCCTGGCCAAGGTTATTCTATGGGAGGAAAGTTATCAAAGTAAAAAGTTGCGGGAAAATCCACTTGCCCACTTTAGGGCAGGAGTTGGAAACTTCATTGATGTGTGATAACAAGTACTTCTCCCATATAGGGTGCAAACAGCTGAAGAAGGGTTCAAGCTCATGGACTAAGTGAAGGAAGCCAGAGTTCAGCAAAATGTCTAACCCCAGTGCCAGGCCCAGCTTTCAAATTACAAAGAAGTAAGTAGAAGGTAAGTCATCTGACATAGCAGGTTAAGCCATTAAGGCAGAGCTGGCATCCCATTTGGGCACCAATTTGAGACCCAGTTGCTCCACATCTTTTTAAAAAAGATTTATTATTTTTGGGGCAGCATGATATCTCAACTGGCTGGTCCTCCATCTTACAGCACACTGGTTTGTGTCCTGGCTACTCCACTTCCTGTCCAGCTCCCTGCTTGTGGCCTGGGAAAGCAGTTAAGCACAGCCCAGAGTCCTGGGACGCTGCACCTACATGGGAGATGTAGAAGAAGCTCCTGACTCCTGGCTTCAGATCAGCTCAGCTCTGGCCACTGCGGCCACCTGGGGAGTGAACCAGCGGATGGAAGATCCTTCTGTCTGTCTCTCTTTCTACAAATCTACCTTTCCAATAAAATAAATACATCTTTGAAAAATCTATTTTTATTGGAAAGGCAGAGATAAAGAGATAAGGAGACAGAGAGAGAAATCTACATCCATTGGTTCATTACCCAAATGGCTGCAACAGCTGGAGATGGGCTGGTTCAAGATCAGGAGCTTATTTTAGATCTCCTACATGGATGCAAGGGCCCAAGAACTTGGGCCAGCCTTCCCTGCCATTCCCAGGCCATAAGCAGGGAGTTGGATCAGAAGTAGAGCAGCTAGTCGAACTGACACTCATACGAGATGCCAGAACCACAGGCTGATGCTTATCTTGCCATGCTACCATTTTCCCCCTTCCCCTGGAGCTGTTTCACTTTTGATCCAGTTCCCTGCTATTGTGCTTGGGAAAGAATCAAGGTGGTTCAATTGTTTGGACCCTGAATTTACATGGAAGATCCGGATGAAACTCCTGGCTCTAGTCTGGCCATACGCTGGCAATTGTGGCCAATCAGGGAGTGAACTAGCAATGGAAGATCTGTGTAACTTTGTCTTTCAAATAAATAAAATAAATCTCTCCTATTCCATACTCAATGTTTGTTTCCAAGACCCCGAACTGGAAGCCCCCCAGGCAGCCAGCTGCATGAGGCCAATGGTGATGTTGTGGCACCGGAATGGAACCCGACAGCCACAGCTAGGCTGCCAGGTCACGAACAGTGCTCCATAAATTTCCCTTTAATTAGCTATTTCTATGCACACTGGGAGATGGGCCTTAGAGTGCTCAGGTCCTGTGAGGGAGAGTGGACATAAATGGGCACCAGCCAGCACGCAGGGTCTGACATGTAGGGAAAGGTCAGAAAATGCCTGCTGACAAATTAGCAGCCAAAGGGATGGCTGCATAAAAAAGGCCTGCAAGTAAGACAAGGACAAGGACAAAGACAAATCTGGCTACTGAGGTACCTGCTCACAAGCCCTGACACTGACAAAGACTAATGCTGACAATCTGATGTCAAAAAACGATTTTGTGTTCTACATTTTACAGCTGCCTAAACCATAATGCTATTGAAAGTGCCTGTAAACAATCAGCAAGGTCTGGGATCAGATCAAATTTCTTGGAGCACCTCTCCTCCCCCACCCTCAACTAAATCGCTGGACTCAGAACTCCAACCATGGCGAAAGTGGCAGGACCTGAGAGCTGACAGTGGAGTGCATGTGTCAGAATTGGACCTCCTTAGTAGCTTAGATGGAGCAGTGGACAGCATACCCAGATGCATATGGAGGAATTGGCAGTCCATGGGAGCCTACAAGAGGACATCTGGTACCATAGCAGAGGAACAAGTTCAGAACACATTGGTTAACTATCCCAGTGAAGCTTGACAGCAAATTTCTGGGCAAATGGACACTGTAAGGTGGATTATGTCAGCCAATGGACCTTGGAAGAAGTCTCTCATCCTTAGATCTGTGAGATCAACAGCACATCAGAGCTATCAAAACCATTTAAACAGAATCCTCAGAGCATGTTCCACATCAAGGACCCTGGGATGACATCTGGTGGCCATGCCTCCATCCCCAGGTCCTGATGTGGTTAGGACGTTGGGTATGGGTTCTCCCTTTCAGCCTCCCCTTCCCCCAAATACAGGAAGAAGAAAAAATGTGGAAATAATGGTCTCACACCACTTATCCCTAATCCTTGACCCTTCCCAATCTAATCAACCATGTCATCATTATAAAAAACATTTTCTTTTAAAGATTTTTTTTATTATCTTCCTTTGCCTTTTCTGGTGTGTTAGCAGGGAGTAGGATTGGTAATGGAGCAGCTGAGACCCAGACTGGCACCCACATGGATGGGATTTCAGCATTGCAGGTGGTGGCCCAACCTGCTGTGCCACATTAGAAACAGTTCAAACCGTTGCCTAATCCTCTTTCTTTCTTTCCTTCTCCAGGTATCATATTCACATTGAAGTCTGAAGGCTCTGCCTACTTTCTCCTATTCCCTTTATTAATAAACTTTTTGCGCATCTAATCCCTGTTTGAAGTCTACTTGTTGGATCCAAACTAATGCAGCTAGTAAACATGAGGGCAGGTATAAAATTATGCAATTATTTGATAGAAAGGGAAAGAGAATGACAGTACAGAACTAGCAGCAGCAAGTCTCAGATAATATTCAGTATTGTGCTTTTAGCAGGGAAGTCTGCCACAAGGAGCAAATTAAAAGGGCTCCACTGCCTAACTTCCTCTTTCTGCAGCTGAGACTATACACTAAATGTGAAGACCAAAGGTGGAGGATAATGATGCTGGAAGAGAGACTAACAGAAGTATATGTGCTAGCAGATTTACAATATTGTCACATCCTGACATTACTGAGAAAGTAGTAATAGTAGAAACTCAAAGCAAAACAAAGGCTACCAGATTGCTTGGCAGTATGATAGTCCCTGAAGACAGTATTTACAGATTTCTCAAATTGTGAGTTACATTAGCAGTTTTGCCAAATGTTTCAAAAGGAGATGATAATGAATGGAATTAAAGAAAGATATTGACTAGTTATTCCAGTTAAGGCAACATGGTGGGAAACTCACCACAACAACTATATTTTATACATAGAATAGAGTAACTAGCTTTCATATAGGTCAAGTTCTTTTGTATCTCTTTTCCACTATCCAGAGCTTGATATGATTTGACATATATTTGATTAATACTCTGGCTGGTATATTAAAAGGTACATAAAATTTTGTATACGTTCTGAGTTTGAAAACCAAGATAAGTTACAAAAACAAAATCCAGGGAAATAAAGATAATACATTTCTGTTTAGAAAGGATTATATAAAAGTAAGATATTAATTAACATTTAAAACAAATGGTATTAAATAGATTTTAATGGCTTTAGGGAGGGAAAGAGACTAAAAAATAGCAACATAATAGGCAATGTCTTTGCTTTTACCTCTTTTACATCTTACTAGACTACAAGCTCTTAGGCCATTATTAAAAGCTTTGTATTCCCTGGGACTCTTACATTTAGATATTAATACTGCCTTTATAGAAATAAATAAAAAAGCCCTGATGGAAGATGTAAAGTGCATTAGCGCTCACGTTATCTCTCCTGGTATGAATTTAATGGGTATCTTAATAAGGAGATATAAACTAATGTCACTGATTAGAAAATACATCCACTCACATCATTTAGTAGCCTCAGTGGGGCTTGATGATGTCTGACTGGAATTACCATAAAGTAAATGATAAATTAGCATCAGGGGCAAAGGGACACATAAATGTGCCTCAGAGACGAAGCAATTACATTCTAGTACATCACAAGTTACAGGTCAACTCAAAGCACCAGTGCTGAAAGCAACACTAGCCAACCTGGCTAAATCCACTGCTTGGAACTTGCTGAGGCTAAGCTATTTTGATAGTGGACCACAGGCTTCCTTGGCTGTAATAACCTGAAAGTAACAGTTACATGTTTTAAGACTGTTTTAATCTCTTAAATTCCAAGTAGTGATGTTTATCAGATTTTAAGACACAGGCACATTCCACTCAGATGATTTCACTCCCTAGGGACTTTATCATTATGAAAGCTTATTAAAAGAAGGCAAAGGTTCACACGCCTTTCAGAAGAATCCTAAGTGACATTACAAACTAAATGTTTTATACACACACAATAGCACATACATACTTTGTTGGCTTGGCTTGACTACACAAAGTAATTTCCTCTTCCTGGTTAGTTTAGCAGCTATAGTTCAGCAAGCTTTGGATAGAGTGACCACCACAACTGGTGTATCAAAAATGCAGATGTTGTTTCTCTCACTTTCTCTTCTAATTAGGTTTGATTTCAATGATAAGTACAAGAGCTTGACTTGTAAGTGGTAAAAGCCCAAATACGACAAATCCATTTGCTACTTGGCACTAAATCTCACACACTTTAAGGCACATTTGAAAGAAAAGATATCTACCCAGAATTCTGACTATTCATTTGTTTAGGGCCTAATTTTACATACAATAACCTTAAATATGGTTACAAATGTTTACAATTCACCATGAAGGAAGAAAAAAATACCAAAATATTCTATCCAGATTTGTTTCAGTAATTTTTTCAAAACTCTTATTTTCATCAAAATTATGGCTGTTTACTTATCTGTAAAGTGAAAATTACAAAAACTGGGCCAGGTTATTGGGAAGATTAGACATAAAGAATAAAGGATATTTTGCATATAGGCAATCAATAAAAGGTGACATTTGTGAAGTTAAGAGAAATGAAGTATTCCAATTCAAAATTCTTTTTCTTCTGGTACATGAAAACAGAATTTAGAATCCTTTGTAATGTAAATTATCTCAAGAGACAGAATAAATTCAATGAATAGTGCCACATGTGCTAGTCCACAATTTCCTATTTATCTCTGTGGTGAACTTATATTTATTTCTTGTGGGGCGGGGAAGGAAAAAAAAAGGAGAGAGGGAGAGGAACACTTCTATCTATCCGCTGGTTCATGCGCTGAATGCGTGCAATGGCCAGACGAGGCCAGGAGCTAGAACCCAATCGCAGCCTCCCATACATGTGGCATGAACTCAATTACTTGAGCCATCGTTACTGCCTTCCAGCACCTGCATTAGCAGGATGCCCGAGACTGGAGCCAGACCTTGAATGGAGGCACTGTGATGTGGGATGAGGCTGCTTAGCTGCTAGGCTAAATACCTGTTCCTTGTAACAATTTTAATCATACCCGGAGATGTGCCTCAGTTCAAAACTATTCCCAGATCATTTGCTGCCTTCCAGGTGCATTAGAAGGAGGCTGGGTCAGAAGTGCAGAGTTGCTGGGACTCGAACCAGATATTCCAATATGGGATGTAGATATTTCAAATTGTGCTTAGCATGATATAGCTGCCCCTCAAAGTATTTTTGACCAAGTTGTGGCAAGTTGAAAACAAAACAAAACTTTGCAATGATAGAGAAAAGTAACATACTATGTAATTAAGAATAGTAAAGAATCAGAGAGTCACAGAATACTGAGACTGGTAGGGATCTATGAGTACATAATATTCAGCTTCCTTACTCTTAAAATAAGAAGACTGGAGAACAGGGAGGAGGGACAGTCAGTCAATGTGTAAGTTAAGCGATGGAACAGAATTCTGAAATCTCTAACTGCTGCTGTTATGCTCCGTTTATTAAATCATTTCATCCACTTTTTTGGAGTCTATGAATGACAACTACTTTTTCTTTTCACTAAATTTATGTACAGGGCATTTAAACTGAAAGTGCTAGTATGAGTTTATAATATACAGATATTTAAAATGGACTGTTTCTACAAGTCTCTACAAAGCCATCACCCTAAATACAGGTTGAGCATTCCTGACTGAAAAACATTGTTTGAAACATCATTGGTGTTCCAAGTTTCTGATTTTGAAACATTTCAAATTAGAGATGCTCAGGCAACAAGGTCTATGCAAATGTTCCCAAATCTAAAATGAACCACACACACACATTTGCACAAATCTTTAATCTGGAACATTTTTGGTTTCATGCATTTACGGAACTATGACTAGGGTCCTGCCACAGATTACTGTGACATATTTATTAAAAGTATATGGGCGGGCCCGGCGCGGTGGCGCAAGTGGTTAAAGGTCCTCGCCTAGCACGCCCGGGATCCCATATGGGCGCCGGTTCTAGTCCCGGCAGCCCCGCTTCCCTTCCAGCTCCCTGCCTGTGGCCTGGGAAAGCAGCCGAGGACGGCCCAAAGCTTTGGGAACCTGCACCCGCGTGGGAGACCCGGAAGAGGCTCCTGGCTTCGGATCGGCATAGTATCGGCCCGTTGCGCTCACTTGGGGAGTGAATCATCGGACGGAAGATCTTCCTCTCTGTCTCTCCTCTCTGTATATCCGCCTTTCCAATGAAAAAATAATAAAAATAAATCTTTAAAAAAATAAAAAAAGTATATGGGCTGGGGCCCGGCACGGTGGCGCAAGTGGTTGGAGGTCCTCGCCTTGCACACCCGGGATCCCATATGGGCGCCGGTTCTAATCCCAGTAGCCCCGCTTCCCTTCCAGCTCCCTGCCTGTGGCCTGGGAAAGCAGTCGAGGACGGCCCAAAGCTTTGGGAACCTGCACCCGCGTGGGAGACCCGGAAGAGGCTCCTGGCTTCGGATCGGCATAGTATCGGCCCGTTGCGCTCACTTGGGGAGTGAACCATTGGACGGAAGATCTTCCTCTCTGTCTCTCCTCTCTGTATATCTGCCTTTCCAATGAAAAAATAATAAAAATAAATCTTTAAAAAAAAAAGTATATGGGCTGTGCACAAAACAAATTAAAACAGCAAACAAGCATGAGATACTGCAAAGATTTCATGGAAAACAGAATTAAACGGTAAGTTTAGGTGCTGGTGCTATGGTGTAGCAAGTTAAGCCATTGTATGTGATGCCAGGCTCTCATATGGGTGCCAATTTAAGTCCTGGCTGCTTCACTTCCAATGCAGCTTCCTGCTAATGGCCTGGGAAAGCAGCTGCAGGTGATCCGAATACCAGGGCTCCTGACACCCATGTATAGGAAGCTCCTGCCTCCTGACTTTGGCCTGGCCCAGCCTTGGCCGTAGCAGACATTTGGGACACACACCATCAGACAGAAAATTCCTTTCCTCTGTCTTTTCTCTCTGTAACTCTTGCAGAAGAATGAGCGAATTTATTTTGGTGAAACAACATATTTTGAAATCCATATGCAGTCTTTTTAAAATCTTGAATTTCATGAAATATATCAACTTAATATTCATTATTAAGATAAAAACACGGCCACTATCATATTTAAAAGGTTGACAAGAAGATAAAGACATAAATACGCTAACTTTTAATATGTATATTTTTCTTTGGACCCAGCAATTAGGTATTCATCTTAAGGAAACTGCCAGATACTTATGCAAAAATCTGAGTAGAAAGATGCTTATTTATTACAATGTTGCTCACATTGCAAAATAAAGCAAGTAGTCAGCAAGTACACTGTTAAAGAAAGGATAGAACATTTGTATGACAGAATAAATGCAAATAAAATTTTATGCAACTGTTTTTATCAACAGCAACAGGGAACTATCCTCACAAAATAGTGACATGCAGAAAATCAGGACACATAACAGAATGGACAGCATAAAACTATTCATGTAAAAGTTTATCCACTTAATCTTGGGTGTATCCAGATGTTTGGAAAGACAGCCATCAGATTAATTACCTGTGAGTAGCGAAATCTCAAGGGATTCTTAAAAATGTTTTCCTGTATTTAAAAATACTGAGATTGGGTTGTTTATGTGATATAACAGCATTATTTCTACCTTGAAAGACAATATTAACTGGAAACAAAGGTTTACTGTTAATGAATAAGGTGCCTACTTCCACACATTTTCACCTCAAATGTATTTGTGGAATATGGGCTTTCTTAATCACAAAGAAAATACTGTATTTTGCATTTTATTAATTTGCTTTACTCAGCACTTAATCTATATCAGGTATATACTAAATGCTTTACATATGCTGAATCCTTCCAATAACTCTAAAAGCTAGCTAGGTATTGTCCCTATTTACAGTTAAGGACATTGGCTACAGGAAGGTTAAGTAAGTTTTCCCAAACCATACAGCTGAAATGATAGAACTGAGTTTTGAACCCACGAAGTTGAGACTTAGCGTCTTCACGCTTAACTACTTAGCCATCTTGTATTTTTTTGTTGTTAAAGATTTATTTTTATTGAAAAGTCAGATATACAGAGAGAGAGAAGGAGAGACAGAGAAGATGATCTTTCATCTGCTTATTCACTCCTCAAGTGGCTGCAGTAGCCGCAGAGGCTGGAGCTAAGCCAATCCAAAGCCAGGAGCCAGGAGTTCTTCCAGATCTCCCATGCAGGTGCAGGGCTCCAAGACCTTGGATTGTCCTCGACTGCTTTCCCAGGCCATAAACAGGGAACTGCAGGGGAAGTAGAGCAGTCAGGACACAAACCAGCAGCCCATATGGGATGTTGGCACCCACAGGGCAAGGACTTTAGCCACTAGGCTACTGCAATGAGCCCGAATCATCCCGCATTTTTTTAAAGTTTGCTTTATTCTAGGATATCCTTCTTGGAAACCTACCTTAATCAGCATGCTAATTTTACACTCACTGGAAACCTTAGTCTATAAACTACTTTTCTCTAAGTACCAGAATTTACATAAAACAACTTTGTAGAATTTCATTACTTTAAATAGCTTATATCTAAGCTATGCTGGTCACTTTAATGCCAACCAAAATCAGACCAAATTTATTTTTCATACAACTTATAATTCATTTCATGAGGTTTCATCGTAAAAAATACAGCTATGGATTTATCTCCCCACTTTCTCTGAACTAAGCACTGCATATTTCATTTCTGTTGAGGTGCATTCTTTACATATTTTTCCTCCCAACAAAAGATGGCACTTATGGTAGTGCTTTGGGAAAGGCCAACCTCATCACTGAGCAAGGATCAAGACTAAAGCAAATCTTTCAAAGCAACTAGGATAAAAGAAGAGACAGATGTTTCCAAAGATGTTAAACCAAGAAAGATGCAAAATTTATATATAGCTCCTAGTCATATATAAAAGAGAAATTTGCCATATGTTCATTTTTGTGTGATAAAAGGAAACCAGCAGGTATGGCCCCCTGAATTTATTTTTTAATTTCTTAATCCATTAACTTTTTGAAGTTTCCTTGTGTATTGCTGCTGGTGGAAACATACAGTAATGCAACACCTTGAGAGAGCAGCCTGGTAGTTCCTCAAAATATCAGTTACCATGTGGATCTGTCAAGCCATCCCGAGGTATGTACTCAAGAATAAAGAAAATACATGGGCCCACAAACCTCAGCAAATGTTCCCAGCAACACTCATAATAGCTCCAAAGTGAAAACAATCCAAATGTCTATCAGTTCATGAATGGATAAATCAAGTGCGGTCTATTTATTTACAACTTCAAAGTGATAAAATGATTTGGCAATAAGAAGGAATGACTGATACCTGTTACAACATGGATGAACTTTGAACCTCTGCAAGAAAGAGAAACCACTAAGGATCACATATTTTATGATAGCATTAATATGAAATGTCCAAAATAGGCAAATCTATAGAAACAGAAACCAGTCTGGTGGCTGCCTAGGGATACACAGGGGCAGCTGAAAGAATGAAGAGTGCCTGTTAATGGGTATAGGGTTTCTTCTGGGGATAATGAAAATGTTCTAAAATCAAATGTGGTGATAGTTGCACAATTTGGTGAACATACTAAAAGTGAATTAATTTTACATTTTAAATGGGTAAACTGTGTGGTACATGAATTATACCTCAGTAATGTTGCCTTTCTGTAATATAGGCCTTTAAAAAAAGCTTTCATTACTGGAAAACTTTGCAGGCAGCAGTAGGGGGTGGGGAGGCATCTTGACTATTAAAACATCCTCAAAATTTGTATTCTTGATTCTAAGAAATATGAAAATAAAAATGCATTCTCTCCCTGTGCGTCATACACACTGGACTGTATGTTGAAGAAATACCCCTGGATTTAAGATTCTGGGCATAAGCTGGCATGGATCCTCTCTAAATAGCTGTGCACTGTGAGCCCTAGAGTCATTTTAGAGCATGACCATGTACTTGGCAGAACATGGGTTCCCAACTGTTTGGAAGGAGAAGCTACGTATAGATTCTGTGAAGCTGTGAAATTACTGGAGGGGAAAAGAGAGGCACCAGAGTGAAAGGGAGAGAGGTAATAAAGTCCCCTCGTGTCAATCCCAGGTCTTTGTTCTAACTCAAGGTCAGGAATTTCAGCTGTAAATGTATACAATTGTCTCTGCCCTATCTACCTCACAGGACTTGAGGGAGGCCCAAGTTGGCAGGGGATGGGTCAGGAGGTCATGTTAGTGCTACAGCTGGACTTGATCTCAAAAGACTTTGCCTTGAATTCCATTTGCCAACTAAGGAGAGACATGGTAAACAGACTTCTCAGAGCATAATTGAGATAGAAGTAAAAGCATATCACAAAGCCTCACATTACTACCAGTGCACATCAACATTATGACTTGCCGTAATGTATACTCTCCAGGTATTACTCCCTAAGCTTTCAGGAAAACAGAAAAGGCCCGGTTTAAGAAAGGCTAACTACAATAGGAAAAGAACCCACCAAGAGCTGCTAACTTTCTGATCTGCACTGCACAGCATCCCAGGAATTCAAACGGGTAGGTGTCTTATCTAACACTGTCACATTTAGGGGACTGACATGAGCTGTCTTGGCATATCAGATGATGAGCAATGATGAGGTTTCATATAAATCCACATGGTCACATTCTCTAGGAAAGTAGTTCTCAAACTTTTAGTCTGAATATCCCTTTACACTTAAAATGATTGGGAACCCCCCAAAGCTTTCTTTTATTTATGGGGTCAGATGAGTATATAACAAAATTTATAACATTATTATATTACTTGCTAATATATTTAATGAAAGACAAGTGTATTTTCAAAAAAAAATTTAGTAAGATGAGTGACACTGTTGTACATTTTTGCAAGTCTCTTGCAATGTCTAGCTTAATAGATTACAGCTGGAATCTCATATTTTATTCTGCATTCATTTTGTAACTTTTAAAGATTTATTTTGTTCATTGGAAAGGCAGAGTTGCAGAGAGAGAGAGGAGAGACAGATAGTGAGATCTTCCACTCAGGGGTTCACGCCCCAAACTGCTGCAACAACCGGGGCTGGGCCAGACTGAAGCCAACAGCCAGAATTTCTTCCTGGGGTCTCCCATGTGGGTGCAGGGGCCTGAGGAATTAGACCAAATGCTGTTGCTGTTTTCCAAGGTAAATTAGCAGGGAGCTGGATTGGAAGTGGAGCAGCCAGGACTTGAGGCACCCATCCCACAGTGCCGGACCCTGGCATTCTTTTTTTTTTTTTTACCAGATGCTGTTCGGCGAGAAAAATCTAGCTTCGTACAGACACACACTTGGAAAAAAAAATTTGGTAGCCTTTTCGGAAACTTTTGGATACTGTTCTTTGATGCTACACCCAAACTCACCAAGTAATATCTTTGAAGGCTAACTACTGTTAGAATCTAACTATGTAGAATCTCAGACTCTTCCAATGAACGTTTTACCCTTAAAATCCACAGTACTGGGCCCAGCGTGATAGCCTGGTGGCTAATATCCTTGCCTTGCATGTGCCAGGATCCCATATGAGCACTGGTTTGTATTTCAGCTGTTCCACTTCCTTTCCAGCTCCCTGCTTCTGGCCTGGCAAAGTAGTAGAGACGGCCCAGTCTTGGGACCCTGTGCCCATATGGAAGACCTGGAAGAAGCTCCTGGCTTCAGATCGGCTCAGCTCCCAGCACTGCAATCACTTGGGGAGTGAATCAGAGAATGGAGAATCTTTCTCTCTCTTCTTCTCTCTGTAAGTCTGACTTTCCAATAAAAATAAATCAACCTTTGAAAAAGAAATCCACAGGACTGGAAGTGAACATTTATGCCTAGTAGTTAAAACATCAGAATACGTGAGTGCACATTCAGGGTTTGTGCTTGTGACTCCAGTGTCCTGCTAATTACAGATCCTGAGAGCCAGTGGTGGCAGCTTGAGTCATTGGATTCCTGACACCCCTGTGGCACACCAGGACTGAGTTCCCAGCTACAGGGTTCAGCCCCAGAGAACTGACTCACACTGTAGATATTTGGGGAGTGAATCAGTGGATAGAAACACTCTTGCTCTTTCTCTGCCTGTCAAACAAAACTCCCTATCTTAGGGGCAGGCATTTGGTGTAGTGTTGCTTGATATGTTCTAGTTGGCCAATGGCCAATAGTTTCATCTATCATTTAAAAAATGCATTTGTATAATGGGGCTGTGGTGCAGCATGTAAAGCCACTACATGCAGTGCTAGCATCCCATATGAGTACTGGTTAGACTTCTGAGTGCTCCACTTCCAACCCAGCTTCCTGATAATATGCCTCGGAAAACAGCAAAAGATGGTCCATAAGCTTGGGCCCCCTGCACCCACATGAGAGACACTGATTAATCTCCTGGCTGCTGGCTTTGGCCTGGCCCAGCCCTGGTCATTATGGTCATTTGGGGAGTGAACCAGTGGAGAAAGATATCTCTCTCTTCCTCTCTCTTCTTTGTCTCTTCCCTTCTGTAATTCTGTTTTCAAATACATAAATGAATAAATCTTAAATTTCAAAAATATGAAAGGTACAGAGAGGGAGAGAGACAGAGAGAGAGAGAGATCTTTGACCTGTGGTTCACTTCCCAAAGTCCACATCAGCCAAGACTGTACAAGGCACAAATAGAGGGTGAGAACTCAATCTAGGTCTTCCCTGTGGATGGCAGATGGTAAGGCATCAACTACCTGAGTCATTCATTACTGCCTGCTCCTAGGAATGCAGGGGAAGCTGGAATTAAGTTGGGGCTGGGACTCAAATCCTGGCACTCTGATATTGGATGTGGTATCCCGAGCAGGGATTTAACCCCTATGCCAAATGCCTCCCCTCATCACTGTTTTTGCAACATCATGCAAATGTCAACATAGTGAAATAGGTTAAAAAAAAAAAAGTCTTAATAGCACTGTGAACATACTTCTGCCCTCTCAGATTCAAAGAGGATCTTGGGGATCCCAAGAATAAGCACATGGCTGCTCTGAGAGAAAGCACCTCTGTCACCCAGACTGTGTGTAATTTTACTCCCTGGTTGTGGCCTGGGAAAGCAATCAAAGATGGCCCAAAGCTTTGGGACCCTGCACCTGTGTGGGAGACCCAGAGAAAACCTCTGGCTCCTGACTCTGAATCAGCTCAGCTTTGGCCGTTGCAGTGGACAGAGGATCTTTCTCTCTATCCCTCCTCTCTACAAATCTCATCTTTCTTTCCAGTAAAAATAAATAACTTTTAATAAATAAAAAATTTTAAAAAGATAATGAATGAGCTGGACCTTCTTACTGATCTCACCCTTATCAAGGATTTATCATTTTTAGTGCATCTGAAATGGCATTCAAACCAAGAACAAAAGCTCATGCCCTGATCTTTTCTGTTTTCCAAAACATAATCAACATGCAATCTCACATCACAGCAACAGTAAACAAAAACAAAAAAATTTCTTCCCTTAATCTCACAGTTGGAGATGAAGCAAGACTGGTCAAGTCTAACTATTCCTTGCTTCCAGTAGTTTCCTTTCCTCAGTTTCCAAACTACTACTCTTGCCTCATTTTCCTGCTTCCTTCAGCCTTTGCCAGTATCTTGTCCTCTACTTAACTTCAGCGTTGTGTGTCTGAGTCTTTCTTGCTTTTCAGCTCTGCCCACTGCCTACTCTCTCTGGTTAATCTCATCTGACTCTATCTGACTCTTTGGATTTAACTACCATCTTTATGTTGATTATGCTCAAATTTTTCCAGTACTGACCTCCAACCCTGAACTCCAGACCCATATATCCTTTTGTCTACTTAATGACTCTGGATTTCTGAAAACCAACTCAAACTTAGTATGTTCACAGCTGACCTTTTGATTCTGTGACCCCCAGCTCCTGGATTTTTCTTTGTTTCAGTAATTGGTTTTAGCCAGTTGCTCATATTCAAAATCCAGGGTCTTTCTTCCCTCGTCTCCCACATTCACATCATTAGTTCATCCCCTATAACATTTTAACATCTGTTCACTTCTGTCTCCACGACTACCCGAGCTTTCTTGGTCTAAGCCATCATCAATCTCCAACTGATTTTCTGACATAGTTTCTAACTGGCAACTCTGCTTAAATTCTAGTTCCCTGTAACCCATCAGAGCAGCTAGAGCGTTCTTTGAAACAAACCAATCATCATGCCACTTCTTGCTTGAACAATTCATTTAATGGTTTCTATTTGCATATAGACCAAGATTAAAATGTGTAAATACACTCAAGGGTTTATACTATGTGTTCCCTGGATAACTACCCCTCAGTAGCGATGTTCCTGGCACATCAGCCTTCTACCTGTTAACTGTTAACTGAACACACCAACTACTTCTTCACCTTATGGCCTTTTCCATGGCTGTTCCCACGGCCTTGGGAACTCTGTAATAACAGCTCTTCGCGTCAGTGCATCCTTGTAATCACTCCTGTCTTAGCACAACAATCACTTCCTCAGTATTTAAGGTTTATTTGAAAACTCTGTCTAAACTAGGTCCCTCTCCAGCTTTTTTTTTTATTATATCACCTAATTACTTTCATAGCACTTATCACAATCTAAAACTATTTTCTTTGTTTACTGTATGTCTTCTTGCCATCAGACTATAAGGCAAAAACTTGTCTTTTTTAAAAAAAGTTTTATTGAGATATAGTTGACATAGCTTTCAATGCACCCACTTAAAGTGTATAATTTATGGTTCTTGGTATAATACAGTATTTTTTTTAAATGGCAGAATATGTATATTAAAATGTGCCGCCTAAACCATTTTAGGTATATAATTCAGTGGTGTTTATTGCCATCACAGTATTATGCAGCTATCACCACTGTATTTCCAAAACTTTCATAGCAAAAGTTTCATAGATATTACAGGTGTTCAACAACATATTAATCAGTTTTAAGCAAATCATTATTTTTTGAAGGTTTGTTGTATATTTACAATAAGGCATACAACACGATGTTTTGACACATATACTCAGTGAAATGGGTACAACGGTCAAGCTAACATGAGGAGACTTCAAAATGTGAAAAATGGAATTAGAAAGTAAATTTAAGGGTGTAAATAATTTTTTGAAATCCAAGTTTAGTTTTCATAATATGCATTTCCATGAGCTTTTTGTAAACTTCCACATACTTTTCACCTTACACAGTTACCATTTGAGTGTATGACCAAAGAACATACAAATATAAATTTTCCTGCTGTTAGAAAACACGATCCCACACTGAAGTGAAAGATGACAAGCTACACTGTCCTCAATTCCATTTCACGATTATGAGTCCTTTTTACTTTGCAGAGTGATGATGGTGACCACACAGACCCATATGCACGTAGTTTACAAAATATGTCACTCTCCAGTGGCTGGCAATGTCGTCAACTGTCATCCCAAATCGGCCAAATTTGAGTTTCAATTGCTCCACTTCTGATTCAGCTCTCTGCTAAGTCTTCTGGGAAACCAGTGGAGGATGGCCCATGCATTTGGGTCCTGCATCCACGTGGGAGACCTGGCTGGAATTCCAGGCTCCTGGCTTTGGCCTGTTCTAGCCCTGGCCATTTTAACAATTTGGGGACTGAACCAATGGGTGGAAGATATCTTTCTCTCTGTGTCTCTCCCCTTCTCTCTGGTAACTCTGCCTTTTAAACAAACAAAATTCTTTAGAGATGGAAGATCAGAGTATTATAACTTATTTTTTCAAAATACTTTTAATTTTTTTGAATTTAAAGCAAAAACACTATGCTTTACAAGTGTACTTTTGAACTTAATGACAATTAAGGCAGAAACCTGAAAGTTTTTCTTAGCAAATGCCCTGAACACAGGTACTGTGCTGACTGACTTGTGGTCCCTACAGCAGTTCACACACGCCTTCAGACAGCAGTGACAAGTGGAGGCAGGCAGGCCTTGCAAATGCTCCCAGTTCTTCACCAACACCTGGGGAGTCCTACTGGAAGGCCTGTCTTTCTAAGCCTATGTTTTCAAACGTTGGGCTGGATAGAGCCCAAATACTGAAGTAACAAATATTACTAGATTCTGTCATTTCCTCTACCAAAAAAAGTGATTTTACTACTACTTGTGGTTGTGATGAAAGGTCCTTTTGACTATTCAAACCCGCAACCAAATTATGGACGCAGTATTAGATCACTTCACTCCTTTTGCCCCAGCACTTTAACACATGCCAATGCTTTCATCCACCTCCACTAGCATGGCTTATAAATTACTGAGGAGGGATCCTTTTAATAGTCTGATTTGTTCACATCTCTAGAGATGGGGTGCAAACAAGCCTGGCAGAGAAGACAAACTCCTCCTTGAAAATATGTGTTCCTATACATGTGCATGAACATAAATCTTCAAAATGTGGAAGTATCTTATACTTGTTTAGGAGCCGTAACAACCAATGTTGTTTGATTGGTTACAAATTAAAACATGGAAAAGTGATGTAGTATGGCTAAAGACAAAATGAAACCATCCCTGAGAAACACCGAGAGATAAAATCAGTAGTGCTGAAGTGGGAGGAAAAAAAAATAGCTAGAAGCCATAAATTTGCTAAAAGTATTTTCTAAAGTATTCAAAAGGCAAATCCTTTGAGTATACTTTAAAATTTAAGAAAGTCTGTTTTCTTTCAAGATTTATTTATTACCAAGGCAAAGCAACAGGGAGAAGGAGAGAAAGAGACACAAAGATCTCCCACCTGCTGGTTCACTCCCCAGAAGGCTGAAATGGCCGGGTCTGGGCCAGTCTGAAGCTGGAAGCCAACAGCTTCAGACAGTTCTCTCTCCCAAATGTAGGAGCCTAAGCACTTGCGCTAATATTTTGCTGTTTTCCCAGGTACATTAGCAGGGAGCTGCGTGGGAAGCAGAACAGCTGGCACTTGAACTGGTGCCCATATGGATGCTAGTCTCACAGATGGTGGCTTACTTTGCTATGCTACAACACTGGCCCCAAGAAGGCCTGCTTAAAGAAGTTTATTTGGCTCCTCCTTTTAAAACTGCAACTACAGTGATGAAACAAAAACAAAAAACTTCAAAATAAAAAACTTCAAAACAAAATGCTTGCTCCGTACGGATTTGGAGTGGTTAATCTGCTGATTTTAGACACACACACACACACACACATACACACATTCCCTAAAAAAAAGTATAAAGTTGGAATGGATACATAGTTACCAGAAGTAATCCATTCTCAAACAGATGACTAAAGATAGTTCAACATGTCTGTTGCCATGGTTCAGTTAAGAATAAAACTGGGGGCCACTTGGAAAGTGCCCTCACATGGGGACCGAACAGGGATTGCAGCCAAGAGAACTGACTTTCCTAGGTCTTCCACTGCACATGGTCAACTCCCACCTTGATCCTGCTTTCAAAGCTAGCTAGGTCATTCTCAGTAGCTCTCTGCCACATCCTTCAGTATTCCCATTGGGCCTTAGAAAGAAAGTGTGTGTGTGTGTGTGTGTGTGTGTGTGTGTGTGTGCGCGCACACACATGCATTTGTATTAGCCAGCACACACATATATCTGTGGGTCTGAAGCTGAGATTTATGAGGAAATCTTAGCATTTAGGCAGGAGCAGGTTCCATGTGAAAGCTAACAACAGCCTCTCAATATTAATACTCATGTGCTTGCAGGAAAAAACAGTATGACAAGGAGAGATGAACCTCTGAACTCAGATCAGAACTTAGTGCAACTAAATGATGCCAACTCTACTCAAGATTCTGGTCCCTGTGGAATTCCTGTTCTCTCTCCAACATGGCTGACTTCACAGCAGGTGCTCCCTACTTCACTTCTTCCTTAACACCATCTTAGTCTGGGCACTTGTTGACCAGTTTTGTCAAAGCACCACCTCTCTCATGGTATGATCAGCAGAATATGAGCTAAGCAGCCTTCAAATTAAAGGTCTGCTTCTTCGGCTGGAATATCTATCTGCCAAAAACCGAGGGAGGGAAAGCATCATGGTGGGAGGAATGGTACATGGAAAGGTGAGTCATGGCCAGAGGCAGTGAGCAAGGCTGGGATGAGGAACATGAGTTAGAGGGGAATTAACAGCAAAGCCATACGACTGAGAGGGCATCAGCTTGAGGCTCTGAGTCAAATGATTTAAGTGAGGGCTGCAAATTAGAAATCTGATCCAAGTTTAGAAAAGTATGACAATCTTAATTAAAAACAAAATTATGGAAGCTCCAACATTCAGCTGAGTTTGGTTGAGGAGAAGAAAGGCAGAGTTGACAGTGCATGCAGGAATAACTCTAGATCAGACACACAGGGACAAGGGGGTTGTTCAGAAAGAGTTTATATTCCTAAGGATGAAAGACAATTCAGGCTCATAAAAATAAAAGCACCACAAGCTTTCTGACTTCTATAAAGCTGAAAGGTCAGAGGATACAACCGCTGGTGTTCTAAAATAACAGCCAAACTGTGGACACATATCCATGTTGATTTCCAACTGGACAGAAGTCCAAATACAAAATACTGACCTAGTCTTCCTTTTTTAAAGAAAATAATTTATTTACTTGAAAGAAAGAAAGAGAGAGGGCCCAGAGCGGTAGCCTAGTGGCTAAAGTCCTTGCCTAGCAAGCGCCAGGATCCCATATGGGTGACAGTTCATGTCCTGGCAGCCCCACTTCTCTTCCAGCTCCCTGCTTGTGGCCTGGGAAGGCAGGCAAGGATGGCCCAAAACCTTGGGACACTGCACCCATATGGGAGACCTGGAAGAGGCTCTGGGTTTCTGGCTTTGGATCAGCTCAGCCCCAGTTGTTGCAGCCACTTGGAAAATGAATCATTGGATGGAGGATCTTTCTCTCTGTCTCTCCTCCTCTCTGTGTATGATTTTCCAATAAAAATAAAATAAATCTTTAAAAAAAAATAAGAGAGAAAGTGAATGAACATGAATGAATAAAATATTTTTTATCTGTTGGTTTGCTCCTCAAATGGCTCCAAAAGCCAGGGCTGGGCTAGATCAAACCATGAGCCAGAAACCCTGACTAGGTATCCCACACGGATGTCCAGGTCTCCCACATGCCAGGTACTTGGATCTTCTGCTGCCTTCCCAAGTGTATTAGGAGCAAGCCAGATTGGAAGTAGAGCAGCTAGGACTCATATCAGTACTCTGACATATGATGCTAGTGTTGAAAGTGGCAGACCTCTAGTCTTCCTTCACAGCCAGGAAATTTAGGGAACATTAACCAGTTATGCTAAAATATGCCACATAATTGTTTCAGCAAAATACAAACTCATGCATCAGATAGTCTTACTATAGCATGTAAACAATATTATTCAAGTGGGATAATAACTGAAATGATGCTGAGAGAGCCACAAAAAGCAAAAGCTCGTTTAGAAGGACCATATGCTCTATTTTTTCACTTGGGCTCTGGAGATCATTAAGGACTTGCCAAAGCATTAAGCTTTTACTTCATAAACAACAATGTAAAATGAGTCTCCAGGTCTGGGTGGAAGAGAGGAAACTGATTTCTGGTCAAGCTGCAGTAAAAAAAGAGTATAAAGGCCACATATTGTAGTGCATTCTATCAAGGAAAGAACACAGAAAAGAGTTTCTAAATTTTGAAGGATTCCAATTCATACCCACGGGCTCTCTACAGTCACCATAAGACAACAGAGTAAGTTGTTTAGATGATGCAAGGGTCAAATCAACACTTACTTAGAAAGAAGGTGAGCAGTCCAAGGAAAGAGGCTGTAATGTGTGAAGTAGGAGCAGGGGTAAAGAAGAGTTACTTACCTGTGCTATATTTTTGTTCAGAAGATAGACACCATAATCAAATTGCAACTTCTCCCCTCCTTTCGGATAGAGTGGAAACCTAAGAAAGGTAAATAGGATCAGAGTTTTCCAAAATTGAGTAAATACACCTCCAACTTGTTGACAGAGGATGAAACTTCTCAGCCATAGCATAAATACCTCATGAATTGTTACAGTCACTGTTATCTACTAAGATCTTCATAATATTAGTCAAGTCAGACCAACAGTTACTACTTTCAAAGGGCAAACTCGATGGTTCACACAGCAAGGGACTAACAGACGATGGAGTGGGGCACCAACTCCAAGGAGCTGAGGCCACTGCTCTCAATGATTGTTATCCTAAGATTAAGATCCCTGAAGTTTTTCCCTCTAATATATTGGATCTGACATCTCAAGTTCTACTAAACATGACAGGAAAACTAAGGTGAAAAAAGCAGGCTTAAAAGAAATACATAAGATCTCTGCTTCTTTTAAGGTGGCCAGTCAAATCAACAGTGCCAACATGAGCCAAGATCCAATCAAAATTTATGCACACATCCAGGGATGCAACTACTCTGAGGCAACATGCTCAGGCGGTCAGGCTCTCATCAGTGACTTTCCACTTTAACCTGACTCACAGAAGACACAAAGCACAAGATCTGGGTCCTAATGACAGTGAGTTATTTTAGAGACCAACTTTCCCTCCTAGGTTCCCTTTCCTCATATCTGTAAAGAAAGAGGAAAAGATTAGGACAAATTTATATTCTAGTCATTTCCTCCCAGAGTCTAAAGATCAAACATAAAATTTTATTGTCTGGATTAGATTTCTCTACAAACAGATGAATTGTAACTTATAACTTAGATCAAGAAGAAAACTTGATTTTCCTCAGTTTTCCAATATATGATTGCCCTCAAGGATAAAATAATCTTGTTGAAATGCATGGTAAGTGACAATTACTGGATATCCTTAATTGCAAGTGTCTTTTAATCATCTGAAGAAGAAAAAAAAATGTATTCTGTCAAGCTCAGAAGAGACTGTTTTCTAAAAGAAATAAAAGAAAGGAAATAATTTAGAAGTTTTATATCACACTCTCAAGAGTTGCTGGTTATATAGTATCCAAAAGATAAACTTGCTATAATGTAAAGTTATAAGCACTGGGGAGAGAGCAAGGTCATGCACTATATTTATTCTCTACTAAGGGAAACCAAATGCTTCAGACACTCCTCAAGAAGATATAACTTTATATTTAATTGAAACAGTAAAAAATAAACTAGGACATGTGGTTTGGCTTCAAATTGCAATGCATAAAAACGATAACAAAGCAAAATAAGGATAAGCAATGTACAACTTGAGGCTTGTGCAAGGTGTCTGGGAATAATTCAAACACACATGGAGCAGCATGCAAAGAAACTACACACTTACAAAGACATACAAAGGGGCACTTTAAAGGAATCTGCTAGAGTCCTAAAGCTTTGTATTGTGTAGTTGTTTTTCTGGAAGCCAACAAGTTCAGACTATCTGAACAACTCTCTAACCCCATAGCTGTCTCCATTTTCAAGTTATAAATCCAGAAACTGTTTCATATGTTGGAAGGTAAATTGAGAAAAGCACGCATTGAAAATCAGGCCTTTCCATCCCTGAAAAATGGCTCTTACAACACTTGGCTTTATGATGACTTCAATGAGACTTCTTTATAGAGAAGGCACAAGGTATGCATGTGGAGTTAAAACAAATCTAAAGCATGTTTAGAGCCAAAGGTTGAAAGAGGGCAATACTAATATAGATCAAATATTAGGACAGAGTTTATATTGCTTTCAAATTCTTAATGGGTCACTTCAAGTTGAACAGTGTAATAGCTTATAACTATCATACATTCATTTTACTTTACAAAAGTACATGGATTTATAGATCCATTAAGCATTCTGGGAAAATGGAATTCATCTTGAAGGTCAAAACCTATTACCATTAGAACATAAGATACAAGTCAAAGGCATTTTATTTCAGTGCAGATAGAGAATAAGATTAGCAAAATGAAAGAAGTCTTAATAAGATGTGGTTATTTAACTACAATTAGGAAAGTCTCTAATACCACAGAGGGATTGCATTAGAGGGAAGCATTACAATAACTAATGAGAAGATGAACTATGTATTTCCTATTAATGCAGTTATTATTTTATTAATTGTCACATGAAATTAAAGTTGTCACACATACTTTTAAAATTAAACATTTTTAAAATCATTCAGTGTGCAGAGTGTAAAATCGGTGGATTAGAAAGTAATAGTTTATGCAGCACAGTTCCATCTGAGGGTTACTGTCACTGTAACTCACACCAGGTGGTAAGAGTGACTGGGGAGAACTTACAGACCTCCAGCCTTAATTATAGGATCCCACATTTATCTACTGTATATAATCTTTTTGTGGTGGACCATCACATCGACTTAAGTAAATTTGTAGTCCTTTCTTTTTCCAGTCTGTCTCTAATTTTATATCCACTGTGTGATCATTATTAATGTGTGTCTATTAGCATACTGTATGCTCCAAGAGGGTGGAAACAGGTCCTGTTGTATCCCTGTTTCACCTCTCTGGTCAAGTGGCTAGCACTGTTACTTGTGGATACTCAATAAGAGTATGCTGAATGGAAGAAAATAGATTATGTGTGAAAAAGATCTGGAGTTCTTCAGCACACAGCAATCCTAATGTAAGTAGAGGATTAGGCCTGAGTATAAAACAGCTAATGTGGTCCCAGACTGTGCTAACAAATGCACAGCAGCTCAACTGGATAATGCACTTAGTGACAACTAACTTGGCTAACATATATTACCAACATAGATATATTATTGCAGCATCAGGTAGTAATTAACATATAAACACTTACAGAGATAAAATGCATAAGGGCTCTAAAATATTCCATTAGGAAAAAATGTAATAGAAATGGGTTCTGAAACTTTCTTATTTAAAAAATACAAAATTATTGGGAGAATGAAGATGGTGGAAAAGCATAAGGACACATTTAAACAGATGGGGAAACATTAGCCAGTGTGAAGCAGACAGGGCAAGTCCAGGAAATAAGAGAGGACAGAACGATACAAGGAGAGCACCTGGAGACTGACGGGACACGGGAGAGCAGTGGACACAATGGTGTGGTGTTGCAGTGACCAATACCCCAGCTGCAACCAGCAAAGGCAATCTGAGCTACACCGGCAGCTGAAACTCCACCACCAACAAGGTGGGAAGGGGCATTCACCAGGAGCTCAGGAGGTGAACCCAGACAAGGAACTGCCCATCCTGCTGGTTTCTTTAACTTGACCAGGAGCAGAGAGAAAACAGCAGATCCCAAATAGGCGATGTGGGGACAGGGTGGATTTCAGCTTAGTCCTCCCTCTAGAGCCAAATTTTTATAGGCAGGCATAGGCAGTATTATGCAAGCACTGAGCTGGAAGTGAACTGATTTCTGGCCCAGTGAACTGCAACAATGTGGTATCCTACAGGTTCCAGCCAAGATAGGTCTGGGTAGCCCTCAGACCTAATGACCAGAACAAGAACTCTAGTACTGGCACATCAGGTGCCATTTTGTACAGTGTGGAAAACCTTAAGACTGTAGGGACAATAGTGAGCTGCGCATGCGCTGAGCTGGGAGAGAACTCCCTGAGCTCAGTGCATTGTACAGGTCCCACAGGGAAAGTAACACTGACTTCAGCACCTTATGGGTGAAAACAGGCCCATGTGATCCTCAGACCTAATAACCAACAGGTTCTGGCAAGATCAGCACCAGCAACAACCTAGTTACACAGGACACCTGGTGTCTCCCTAATCCTGGGAAATGCTAGAACCTGAAGTGGGAGAAAGGTTGTACAAACAACGGTGCAGCTTCAGCATGGTATCACAGGAGGGAGAGAGTGGTGAGCCAGGAGCTGGGCTACAGAGACCATGGTGGAAGTCTAACATAAGAACCCAGACCTAGAACTCGCTGGAAGGAGTGACATAAGTGATTGCAAACAAGGAGCCATGTGCCGATCACAATAAGTAAAGTCGAGTTGTAGACCTGTGGATGGCACAGCTTAGAAACCTGCTCCAAGGAGAAGGCTCTGCTAACCAGAAGTACAATGATCAAGAGCAAAACCCTTTGCTAACCTCAGAATTAACTGAGGAAGAAATCAAGAAAATGGAAGATACAGAATTCAGAAAACTCTTTATAAAGCTTCTTATCAACAAGAAGCACGTAATATAGGAGTTTAAGGAATTTAAGAAACATGTCCCACAAAAAATTAAACAAATGAAAGCTAATATATTAGAAATTAAGAATACAGTGGAGCAAATTAAAAGTGTAGTGGAGAGTCTATAAAATAGAATGAATGAAGCAGAAGAAAGAATCTCAGAAACAGAAGATATTTCCTGTCACCAGGAGGAAACCAAAAAAAGCTAGAAGCACAGCTGGGTCAAGCTAAAAAAAATATTCAAGAATTGAAACACACTATTAAAAGGTCAAACATAAGAGTTATGAGAGTCCCAGAAGGCGTAAAAAGAAAAACTGGGATTAAGGGTGTATTTAATGAAATAATAAGGGAAAATTTCCCTCATCTAGAGAAACCGATTGGGAAACAACATCCAGGAGGAGCACAGAACTCCCAACCGGGGTGACCAAAAGCGATCTTCACCACAACACACGATAATCAAGTTCTTTTCAATTGAACATAAGGAAAGAACCTTAAATGTGCATATGAAAAAAAAAAAACAATTGACATATAAAGGAATGCCAATTAAATTCATACAAGGCCTCTCATAGGAAACTCTATAGGCCAGAAGAGATTGGAGTGACATATACCAGATTCTAAAAACAAAAAACTGTCGGTCCAGGATAAAAACCAACAAAACTTTCCTTTGCCTTTGAAAATGACATAATATTTCACAGTAAAGAAAAGTTAGAAAAGGAATAGCACCCACCAAAACCAAAGGCAAATGTGAAGAACATCCCAGTACAATAACAACAAAAGACTAAATCAATGAACAATCCATTGCTAAAATGACAGGAAGAAATTACCACCCATTCATATTCGCCCTGAATGTAAATGGCTTAAACTCATCAATCAAACATCACAGAAGAGTAGATTGGATTAAAAACCCATCTATTTGTTGCCTACAGAAGACAAATCTCAACAACTAAGATAATCAGAAACTATATCTCAAGGCTTTTGATGTTTTTGTTTTTTATTTAGTTTCATCTCTTCAAAACACTTGCTTCCTCATTACATTTTTCACTGACTCATAGATCATACAGTAGCATCATTTTCTTCAAGAAGGTTCTTAATTTTGTTTTTCATTTCTTCAGCAATTCATTAGTCATTCAGTAGCATGTCATTCAACTTCACAGCGTTTTTAATTTCTTCTTTTCTTCCTGTTGGTGATTTTGTTTTGTGGCTTTTCATTTCAGGGGATGTACAGTAACTGTGTAATGGAGACTATCACATCCAATACCATGTTATTTGACTTCACGGCATTGTAAATTTCTATTTTTCTTCCTGTTGTTGATTTTGTATTGTGGCTTTTCATTTAAGGGGATATATAGTTAACTGTGTAACAGAGACTATTATATCCAGATGTGAGGATACAATGCAGTATGCACCTCTGCTTCCAGATCAAAGATGGACTCCCAATGAAACTCTTTTCTATATCTTGACAATAGGATGCTGAACTCTCTGCCCATGTCCACACCTGCAATGATGGACATATGACTGTGTATGAAGAACTACACTATAGAAATAATATACGGGATGCTTGCAATGAAAGAACCTCAACTGAACTTGAACTGTGGCAATGCAGCAAGGTGGAACAATCCACCATGGGGGAAGGGTACGGGGAGGGGTTGGGGGAATCCAGTGCCTAAAAAATGGTGTCACATAATGCAATGTAATAATGAAAAAAAAATAATATATGGGAACTCAGTGAGGGGATAAGGGAAATTCCAGGGCCTATGGAAGTATATCATAAAATGATAATAATAATAAAAAAGTTAAAAAGAATAGCTGCTCTAGGATTTTAATAAAACATTCATTTTTCCAAAAAAATCCCAAAATTATGAAAAAAAATCATCCTCTTGCTCTCAACCCAGACATTTACATAAGGACTTCAAGTTAGTGACAGTTTCTTGCCTCAACCTTCAAATCCTCACCTCCACATCTGGTCCTTAAGTCAAATGGGCATGAGATGGGTCCAATTAACGCAACCTCTTTTACTGCAGATATTAAATTCACATCTGACCATTGTTTCTGCAGAAAATGACAACTACATGATACGGTCTGTGGCCATGACCTTGCCTTAAAAAACAACACATTTTCTCCTCAGGGGAGACACTAACAGTTTTCACCTACCATCTTTGCCTTGTATATGTGAAGTGTTTCACAAGTTGACAAGTTATGTTCCCTCTGAAACATTTTCATTTCTCCGTTCTCTGAAAAATTACATGGGAATTTACTACACACAGTGGAATGTTTAGCAGGGACAATAGTCCTATCTTCTGCCCACTAAAAGGCAACAGCATCCCATTCCCAGTCATGAGAACCCAAAATGTCTGCAGACCTTGCCAAATGTTGATTGGGCGGGAGCAGAGGGGGATAAAACTGCCTACAGTTGAGAAACACTGGTCTAAGTCTCTGCTTTATAAAAATGATTTTGCTTATTTTAAAGGTAGAGTTACCATAAATTTTTGATCTCATCTTTAATTTCTTCTCTGACCCATTGCTTGTTTAATAGCATATTGTTCAACTTCCAAGAGTGGCTATATTTCCTGGGAGTTTTGAGTTGTTGATTTCCAGTTTTATTCCATGGTGGTCTGAGAGGGTACATGGTATGATTCTAATCTTTTGGAAGTTATTTAGATTTGCTTTGTGTCCTATCATATGGTGGATTCTGGAGAAGGTGCCGTGCACCATTGAGAAGAATGTATAGTGTGTGGCCTTAGGATAAAAAGTTCTACATGTCTACTAAGTCCAGTTGTTCTATTGCTTGTGTGAGCTCTGTTGTTTCTTTGTTGAGTTTTTGTTTCGTAGACCTGTCCATTGATGTTAAAGGTGTGTTGAGGTCACCTACAAAAACTGTGTGTGTATCTATGTCTCCCCTTAAGTCTGTAAGTAATTGGAATTTGGTGCATAAACATTAACGATGGTGATTGCTTCTTGATGGATCATTCCTTGCACCAGTATAAAATGGCCTTCCCTGTCCCTTTTGATGCTAGTTAGATTGAAGTCTATCTCGTCTGAAATTAGGACAGCTACCCCAGCTTTTTTTTCTCTTCCATTGGCATGAAATATCTTTTTCCATTCCTTCACTTTCAGTTTCTTTGCCTCTTTTCTGGTTAGATATGGAATGAGGATATCTTAATATACAGATAAGCTTGTTATTTTGGCCTCAAGTCACCCTTAAAGAGTCCTGCCCAGGTCACTGGCCTAAAATGCTTCTCAAATGTATGACACTGGAAAGATTAGACTAAAAGTGGTCATGCATACTAATCAATTTTAACATTATAGAGAAGAGAGAGGTAGACATCTCAAATGACAAAACAGGAATGATACCTATGAGGTACTTATGCCTCCAAAAAAATCTGAATATTATTAATCATCTGAATTTTTAGATCTATCATCTAAATTTTAGTCTCAAGGTTATAGAAAACACAGGAGAAAGATATGTTAAATGATTAACACAAGAATGCAATCAACAAAAATTGAAACTGTGGGAATTCCCATGAGGAAACTGAAAACTGAATTCACTCAGTAAGAAAAAACACAGAGGAAAGAACCTTTAGATGAAAGGAGATTCAAGAAGTGAAGCAGGAACCCTTAAACATTGTTGGTGAGTACAGTATACACACGATGGAACGTGGTCTGGCAGTGACTTTCAAAACTAAACATACATATTTATTCAAGAAAAATAAGCAGCTTTGTTCACATTAATTAAAAACTGAAAGTGATCTTAGAATCCATCATCAGCAAAGTGGACAAACCATGATAAATACTTTTTTGTACAGTGGAATACTACTCAATGAAAGAAAATAAACTACAGAACCACACAAAAATGGGACCCTAAAGATGCCGAGAGAAACCTTATGTGAAAGTTTATACTGCACGCTTCCATTTATGTTAAGTTCTAGAACTGGTAAAATCAACTTATGGTTAAACAATGGTTGCCTAGGGCACTTGGGGGAAGATAGTGATTTACTGGAAAGGAGACAGAGGGACATGTCTAGGGAGACTTAATGTTCTGTATTTTGAAAGGGGTTGGATTGCATTACACAATAGATATATGGAACTAATAGAATTCAGACTGGTCTATTTAAGATTTGTATGTTTAATTATAAGTATATTTCACCTCAAAAGGAAAGAGAACCATAAATAAATATTGAGCTCTCTAGCTAATCACATGTACAGTTAAGTATTGGGGGTAGGGGAAAGTATACATCATCAAAATAAGCAGGTTGGCAGATGAACACAGGGGTGGGTTAATGGAAATGCATGTATGTTATAAAGCAAAAACAGCATAACAAAATGCTCATGTGTGGTAGACACACAGGCATTCACTATAAAATCCTCTTTGCACAAAATAATCTTAAGACAAAGTTAAATAAGTAAAAGGTTTAGCTAATAGTAAATGATAAGAGCAAACTCAGAGTAAGATAGAACACAGAAAAGCAGTCACCAAACTTTATTTCATATTGTGTAAGCAAAAAATTATGAACATAACCTCATGATATAGGTAATAATATAATAATATATACATATTTTAAATGACATGCAACTACTATTGTTCAAACGTATTATAAGCACAAAGAATAAGTTATATTAAATAAAAACAAAAATGTTTTAAAAAACAGAGATATGAGAATACGAGGACTTCTCTGGATTCTGATTTGAAGAAACAATCTAAAAAAGAAGTTATGAAACAACTGGAGAAATTTGAACATGGACTATTTTATTGAAATGTTTATCTAAAAAAGTGACACAGAGAGGGAGGCATGGACACACACACACACACACGGATGAGGTGGAGGAGCTGGCTTACTTCTCAAATGGCTGCAACAGTTGGCAAGGCCAACTCAGGAGTCCTAGTTTTCCAGGTGGGTAGCAGAGGCCCATGTACTAGAGCCATCATTTGTTGTTTTTCAAGGCACATGAAGCAGGAAGTTGAATTGAAAGAGAAGTAATGCTGGTTAGGTGGCTCAACAGGCTAATCCTCCCCTTGTAAGCACTGACATCACATATGGGTGCTGGTTAGTGTCCCTGCTCCTCCACTTTCTATTCTGCTCTCTGCCTGTGGTCTGCGAAAGCAGCAGAGCACAGCCCAGGTTCTTAGGACACTGCACCCACATGGAAGATCTAGAGGAGGCTCCTGGTTTCCAGTTGGCCCTGCTCTGGCTGAAAGAACTTTGGGAATGAACCAGCAGATGCATGATCTTTCTTTCTGTCTCTCCTTCTCCCTGTAAATCTGCCTAGCCAATAAAAAATAAAGTCTTAAAAAATAAGGTATAGGGCCTGGCGTGGTGGCACAAGTGGTTAAGGTCCTCACCTTGCACGCCCGGGATCCCATATGGGCGCCGGTTCTATCCCGGCGGCCCCGCTTCCCATCCAGCTCCCTGCCTGTGGCCCAGGAAAGCAGTTGAGGATGGCCCAAAGCTCTGGGACCCTGCACCTGCGTGGGAGACCTGGAAGCGGCTCCTGGCTTCAGATCGGCATAGCATCGGCTGTTGCGCTCACTTGGGGAGTGAATCATGGGACGGAAGATCTTCCTCTCTGTCTCTCCTCTCTGTATATCCGCCTTTCCAATAAAAACATAATAAAAATAAATCTTAAAAAAAATAAGGTATATGGAATTCACATATACCTTACTAGGTAGGACACAAAGATTAGTTAGCTTCGCTAGGGTACTGAAGATTTCTCTGCACTCCCCTCCTAAAACTGTTCTGCACCTCAATTGTTGACATATGCCTTGTTAGAGTTATAACCCAGTTTAAACTATCCTAAAATCTGCCAAGTTCAGCAAAATTATGCTTCAACACTATAAATTGTTAAATACTAAAATGAAAATAGACATGAGATAGCTGAATAGTACCCAACAACCACTTTAAGGTGTATAGTAGCCATTTCTGTGTATAAACTAAAATTGAAATGTCAATGAAGTAGTCACAGGATGTGCTTAAGAACTTGCATTTTTTAAACATATTGGTTACTCAATACCATGTCAATTAAGTCACTGATGTTATATTGTGGCTTTAAATTGATCGGGATGATATTCTGCCAGCTCTGCCTTCAGACCAGAGATGGTCTCCCCGGACAATAAGATGCTGGGCTCTATGCTTGGAATACTCTTGCAATGAAAGAATCTTGACTGAATTTGAAATGTAATACAGCAACAAGGTGGAGGAACCCACCACTGGGGAAGGAAAGGGGGAGGGGTTGGGGGATCCCCAGAGCCTATGAAACTGTGTCACATAATGCAACATAACTAATAAAAAAAACAATAATAATAATAAAAAAAAAACCCCTCAGGACTCAAAGTCTGCTATGGGATGCTGGTATTGCAAGTAGCAGTATGATCTACTGTGACAGAATACCAGCCATGAGTAATTATTTGATGACACTAAAGAATTGCTATCTATTCTTTTACATGTGATAATTACATGGTCATTATATTGGAAAATTTATCTTTCAGAAATACAGAAGTTTTTATAAGAAAGTTATGATATCAGGATTTACTTAACAGAACCATTTTGAAAGAAGAGAGTGGAAAGGAAACAGATAAAACAACATTAGTGATCGTTGGTTTCTCATTTGTTTTGGGTCTGTTTCCTTCAAATAGAATGTGAACTCTAAGAGGGTATAAACTGTTATTGATGTTGTTTACTACCATAATCCTAGTATTTAAAAACTGCCTAATATAGATATTCAATAATTGTAAGCATTTAAAACCACAATTAATTTTCATATGATATCACAGTCTTCCTCCTCCTAAATACCATCATCATATTCTGAACACAAGCCAGATATCTTCTCCTAGGTGTCTCACAGGCTTTTGAAATTCCACATGTTCTAAATAGAGAATATAGTCAAGGGTCACACAACAATATTTTGACAACAACAGCCTGTATATAATTCCATCCCCTTTTGTCAAAAATGATCTTTTCTCTGTTCCCACTTGGTTCAGTTATTCACCGTTGAATAATCAACCCACCTATCACCGACTCCAGGAGCCCCTCTCTGACGTCCCTCCCTGCTTTCCAGACCTGGAGGAGAGGCTTTTCTTCTGAGTTCCTGCTCTTTCATGGCACTTTGTGAACCTTCTGCTACTCATATATCTCATAATGGTCTGTTACATGTCAACCCTAAATCTTAAGTATTTCCACATTAGGAACAACACTTGAAGGACTCAGAGTGTACCTTAAGTTCAATATTTGTAGACTGAATGTAATCATCTTTAATGATTCCTTTTCTACATTTAATTGGTCATCACATTCCACTGACAAATGAACAAGTTAAAGAAAAAAAATAGTCATAACTGTTAAGTAGAAAGCTATGAAGGAGGCATCAGAGAGGGACGAAACGAATCACAGGTAGCTTCCTACAGGTCGAAAACTTAAAACTATTTTGGAAGAAAGTGAAGGTAAGAATTTTGAAAGAAAGATTAAGGAGTATTTGAAATTATAGAAAAATAATTGATTATATATTTATATTTATTATATATTTACATAGATATTATTATTTATTATATATGTAAATAATTTTTTTTAAAAAACCAAACATTAAGTATATCTACTTTACTCAGGCACTGTTCTAGACTAGCACAAGTACACAAAACAGGCAGAAGTATTCTTCTCATGAAGTTTACATCCCAGTGAGAGGCATGACCACCAAGAGTCACAGATGAGGTAACATTTTAATAAAAACCTGACACATAAGGAAGTCTTCAAGCTATGAGAGTGTTCCAGGCAAAGAAGCGATGCTAAGAGCCTGATGTTCATGTTGGAGGGAATGAAAGGAGATAAGGGTGATGAAAAGCAATAGGAGACAAAGTCAGGAAGGCCATAGCTCTAGCGCATGCAGGGCCATGCAGGTCAGAGTGAGAATGTGGGGAAGCACAGCAGAGTTCTGAAATGAAGACCCAGGAATGGCTGCTGCTCAGTAGGAATAAACTGCCAGGGAGGAAGCAAAAAACAAACAACAACAACAACAAACAAAACCAGCACAGAGAAGCAAAAGTCCAGGCAAGGGAAAATAGAGGTTTGCACAATGACAGTGGCCTCGATGTGGTGACAAGTGGCTGAATTCGGCCATTCTGAAAACAGAGCCAACAGGATCTGTTAGTGGATGTTACACCAGATGTGAGAGGCACAACAATTAGGGATTACTTCAACATTTGGAGCCCAAGCAATGTTGCCACCTCCTGATAAAGAAAGGTGGCATCAAAATAGACAGTTGGAGACTGAGATAGAAACAGCGTGTCGGTGGCTGATAGTAACATGATTATGCTGAAAAGGTCAGCTAGGACTAAACTGTGCCTCATTTTATAAGGCATCAGAAGGCCAGACTGTATTGTTAAGGATAATGGGAATATCACATATTTTAAAACCAGAATTGGGGGTTGTAAGCTTTAAAGATCACTCTGGCTGAAGTACGGAAGAGTAGGGCATGGTTTGGAGGCTATTGCAATGGGCAAGGCCAGATACGGTAAGTTCTGAGTAGCGGAGAGGGCAAACACATCTGAGCTATAATTGGTGGGAAGGGCTGAAAGGACTTTATACGGATGATGGATGAGCTATTAGAATCGTAAAAATGGAAGAGCCAAAGCTGGCCTTTTGGTTTCTCGATTGAGGGGCTAGGGAGGTGATGGGATCTGTGGTTCCAGAGAGGGAATGCTGGAGCTGATGCATGTGTTACACACATTACAAACATAGTTTATGTATTACATATACACACATAAAGTATATGAAGGGTTTTCAGAAAGTTCGTAGAAACTGTGGATGAATAAACTCATCCATGAATTTTAAAAATATTTCACACCAAAATAAACTTAGCTGTTAATTCCATTTGCTGTGACATTTTTGAAACTCACTTTTATTAAAAAAATAAATTGATTTTATAAAAATAAAATTATAAGAGAAATTTGAGGAAAAATACCAATGATGGAGTTGTAAATATTTGGACATAGAAGCCACGGGTATGAGTGAGGCAGCCTGAAGAAATCTCAGGGAAGAGAATCTTGGGAATATCAACAAAAATGGGGAACAAAAAGGAAACGGATGGGACTGAATCAAAAGAAAGGAGGAAAACCAAGAGGTAGCTCATCTGAAAAGCTAGAGAAAGTGTTGTTAATTTGAGGACATTATCATCCATAGTCAAGTGCCACTGGCTGGTCAAGCAAAACTGAGAACATATTATATCTACTGAATTTAAAAATGACATGAGTTCAGGGTCTGGCACAGTAATCTAGTGGCTAAAGTCCTTGCCTTGCATGCATATGGGATCCCATATGGGTGCTGGTTCTAATCTTGGCGGCCCCATTTCCCATCCAGCTCCCTGTTTGTGGCCTGGGAAAGCAGTCAAGGATGGTCTAAAGCATTAGGATCCTGCATGCGTGTGAGACCTGGAAGAAGCTACTAGCTTTTGGCTTTGAATTGGAGCAGCTCTGGCCATTGCGGCCATTGGGGAGTGAATCATCGGACAGAAGATCTTCCTTTCTGATTCTCTACCTCTCTGTATATCTGACTTTTCAATAAAAATAAAATAAATCTTTTTTTAAAAAAATGACACGAGCTCAGGGTAGGCTGCTTTGGTAACACAGTGAGTATGAGTTTAAATGAAGTTGTGGAGGATGCAGGCAGACTGGTGCGAATCCAGGACACCGGAAATGAGTAAATACAGATGACAACAAGCTTGGCAAGGACAGCAATAGAAAGGTCAGTGACTTAGGAGCTGTCATGAGGCACAGCAGAAAGTAACTGCGGTGAGAGGATGCAGGCTCCATGTCCCAAGGTGAGCCCTTGTCAACAGGAAGGATGAAGGAGAGTGATCGCTGGAGATGTAGATTATTTATTAAATCAGCTTCTCTGCCCTCTTTCCATCTTCCATTGTCTAGTTGACTCCCCAGATGGCTGCAACGGCCAGGGCTGGGTCAGGGCAAAGCCAGGAGCCAGCCCTATTCTACTGCTTTCCCCGGTGTACTAACAGGGAGCTGGACTGGAAGTAGAGCAGCTAAGACCGGAACTGACAGTCATATGATATGCTGTCAGTGTAGGTGGTGGCTTAACTTGCAGCACCACAATGCTTGCCCCATGTTCTTTAAATTTTCAATGTTCCAGGTACACTGTTGGAGTGTAGCAATACAGATGATCAAACACAGATATGGAGTTTAAAGTCCAGTGGAGTAAACAAGTGTTGCTCATTTAATCACTCTAAAAACTGTACAATTTATAACATAAGTTTTTGGCAAGAGAGGAGATCCATTCCACAAAAGTGGGAAATAAAGAGCCACTCCTTCAAAGAAGCAGAGGCCACTATAGGTGGGCTGAGGGTAGTTGTCAAGGAAGAGGCTGAGGCTCAAGAGGAAGATACATGGAAGATCATAACATTATTTTCCCTCATCCGCTGGGGGGAAAAAGAAAAAAGACAGAAAACACATATTGAGAGATCCCAATCAGAAGAGGTTAAAATTGGTACGACAGGTTGTAAACGTGCCGTTCCAAAATTTTTTAATAGTCACATGATGAAAAGATTTACATAAAAATATTCTTTGCCAATATAAAACAAAAATAATTTCAAGATAGGCTGCACCAAAAAAGAGAATGTAATTTTAGGAAAATAGAATTCCAAATAATTTTGGTAGGAAAATTAAAGCTATTCAAATTTTTTTTAAAATTTGGTGAGTTTTGTAGGGCCGTGGAAATTGTTAAAGAACTCACTATCAATTTCCTTATAGAAACCTTCCAGTTTTTCCACACCCTTTGTGTAAACTGTTAAAAAAAAAAAAAAAAAAGGTCCACAGGCAGATTTCAGTGAACAGGGCAAAAATAAAGGATGGAAACCATGTCTTCTTTAATAGTCAATTTTGTAAAATAAAAATTCTGCCAAGGAGATCAAAATCACATTCCACAACATTAACAGCCGTCTTGCGCCTGCCTGGATTTAACAGCACCTGTTTCTCACAAAATCTGTAAATGTTATAAAAAAATGTACAATTAAGTATGCAAGGTGCATAAATACTTGGTAATGCCAAAAGATATTTCCATCTGGAACATAAATTTGGAAGAGAAATTATTCACCATTTAAAATTTTGAAGAAAACCCTTCACAATATGTGCTATAATACAGAATCATTCCTCAGTTTCCATGGAGGACTGGCTCCAGGATCCCCAGGCTCATACCAGAGTGCTCACATCCCCCTTTAAAAAGGTGTAACATTTGTATTTAACCAGTGCACAGTCTCTCATATACCATCACTTGATTACTTATAATGTTGAATACAATGAATCATTCCTACGGTGGATTGTTTAGAGGAAAATAATAAGGAAACACCCCTATACATGTTCAGCACAGATATCCTTGGTCCACAGTTGGTTGAATGCACAGAAGAGGAACCCATGATATGCAGAGCTGAATGCAGGTCTGGTTAAATATTATCAACACAACTTAATGGTAATTCCTTATACAGTGCTGGCAGTGTAGCAAGTGCTCACTCCTTTTTAAAAGTATAATGTCTACTTTCAGGGGGAGAGGAGAAGAACAGAACGGGATTAAGGTGTAATAAATTAAAAATCAAAAAAGCAGAAGCTCAGAGGCCATTTTGACTACTGATCTGTGAACCAGGATACTATACTAAACCTCTTGCTTCCAAAATCTAAAAACAGCTTCAAAACTAGCCATCTCCTGGGGCTAGCATTGTGTTGAAGAAGGGCAAGCTGCTGCCTGAGATGCCAGTATGCCATATGAGAGCATCAGTGCATGTTCCTGCTGGATGCTCTGCTTCCGAGCCAATTTCCTGCTAATGTAGATGGAAAGCAGTAGAAAATGGCTCCAACAAGTGGGTCCCTGCTACCCATGTGATGACATGGATGGAGTCGCGAGCTCTTGGCTTAGCTTGGCTCAGCCTTGGCTGTTGTGACCATTTGGAGAGTGAACCAGCGGATGAAAGATCTTTCTTCTTTCTCTATGCCTCTGTCTTTTAAACAAATAAAACATGTTTTTAAAAGAAGACAGGGCCCGGTGCAGTAGCCTTGCTGCTAAAGTCCTGGCCTTGAATGCACTAGGATCCCATATGGGCGCCAGTTCTAATCCTGGTGGCCCTACTTCCCATCCAGCTCCCTGCTTATGGCCTGGGAAAGCAGTTGAGGATGACCCAAAGCCTTGGGACCCTGCACCTGACTGGGAGACCCAGAAGAAGCTCCTGGCTCCTGGCTTCAGATTGGCTCAGCTCCAGCCATTGTAGCCACTTGGGGAGTAGATCAGTAGATGGAAGATCTTCCTCTCTGCCTTTTCTTTCTGAATATCTGACTTTCCAATAAAAATAAATAAATCTTAAAAAAAAAAAAACAGAAAGAATACCAACTGCTGAGGACTTCCATAATAATTAAATTAAGCAAGGTAAGTGATGGCCCAGCACAGTTACTAGCATACAACAGGCATTGAGTTACTTATTTTTACTGTTCATAAAGGTAGGCTTTACTTCCCTCCTCTTCCCCAACTGCCCACCTGTAAATGCGTCAAGGAGAGATATCATATTGAAGACAATCTATTGCCTCTTAAAGTGACAAAGTCCTCTCTAGTTTTCACTCTATACTCTAGTTGCTTATGCAAATGTCTTAATTCCAATTAGAATGTAATATTCTTGAGGACATGGATATTAAACTCATCCAAAATCCATTAAAGAAATGAATTAAAAGTTAAACATTGAGCAAGAAGTGTTTAGGAGATACAAGTGTTATGAATTAACAAAATAAAGCACAAAACATTCAATTAGAAGGACTTCAATATTCAGAAATATTTTCTCTCTCTCTCTCTCTCTCTTTCTCTCTTTTTAAAATAATTTGAGAGGCAGAGAAGGAGAGCTTGTATCTGATTGTGGACTCCCAAATGCCCACAATGATGGAGTCTATACCAGGAACAATGCCAGGAGCACTCCAGGTCTCCCACACAGGTGGCAGGAACCCAGCAGCTGAAGCCATGTATCAGCAGGAAGCCGCAGTCAGGAGCCAGTGTGAGACTCTGATGTCTCAACCAATGGGTCAAATGCCTGCTGCTTAGAAAGACTTTCATAATTTTGTCTCCTTAGATTCTAATATACCTAGATCACTAACTCTTATTTTTAGAAAGTGCTTGGAGTTCTGCTCAAGACAAAACGTTGCTGGTCAGCAGAAAATCCCAAGCTACAGAATGGTGTTTGCATTTACTGCATACATAGTCTGTATCAGGTACTGCATTTAGCACACATTACCTACACGATCCTAGTAATTCCCTACAGGCACCAATATTGAAGTGCCCAAGGTCACAGTCTTTCCTAAACTTGACTCCGACCACCAATGCCATTCTACTCTACCTCACCCTTTCCCTGAGTTTAGATTAGTTTCTACCTATGTGTCCTCACCAAGCTCTGGGCCATCTCTAACCGTAGCTTCTAGATTATACTGAATTGTTACTTGCTTGTTTGTTCCTTAGAATCTTCCAACAGAAGGTAAACCAGGAGCCTAAGTCTTGTTAATATTGTATCTTAGTTCCTACAACACCCAGTCCGGACCATATTTACCTGTGAAGCAGAGGGAGGAGTGAATATAAGTATGAAGTGGTGGAGTTAGAATTGCAACCAGTTTCTGTTTCTTATTTTAGAACATGCTTTTCACCCCCAACTACTTAAAAACTCCATCTTGTAAATTTGCCTCATTGCATATATTTTATTTCATCTATGATGTCAACAAAAAATTGTGGGATTTCTTCTCCCCACAAATTAGATGACTATATTCCAAATTAATTAACTGATCTGATGAGCTGGCATTCTGAAAACAACCAAACCCAGCTTTTATGACAATGTTCTGGGTTTAGCGCTAAGCAATAAAGGCAGAGATTGTCAACACCAATAATTGTAGACCTCACTGAAGTTCAAAATGTAACTTCTGGAGTCCTAGTAGCAATATTAGGTACATTATTACTTTTGTGATTGATACAAATAGAAGTAGATAAAAGATTTGGAAATAAATCCACAAGTTTAAAAAAATCTACCTTATTCCATTAAATCAATTTCTCAATAACTCTGTGCATAAATCTGTTAGCCAAAGTTTTAAAGGTTAATTTTAGATCATCTATCATAAAGCCTAAAGACTTTTTGCCTGCTTTCTGGATGTCAAAACTCAAAATTACACACATAAGTTAGGTAAAGCCAGTTTTCTGTGAATATGCTAAGAATTCCATATATTCAGAATGCATTTGAGAATGACATATATCAATTATGAAATTGCAGAAGGAATCACTTCACCTTATGTCTTAACCAATTTTGGAGCACAAAAAAGACAAGTTAGAAGCCCCTAAGTCATTTTGTTAAGTGTGGTCGTCACAGGAGGAGTTACCTTGTAGGATCACTGATGTGACGGCACCCAGTGTAAACATCTAGATGTCATAATCAATCTGCTTTAATTATCAACAAGTTTTCCCCATTTCTGACCAGCCATTTGGAGCTGACCTCTGACAAGTCCTTACAAGTCATCGAAATCTCATTTTATTTTATAGCCTCATATTTGTTATTGGGCTAATCTTTACCTGTTCTACATCACACAACAGCTCAAATATTTGAATGGCCCAGCAATAAATTTCCATGGTCCCCCTGGGTCAGTCAGATGTTAGCTGTTAAGTAAAGCTAAAAGGATCTATGCTTCATAAATTTCCTTCAGGGTCCACATTTGCTGTTACAGGCAAGGCTTTCAAGCCCAAACATCTTTATAGCTATGCACAGTGATTTATTAACTCCTCCTTGTTTTTATCCAAAAAGATCAATCACATATGTATCAATAAGCTGGTGTGCTGGTGCCTGCTTTTTATTGTACATATAACCACCTGCCTTTAATACAAACTTGAGTATAAAGCTTTTGTACGCGCTTGCTGGATTTTAACAACCTTCACCTGTTTCTAATTTGGTATAAAACATATGGTTTAGCTCTGCTATTTAGTTCTAAGCCAGTCTTTCCTCTTCTGGACCAACAATATAAAAGAAAACAAATCCAAGACACAAAATTCTAACTTTGGAGGATGTTATACACACACAAACCTTACATTTACTTGCCTAATTACTTAGAAGCACTTTTCATAAATAACAGAGGAATAAATATTTTACTGTTATCAAATTGTTTCTTTGAAAAAAATAGATGTGTCCCATATTCTTGAGAATTCTAACAGTTATACTCAAAATATGAAAATGACTTTTTAATCTCAGGCTTCAAAAAAGGTAACAGTGATAGCTAGATAAAAGATACAGATAATAACTCTACCTGTGAGGTTACAGAAGAAAATTCCTACTTTTATATTCAGGAATTCACATGTGGCAATGCAAAAGCAATTTTTTTTCTCCTTCTTCCCTTATCCTTCCCTAAACGAGACCACAAGTTTAATAGGCATGGTGCCAGCAGAGAGAGAACAGTCTAACCCAGCGTGGTAAAGTCGACACTAAAATTAAGAGTGTCTGGGTGCTAGGACAGGGAGGAGTAAATCCCCAGGAAAAAGTGACTAATAGAAATGTCTAGAAGAAGCAGAGAAGTCAGCACCGCCTCCCACAGGTCTCACACACTTCTTTCCTACACACTCTCGTCTCCTCCTCCAGTGTTGCTGGGACCCGACAGGACCAGCCACAGCTGCCAGAGAATTGCCTTTCAAATTCCTCTCTTCCTTTGAGGCTCTTTGCAAACACTGTATCCTCTTTTATGCGTCCTCTGGGTCCCAAATCAGAATCGAGATGCTTCCACAGGAATTCGCAGTTTTTATCCATCACCTGGGAGCACGTGATCAATCTCATTAGGTCTTGTTTTACGATCAGATATTATTAAAAGTTTCTTTTGCACAGTGCTCAAACAGTCAGTCTTGAATAACTGTTCCTTGAATTGTATTAAGTTGGTTTACAGATAAGAAAGGCTGCTCATAAATGAAGTCACAAAACACACTTGAAAGTTAACATCAAAATAACATGCTGCATCATTTAAAAAGTCAAATTGTTTTATAAGTTTGTGAAAGCATTACTTACTTTGTATGTTTATTAGCTAAACTATTTTAGCCACACCTCAATCCCTGGACACCAGAGTTGATTGTTCTCAACACTATGAACTTCTATTTCTCTCGGTATTTACTTTACATGTTTCCAATTAATGTCTTGGCGTTCCTGTTTCTTGATTCTGTGGTTTAAAAAATGATCTACTGACAACCTACTGGGGAAGATGAGGATTTAGCTCTCTCACACATTGCTTTCCCACCTCTTCCCCAAATAGTCACATTTCCCCTTCTCCCAGCTTCTCAGTAGGGTCACCCCCACAGTTTTTGGTTAAGTCAATACACAGTATTACAGTATGGTAACTATGTAATTATTATTTGGGGCTAAATCATATCAATACATATTTTTTGTATTTCTTTTAAACATGGTTTGCCTAGGGGGTTAATAACCACCTGACTTTTTCACTTGCTAAATTTATTTATGTACCTCTCACTGATTTATTCCCAGACTCCCTGAAAGTAATGAAAATTCCCTTTAGATATAGTAAAATCTACACCAGTTAACATGAGTTTCACTCTTTCTTGGAGCCCTCCAGTCAGCTGAGGAGCTGGTCCATGGCATCCTTTCTTCTGTGCTGAAGCCCTTCCTTTCCTCTGCTTCCTCCCCCTGCCCCCTTACTTGGGTTACTCCCTGGTACTAACAGAGCGCACCTGTAGCAGCCTAGCAAAGGCACAAAGGTAGATGTTTTTGGTTTGGGGGAGGGGGCTTTCATGTCTGAAAATTCTCACCATCCTTATATTTGAGAGACAGTTTGAAAGGCACCTACACCTAGGTTGCAGAATTTCCTTTCGGTTCTTTGAAAGCACTGCCCCACTGCTTTCCAGCCTTTACTGTTGTCTTTGAGGAGTTAGATGTTATGATCAGTATTCCTTTGCATTTTGTTTTTCCCCTCTGAAAACATTTTAGAATTTTCACTTTATTTTAGAACTGCACCATTTTACCATGTTGTTTCTTATGGGGTTTTTCAAAATTCATTTTTCTGGGCCCAGCATGGTGGTCTATTGGCTAAAGTCCTTGCCTTGCATCCGCCGGGAACCCATACGGATGCCGGTTCTAATCCCAGTGACTCTGTTTCCCATCCAGCTCCCTGCTTGTGGCCTGGGAAAGCAGTCGAGGACAGCCCAGAGCATTGGAACCCTGCACCCGCGTGAGAGCCCCGGAAAGAAGCTCCTGGCTTCTGGCTTCGGATCAGCACAGCACCAGCTGTTGTGACCACTTGGGGAGTGAACCATCAGACGGAAGATCTTCCTCTCTGTCTCTCCTCCTCTCTGTATATCTGACTTTGTAATAAAAGTAAATAAATCTTTTAAACAATTCATTGTTCTTGGCACCCAATGGGCTCTTTAATCTGAAACCAATTATTGTACCTTTTCTTATATTATTTCTTGGACAGTTTCCTATCTTCTGTTTCATCTTTTCTTTCTTGCACTCACAGTTGCATCATCATATGCAATGTCCCTTATGTTTTTATTTTTTATATTTCTGATCCTGCCTTTTTTTCTCCCTTGGAGATTCCTCACCTTGATTTCCAACCTTTTCAACTTAAAAAAAAAAAAAAAAGCAATTCTACTGTAACTGTCTTGAATTTTGTTGTCTTGTAACAAGTAATTATTTTTATACCATCTTGTCTTTTCCTTGCTATAATCCTTTCAATTGACTGAGGATATATATTCACAGTCCTTTCCTTCTGCTTTTTGTTGTTTCTTATACTTTTTCTGTATATTGTGTCTTTTTCTGTATTTGTCTCCTCAAATCTTGGTGACTCCTTTGCTGATTACTCACTGTTAAAAAGTGAGGCAGGAAAATACTGATTGAAAACTGTGTGTGGACAATACTGCTCAAAAGGGAGGTTTCATTTGGAGAACAACTATGAGAAGTGTAGGTATTCCTCTTGGATCACTTTTTCACCCTCACAGAGATGTTCACTTAATCCCTGTTATTAGTATGGCACCTCTACCCACACAGTTAAGCTTGTTGTCCTTGAATCCAGAGTTGGTCTGATTGAGCCTCTTAGAAGGGAACATCAAGTTTTCAGTTAGCTCAGGGAAGTGAATTTAGAGTCATACACAGTGACTTCTAATGTACACTTCCTGCACACCCGCCTCGTCTTCAGAGCTAACTTCAGGTCTGAGATTTTCTGAACTCTTGGAATAGTAATGCTTCTTAGCTTTCTCCCTTAACAGCTCTAGGATGTTCATTTTTGCACTCTGCCAAGCAGCTGTCCAGGTTTTACAGTTTTATTGACTTCTTTTTTCTTCATAGGTTGCCTTTCTAGTCTCTGTTGTTGCTAAGAGGTTTACCATTTTAATCCTGATACTGTTACTTCAGTGCCACTTAGGGAAGAAAAGTCCAGCACATTTGTTAAGCCAGGCATCTGATGTTCATTGATAATGAAGAATACAGCAGTCCTTGGCTCTGTGTGCTATGTGTTCAGTTCTCAGAACAACCTTGGGACAGAGACCACTGATTACTCCAACACCTATTCTTTTCTTCTGCGGTTAACAAAACCACCGAGCTCTAGTAGGCCACCCAGGAGAAACACATTTCCTGGATAATGTGGAAGCCCTTAGAGGAGGGAAGAAGGCCCATTTGTTTGCAGGCCACATAATGAATGATGCACCAACAACCATCTTGGGACACAAGGGCCACGCCCTAGATTGAACAGCAGAGACCCTGAACCAGCCAGGATTTTCTGAATTTATGGAACTGTCATTCTAGCCCTGGATTACTGATCCCTGGACTTTTATGTATGACAATAAAGTTTTATGTTTAAGGCTTTGTTAATTTGGGGTATCCATTTCATACCAACTGCAAACCTATGCAACTGCTCCATATCAAACTTATACTACCAAGTTCCCAAAATTAAGGTGAGAAAGAAAGGAGCTGGGATTCCTACTCTGACCATACACCATGATCAACTTTCTCTAAATTTTCATAGCCTGGAATCGGACACATGTGCATGTCTTAATTTGAGGGTACAGCATGGTCAACATCTTCAGAAGGAATGGTGAACCTTTAGGAATCTGAGTTGTAATGACAACTTTCTACTGAAAGTAACAACAACTTGTTTCATGAGTTTTACTCAGATGAACACATGTGTTTGGAAAGAATCTAATTCAAAATGTAGACTTTAGCTAGTAATATAGGAATCTGTCCTCCATGGCATATAGCTTTTTGCTGATGAAACACACCAAAATATTAAGATGTTCTTTGCTAAGAAATATTTTTCAGTTGCCCCTCAACTTAGAATAGTCATTCCCTCATCTTTGTTCCTGGTGTTTTCTACAACTCATCTTGTATTTATTTATTTTCTTTCTAAAACTAAAGGTCATGGGGCCAGGACAAAAAGTGACTCAATCTTTCACTTACAAGCACCAGTACATTGTATGGGAGCCAGTTGATGTCCTGGCTGTTTCACTTCTAATTCAGTTCCTGCCTATGGCCTGGGAAAGCAGTGGAGGATGGCTCAAGTTCTTGGGACCCTGCACCCAGATCCTGGCTTCAAATCAGTTCAGCTTCCGCCATTGTGGCCATTTGGAGAGTGAACCAGTATATGGAAGATCTTTGTCTTTCCTTCTCTCTGTAAATTTGCCTTTCCAATAAAAAATAACTAAGTCATTTAAAAAATTAAAGATCATTTAAAATAATAATAGCTACTTCAATTAAAAATTAAAGAATAATGAGCTATGTGTTCATTTCTTACACTCAACAACTGATATCACTTCACACTTTTTTCAAGTTAAAATAAGTAAAACATTACAGATTAAGTGGATTTTCTAGCTTACTATCCCTATAACTCCCTCCTTCATTATTTTGGATTCTCTGAAACTCAAGTGATGGACAACCCAAATGACTGTTTTAAATAAAAGAACGAAGATGCACTAGTTCAAGTGTTGGCTAATTCAGGAACTCAACGTCCTGCTCCAGCATCCAGGCTTTCCCAGCTTTCCATTCTGCTATTCTTACAAGACTGGGCTAGGCCCAGTCATGATCCCCAAATGACTGCTGGACAACCAGACCACATTTGCAGAGACAGCAACTAGTACAGAATGGCAGACATTTCTCCTGTGTCTCTCTCGATACACTTATTAAATTATCTTGTTATTAAAGTACAGCATTAAGATAGGTGCAAATGCCCTTGAAATCAAGAAACAGGATGTTAGCAGTATCCTAGCCACAAGTCTGCCTTAATGTATAATATTATCCTCAGAACTACTCCCTTAGAACTGGCCAGAGTTGTAAAATAATTCCTAGGCCAATCACTGCTAAGTAAAATGGAATCGCCATAAATATGAAAAAACCAATTATGGCTTATTTCTAGGAGCTGGGACTGGAACCCAACTTGTATATAGCAAATTAAGAGAATGAACAACCAACAAAATGCAGCTCTGTAGAGACTGAGTAGGAGAGGAATGGTAGTGATTAGACAGCCGCAGTATGTACCTTATCCTCTCCTCAGAGTCGTTATTTATGTAGCTGAACATTTGTATAAGTGACTTTTTATGCCTTTAAAATATGAATGTTATTATGAGTAATAATGACTCATGCATATTATTCTGATACTTAATGTTTTCATTCAACATTGTTTTAGATTATTTTTGTACACATATATATCTAATGTAGTCCTATGAACCCCTGATCAATATTTATTCGATAAATGTTCTACATTTTATTTCTCTATTGAGGGAGATTTAGGCTGTTCCTCAATTTTCCTATTTGTTCATTAATACATTTACCAATTTTATAGCCTTCCTTTGACCTAGCTTCTCAAGGGGACATACTTGGAGACGGTATAACTATTCTACAAAAATGTTGCTGTTGCTAACCCTAGGAAGCAATGTATAACTTTGGAAGTAATTTTTTCTGAAGAGTGATTTATTTATTTAATTGAAAGCTAGTGTTAGAGCAAGAGAACGAGAGAACTCTTCCCTCTGCAAAATGGCCATATTAGGCAGGGCTGAGTTGGGCTGAAGCCAGGAGTCAGAGTTTCTTCTGAATCACCTCCTGGGTGTGAGGGCCCAAATACTTGGGCCATTCTCTTGCTGACTTTCCCAGGCCATTAGCAGGGAGCTGGGTTGCAAGTGGAACAGTGGGGCAGGAATTCAAATGGGATGGTGGTACTGCTGATGGCAGCTTTACGCACTGAGCCACAGCACCAAACACTCAGAGGTAAATTTCTTGACACATGGCAATATAATGATGATAATATTAATCTTATTGCTTTAGCGACAATGAATACAAAGATTCAAACATAAAATTTAGAATACTTCAATAATAGCAAGACCAACCATAATTTTGTGACTGATAATTACTGTTGCTATTAATCTTTTAAAAAAAAAGATTCATTTGGGGCCCGGCGTGGTGGCACAGTGGTTAAGGTCCTTGCCTTGCACGCCCGGGATCCCATATGGGCGCCGGTTCTATCCCGGCAGCCCTGCTTCCCTTCCAGCTCCCTGCCTGTGGCCCGGGAAAGCAGTCGAGGACGGCCCAAAGCTTTGGGACCCTGCACCTGCTTGGGAGACCTGGAAGAGTCTCCTGGCTTTGGATCGGCATAGTATCGGCCGTTGTGCTCACTTGGGGAGTGTGAATCATCAGACGGAAGATCTTCCTCTCTGTCTCTCCTCTCTGTATATCCGCCTTTCCAATAAAAAAATAATAAAAATAAATCTTAAAAAAAAAGATTCATTTTTATTGGAAAGGTAGATTTACTGAAGGAAAAAGAGAAATCTTCCATCCACTGGTTCACTCCCCAAATGATCAGCTACTAAACTTCTTATAAAAATATTTCAAAAAATTCATGGGAAAACAGAATTAAAGGATAATTTCAGGGATGGCATTTGTCCTGGCAGTTAGGACACCAGCTGGGTCCTACACTTTGTATCAGAGTATTTTGGGTCTCAGTGAACTTTCAGAGAACCCAATAGGGGGCCTTGTATTTCTAGAACACAATATGGAACCTATTTGTTGTGTCTTTATCATCAATTTAGCTAAGCTGCAAATAATTTCCTAGAATACCACTGCCTGTGTAGATCCAGGTTAAATGTTGGATAAAAGACAAATTTGCATGGGTTCAGAGGCAGAAGGGAATCAGCAGTTAACTATGCTCTGAAGGACCTGGCGGTTACTCACAGTAAGTGAAAGACTGGAGGCTCTCTACAGATGTCAAATGTTCTCCCCCAGTTTAGATCTAGCTCTTGGTCTTCTGTGTTCCCTCTACATCTAGCTTTTGTTCCCCATTGCTGCAGCGACTCTAGTTCCACTAACAGATGCATTGGCAACAGCCTTCAAAAGAGTTTTACTCGGCAGCTTGGATATACTTGTGTCCCATTTTCTGGCCTAAGTTGCTCACCGGTGCTGAAGTTTCAGAGGGGCTGGTCCTCCAACTCCCTCTTTGGACTCTTATTTCCTCTATTTTTTTTTTCCGACAATGTGTAAGGTCTTATTTCTATAATAAATCCTTTATTCCGTAATATTGATTCTGTTATCCTAATTGACACATCATAGGTGTAATAATTTTTGATAATTTTTAATGTGTTGTTTGTTTTTTTTTAAAGATTTATTTTTATTATTTTTTTATTGGAAAGGTGGATATACAGAGAAGAGAGACAGAGAGGAAGATCTTCCGTCCAAATAATCACTCCCTAAGTGAGCACAACGGCCGATACTATGCCGATCCGAAGCCAGGAGTCTCTTCCGGGTCTCCCAAGCGGGTGCAGGGTCCCAAAGCTTTGGGCCGTCCTCGACTGCTTTCCCAGGCCACAGGCAGGGAGCTGGAAGGGAAGCAGGGCTGCCGGGATTAGAACCGGTGCCCATATGGGATCCCGGGCGTGCAAGGCAAGGACCTTAACCACTGTGCCACCACACCAGGCCCTGTGTTGTTTGTTTTTAAACCATTTGCTCAAGAGGATTCTTTTAAAAAATTATTTATTTAATTAAAAAATCATTAATTTTTAAAAAGTTCATTACAGAGGTGAGGGGTTGGGGAATGCAGAGCTCTGTGGGCTTCTGGAAGGGAGGGAGGAGGGCTGAGAGAGATGTGTGGAGGGAAGGGAGGCAAGGAAAAGAGTACGCTGCTCCTTGTTGCCAGATTTCCTTAACTGGCAGAATGGAGATGGTCTATTGGGGGAGGGAAGGCCCAGGAGGTGTTGAGTGGTCGCTGTGTAAGAGGTGACATACTCCATCTGCCCTCTCAGAGACCAGAAGATTCTTATACTCACTGGATTTCTCTCCCACACTTTTGCTATCAACATAAAAAAGTTTTCCCTCAATTGTTCACACTTTTCATTGATTTCTGGTGCAAAGGAGGGGTTTTTCCACGATTTTGGTTTTTCCATGGTTTTTCCTCTGATTTGTTTTTAAAAAAAAAAACTCCAAAACTTTGCTATTCTATTATTTTTTTAAACAAACTCATTCTGATATGCTTTCAGAAAATGTGTGATTAATCTGCCTAGGGCTGCGGTACTATGTATGATACTCTTGTTTTTGCCAAGGAATCTTCCCCACTTTCTCCCTGACTGCTGATTACTATCCTATGTTTTCTCATCATTTCCATTTCAACACCTATGTTTTAATTTTTTTAAGATTTATTTTTTTTATTGCAAAGTCAGATATACAGAGAGGAGGAGAGACAGGAGGAAGATCTTCTATCCATTGTTCCTAAGCAGCTGCAATGGTTGGTGCTGAGCTAATCCAAAGCCAGGAGCTTCTGGGACTCCCACATGGGTGCAGGGTTCTAAGGCTTTGGGCCATGCTCAACTGCTTTCCCAGGCCACAAGTAGGAAGCAGGATGGGAAGTATGGCCACGAGGATTAGAACTGGCGCCCATACAGGGTCCTGGTGCATGCAAGGTGAGGAGTTTAGCCCCTATGCTACTGCACTGGGCCCAACACTTATGTTTTAAAACTTAATACAATAAATGTCTTTTCCTTTTGTGCTGTTGATCTACAGTTGCTAGTTGCATACTGTTAGCTAGCCATTACTGATAAAAATATGTACAAAACAAAGTAGGAGCATTCAGGAAATAGGAGTTTTACATGACTTAGTGTAGAATGTTGGTGAGGAAGTATAAAGAGATAATATTAGATAAGGTCACATTAAGAAACAGTATAAAAGAAATTTTAATCTGAGATTTTCATTATAAACTCTTTGTGCTATAAATTACAGATAACCATTAAAGGATCTTAAATGCTAGTGTAATATGGTTAGAATCTCATTTCAGAAATACAATTCAGAGGACAAAAAAATTGGAAGGGATCAAGAGATTAGTTCATGGGAGCTGTTGGAACAGACTAACTGGGAGATGATAAAAGCTATGGCAACAGAAATGTAGCAGTGAGGAAAGGACAAAGTTGAGACAACGCTGGTTTAGTAACCAAATGGAAGTGGAGGGCAATGGGAAAAGTCCGTGGAGTGAGTGCTTGTGCTTTTGGTTTGCATGGTTAAATAGATTAAGAAGGCATTCACCAGGCCTGGAGCAATGGCACAATTGGTTAATCCTTTCCTTACAAGTGTCAGGATCTCATACAGGCACTGGTTCATGTCCTGGCTGCTTGTCTTCCCATCCACACCTCTTCTTAAGTCTTGGGAAAGCAGTAGAGAATGGCCCAAAGTTTTGGAACCCTGCACCCACATGGGAAACCTGGAGGAGGCTCCTGGCTCCTGGTTTTAGATCAGATCAGCTCTGGCGATTGTGGTCACTTGGGGAATGAATCGGCAGATGGAAGAGCAAAACAATCATAATCATAATGAAGTTAAAGCAAACCTTACTGGAGTGCCTGGGTTTGAGTGTCAGCTCTGCTTCCCATTTCAGCTTCTTGCCTCTCGGAGGCAGCAGGGGATGGCTCACATGGTCAGGTTCCCATCATCTTTGTAGGACGTGGTTCCTGGCCTGAGTTCCTTGCCCAGCCCCAGCGGTTCTGACTGATGAACGAGTCAGCAAATGAGAATTCTTTGACTGTTTCTCAAACAGACAAAACTAAGAAATGAATAAAATCCTCAGGGCCCAGCATGGTGGTAGCCTAGTGGCTAAAGTCTTCTTCTTGTGTGTGCCGGGATCCCATATGGGCACTGATTCATATGCTGGCTGCTCTACTTCCCAACCAGCTCCCTACCTGTGGCCTGGGAAAGCAGCTGAGCATGGCCCAAAGCCTTAGAACCCTGCATCCATGTGGGAGACCCAGAAGCTCCTGGCTTTGGATTAGCTCAGCTCTAGCTATTGCAACCACTTGGGGAGTGAATCCATGCATGGAGGATCTTTCTCTGTTTCTCCTTCACTCTGTAGATCTGCCTTTCCAATAAAAATAAGTAAATTTTAAAAGTATTTAGACTATTTCATAACAGATTAAAGTGGAAAGTGTCAAGGCCAAGAGAATCATAAACAATTCAACTCTCAGCGTACTACTGCTAGGTGGAGATAGTAAACTGAGCAATCCTTAAGCGTAACTATCAGTTTGACTTGTAGCATCGCCTATGAATTCAAAGCTTTTCTAATGTCACAGAGGAAAGAGAACTATTTTATTCAAATGACATCTAATGAACATGATAAGGGGTCCAATTTGGGGAATTCTTTGTTTTTCTAATATTATCTGCCATTGTTTTATGGGTGTGCATGTGTGAGCTCAGCAAATCCATCTGTGAAATATACCCAAACAGATCCTTGTGTAAAATCCATGCCACTAAATTATGACATCTCCAATTTTACATTTTAAGCTTTCATCTCATTGGTACAATTTGCACACATAAACACTACTTATTGTTCCTTTATTTTACTTCTGTCAAACAAAATGGGCAGTGATCTTAGCAGGAGATGAACATTCAACTCTGGAGATATTCTGAATAAAGATGGTCCTAAAACATTTAAAAAATACTTTCAATTACTGGGCCTTTACTCCTAATAAATCAACACTTCATACTAGGACCAAATTACCAGTCAGCCTTATCTTTCTCTGCTCAAAATCCGGTTGTACTTCTTTCTGTCCTTGAGCTTACCTAGTGACTTTTGCAATGTGTTCATAAGACAAGCGTATGTCAGGTCAAGAAAGGAGCGTTACTGAATAAAAGAAAACCAGGAAATCAGAGACCAACTGGAGACAATACACTGTTTCTTTATTCTGTAAAAAGCAATTTACAGAACTGATTTCAAAATGACCACTTCTTCTAAAGAGAAAATAGTTTTAATTATTGTTATTGCTCATTAGTATGTTTTAAAAGGCCTAGAACATTGTCTATCAGAGTATTTACTAACTAAACCTTTGATGAATGAGTGAATGGGTAAATAGATTCATATGTTCATTTATAATTCTGCCACCAGGAAGTCTGATTTTTAATTCCATTTAAAAAAGACAGAATGAGAAGGGGACAGTGCATTGTGGCACAGCAGGTTAAATTACTAACTGGGTTGCCTACATCCCATATAGCAGCACTGGTTCAAGCCCAGACACTCTGCTTCCTGCTAGTGCATGCCATGAGACAGCAAATGATGGCTCAAATGCTTGGACCTCTGTCACCTATGAGGAAGCTCCAGATAAAATTCTGAGGTCTTGGTTCTGCTCGGTTCAGTCCTGGCTACTGTAGATAATTGCGGAATAATCATCAGATGAAAGATTTTTTTCTCTCACCCTTTCTTCTCTCTGCTTTTCAAGTACATAAATAAAATGAATAAAATTCCACATTTGAAAAGACATACAATTTGGGCTTAGTGCCATAGCATATCAGGCTAATCCCTCACGTGTGGTGCTAGCATCCCACATGGATTCTGGTTTGTGTCCTGGCTGTTGCATTTCTTATCCAGCTCTCTGCTTATGGCCAGGGAAAACAGCAGAGAAGGGCCCAAAGGCCTGAGACCCTGCATCCATGTGGGATATCTAGTAGAAGCTCCTGGCTCCTGGCTTTAGATTGGCTCAGCTCTTGCTGCTGCAGTCATTTGGGGAGTGAACCAGCAGACAGAAGATCCCTTGTCACTCTGTCTAACAAATAAAACACTTTTTTTCATGCCCACAATCATAAAAACAGAAAATAATCTATACTTTTTGTATCTCTCACATAGAATATTAATCAGCAGATCCAATATTAGGAGGTGGCTGCTAAAAAGCTTTTCTTTAGGTAGCCATTTAAAAAAAAATTACTGGAAATGACATACTATGCATTATACATTTAGAAATAAGTATTCTCTATGGAGAATGTCTCATAGCAGAAGTTGCCTCACTACATTCATCTGTCATCTACGTACTTAAAAGTTTGTCAATCAAACTCCAAAAGATCTGTCATTTCTCATTAGCTTACCCACCATATACTTACACAAATTAAAATAATAAAATGCTTCAGTTACTTACTGATGTGTTTAATTAACTTACAACAGAAAATTCCTATGAATAACTACAGTTAACACTTCTAATATTTCATCACTAGGCTCTCCACATCAGAAACCTGGGAGTCATCATTTATATTAATGGGAGTTACTAACAAGTAACATGGGAAGAATTAATTCTTTTCTAAGTTTTTTCAAAAGGGTTCCAGTAACATAAATGAGAAGCTCTGAAAACTCTATGTATTATTAACACAAACTTTTGCTCATAAGGAAATACAGAGAACTGCTAGTGTAAGTTTCAGACTAAGTAAGAAGCAGACACTTTTGTGTATTTTGAAATGGTATGAATCATGAGAAAAAGCAATTACCCACATCAAATCTATGAAAATCATTGGAATGAAAATCAAAGGAAGAATAAACTGTACAGAGAAAAATATATCCTATTTTTAAACAAAGTAGCTTTACAAACGTTTAAGAGAACAATGTTGCAGGGCTGGCATTGTGATGCAACAGGTCAAGCTGCCACCTGTGATGCCAGCATGCCAAATGGGCACCAGTTTGAAAACCAGTGTCTCAATTTCTGAATCCAACTCCCTGCTAATGCACCTGGGAAAACAGGAGAGGATGGCCCAAGTGCTTGGGTCCCTGTACGCATGTGGGAGATCTGAAAGAAGCTCAAGGCTCCAGGCTTTGGCCTGGCACAGCCCTAGCTGTTGCTGCCTTTGGGGAGTAAACCAGACGATGAAAGATCTGTCTCTTCCTTTTTCTCCACAAACCTGCCTTTCAAATAAAATATAAATATTAAAAAAAATTGCAATATTGCACAGAAATGGAGACTCTGAAAGGAACAGAAACAGAAGTTCGCCATTTACTTGTGGGTAATTCTAACACATCTCTAAGTTTAATATCTATGTAGTATAAATATTGTAAAATTTATAAACTAAGCATGTAAATTTAACATATTTTACTCACATAAAAGCTATTTGAGAGAGAAGGATAGGAATAAAGGTAGAGTTGTTAGGTTGTATAGTTATATGTGGAAGCAATTATACATTTCAATAAAATCAGTTATATATTTACTATGATTTCAAACCCTTTAAAGACATAATCCTATGCTTTAAACAAATTTATTTTGATACTAAAAACCAAAGGCAATGATCCTTGAGAGTAATTTTACTTAGACTAAGATTAGATGATAAACATCCTTCTTCTCTCTGTGGCTTAAAGTACACTTGTGAGCAACTGTAAGTTAATTCACTTGGACAGCAGGGTAAGGCTTCAGAAGCTTCAGGAAGTAGCAAGGGGCAACATGTGTGCCGGGGTACACATCTTTTCTTTGCTGATGTGTGTCCATATTGATGCCAGGCGAGTAGCCGAATGGCCTTACCTAACCCCAGCAATTGTAAGCACTCATCCTCAGGACTTGACTTTCTCATGAGGTACCCCTTTTAATTTAATCCCCTATTACTTAATTCTATGTCAACTAAATATATCAGTTTCTTGCCATTATGAAATTAGAGAACAAAAACATGACCACTAAAACTAACTGATCATTTAATCTGAGTCAGAAGTTACTTTTGATGACTAGCTTTCTTAATTATAAACCATCTGGGAAAAGTTACAAAAATATGACAGTTAACAGAACTATATAGCCAAATGAATGACTCTGATTTGTTTTAGAAAGACACATTATACAGGATGTAAATGCTATTATCCTTAGAAAACTGTCTAGAGAGCTATTATCATAAAATATTTGGAGAAGTTAAAATAATTCATGTCTATCTAAAAATAATTTGTTTATTCTTTTGGTTACTTATAATAACTCTTTCTTACTCACAGGAGGGTCTGTTAGAAGACTCCCCAGTGGATAACAAACTGCACAGAGTATCAAACCCTATACACAAGCACTGTCATAGTGCCACAGTGGATCTGATAACTAGGCTGGCTACTAAGTGACTGCCAGGTGGGTGGTGTACACCCTGACAGAGATGATTCAGTCCTGGGTGGGGTGGCATGAGGCTTCACTGAGCTACTCAGAACATCGAGCAATATTTTAGATTGTGCCTCACTACAAATACATAAAACTGCAGAAAGAAAAATTGCAGATAAGGGAGAACTATTAGCATTTTTTCAGGAAATATTCTACAAGCTTAAAAAAAATTACTTCATCATTCCATTCCTTCCCCCACAAACCCCCCAAAAACATAGAAGAATTAAAAAAAAGGAATAGTGTTTCTTTTAAGGCAATGTCAGTTAAAATCTTACAAAATTAAATGATCGAGTTATATCAAACTCTAAAGAATCTACATTGATGACAATGTAATTGTCATATGAATGAAAGATCCTAATAGACTGCAAAATGTCAGTCAAAGAACTAACTGCAGAGCTTTCTGACACTCTGGGTACTTACTGTTGAGAAACACTACTCTTACATACTTAATTCATGACATAGCCTATTATTAACAAACTATGCTATTTCTTTGGCCACCCAACCCCCACAACCTCTGTATTCTAATAAGATTACACTGCAGACCAGAAAAGCAATAAGTCCAGCTTGGAGTAACATGTCAGAGTCATCTGGTTTTCTTTCTTCTCCCACTGTCCCATCATATTACTGTATTTTAATTTAGCTGGTTGCAGAAAGCTAACGTGACAATAATATTGGAGAAGAACTTCCTCATCCAGATAATAACATCAGCACTATAAAAGCACACTTCATTAAAAACAACACACATAACAATATACTTCCAAGTGTCAGTGATGAAATAGTTGCTCAATTACTTCTGACTCATTTTCCACATTTCCCCTCTCACAGTGGAGTGCCTAATGTTCACAAGGTGTTCATTTCCTGTCTTACCCAGCAGCCACCTTCTGCATTTTTTATTTTGTTGATCTCTTTTGCCTGAATTTCCATGGGGATTCCTCATTTCCAAATGTTCCTTGCTCTCACTCCTGAACACATCCCCGTCAGCACTGCTGCCTGTGCTTTGGATTACAGCAAACGCAGAAGTTAATGGCTTGCCATCATCCGAAGGGACTTTATGAAATGATGATGGTCTAGGCCAGAGCATCTAGAGTTAAAACTGTGGACCACAATATGGAGTGTCAGATTACCTAATAGCATTTGCAAAAACTGAACACGGCTTTTGCTCTCCTAATTCAATTTAAGAACTATTTAGTGAGTGTCTACATAATACACAGCTCTTTCTGCAAGGCATGAAAGCAATTTAAGTCCAGGGAAGATGCAATTTTACATTGAAAATATTTCAAACAAGAATAAAAAATAAATACAGCTCAGTTGTTAAAATCAGATGAGAGTAAACAAAACATATTTAAAGATACTACAGAGTTGTTCATAAATCCACAAACGACAATGAGAGATACCAGATTATAGAAAATCAAGAAACTATTAGAGACGAAACATTTTAGATCATAAGGAAAGGACTTTCTGCTCAAAATTGACAGGGAAGGCATTCTAGATACTTGGAACAGCACGGATAGCAATGATTATGATAGGAAATAATATGCTGTTTGGGAAACAGTCAAGTGTTCAGTTTGACTGGAACCTGGATTATGAACTGTGCTTTGTTTCATCCTTGCAATAACCCAGAGGCACAGTGGCAATGGTATCACAGTAGGAGAACTGAGATGTGGACAGCAGCTCAAATGCTTCCATAGCCACTCAGTGGTAAGAGGGTCAGCATGACTCCAAAGCATTTTAAAAGAAGCTTTGCCAAGTTTACTTTGAGGCCAGAAAGAAGAAAAGAGAGGCAGCTGGAAATGTGCCTTTTGGAGAAAAACCAAATGTCAAGTAAGCCAATTGATAAATTTGACTAAAAAAATTAACATTTGCAATGAAAACTTAACATAGCACTCTGTTTAACAGAGCAGATTCTCATTGTATTTTTCACAACAAAGCTTTTCCTAAATCAGGAAGAATGTTGCCAGGCTCAGATACAGTAAACAGACTTCTTCCATCTCCTATGTTTGCGTTAGAAGTACTACACTTGGACTCAACACACTATCTTCATCTTGCCTTTCATCAGTGAGTCAAATTGAAGTGAACGCTTGGTTAACTTATTTTATGACCTCACTTCATCTTGAAACCTGTTTCTCCATCTGTGAAACGAGGGGTTCAATCAGATGATGTAATAATATTCTCTCTGGTCCTAAAACAGAGTAAATGCACAATTGTGATGGGACACAATTTTGTCATTTTTATTTCCATTTCACTGCGCAGTGTTGTATAATTATAACAAAGTTGAATGGTAGACATTTGAGGGAAGTTTTCACAAAAACATTTCTTAACTTAGGTCAAATTCCTAATAGTTGTTTGTGTTTTTCAGTTGCACAGGATGGAAAAATAAAAAGCCTTGTATAAGTTATCACATTCATTGATCAATTTAGTTTGGGGACAGGGTCTACCATCTTTTAAGCAACAATCTACAAAAAACAAAAATGAAAGGTTTCAAGAAATGTTCTAATTTATAGGATATGCAGTAGATGAGGTGAAAATTAAAGCATTAGTATTAAAACCTAAGCACAATGTGAAAATCTCCCACTTCTGGAAGGAGGCCATCAAATCTCAGATGGAAGCAAACAGATGCTAATTTAGCAAAAACTGTCATCATTACTGAACTTGGTGCATGAAAACAACCTGATTAACAAACAGCAGACAAGAATTTTTATAGGAAAGAATTCATAATTTGCAACATAAGATGTTGTCAACAGGTGGTTAAGTCTGCTTAACACTGCTAATAACAGAAATGAGGATCCAGAGTTACACAAGTCAGAACTAGAGCTCTGGAATTTTCATTTATGCTTTAATATAAGCTCTATACCAATGAAATCCCAGGTGCCAGCCACTATTTCTACAGAAAATTTATTACTTATACAAATAAAGTTCAGGTTTTCAAATTGCTTCAAGGAGATGCCATTGGAAAAAATTATGACTCACTTATTCAAGTCAGTATTGCCAGACTAAAAGGTAAGATGAGGAAATACAGAGATAAGAGATCAGTTGACTTGGCAAAATCTTTTGTCTCTTCTTTCCTGGTGGCAAAATGCAATATAGTCATACTGAAAGCAAAGCTACATAAGCTGTATGTGGCTGCACAGAAAATAAAATGCAAGTCTTCAGAAAAGGGAACTCTCTGGCCAGTTTCCTTATATCCCTGGTCACGAAAAAGGCAATAGATCATTAAAACAGACCATTCTACAGGTGTGAGAATTAGATCCACTAATAATGACTACGATCTCAGCCCTATATTATCTGAGTTTGAACACATCAGATTTTCTTCATATATTAGAAATCCTCTCGAAAGAAATGAGTCTATAGGGGTAAAATGGGCAATTACAAGGGTTTTAGTCAGGATCCTCCATAGTAATGAACTCAAATGCAAAAAAATAGAGAAACTACTCCTTTAAGTTGCAATAAATCTCCTCAGAAAAAGATCTGACACCATTCAGAGATTCGTAAAACTTTTGTGAACTGACTAGGAAGTTTCAAAAGTGTCTATCGTTTATACCACCTTCTATTTCTCCTTCGGAAAATAAATTTTAAAAAATATGAACTTCCCACATTGAGTTGGGGTTTAGAAAACCCACATGGTCTGGTCAGCTGGAATCCAGCTCAAAGATTGCTTCACCAATCCATTCTGAATGTATTATCTTCCAGACAGTTAAGAGGTATAATAACAATGGCTAACAAATTTCATTTCCAAAATTACTTGCAAACCTCAGTGAAAGAAGACATTGCAGCTAGACTCTAGCTACATTCTTCTGTATTTTGTGGTCTGAGCCTCACAGTGAAATGCAGCAAAGATTTCAGAGTGTCCCTTTACAGTGTGCAGGTGCACAAGTAATGGATTAGGCAAGGCATCAGTCCAGACCCATGTTTTAAACAGGTCAGACAAAGGAAAGAAATAGCTGTGATTTTTTTTTTCTTTCAGCAAAACTGGCTAAATAGGGTTTGAATTCTAACGTCTTATGTGCCAATAGCCAGATGAGGCAGTAATCACAGAGGGCAGAGGCTGGGAATTCCTAGGCCTATTACATTAAGTATAATTTGTTCAATGAGTCATTCAATTTCCATTTTCCATCTCCCATGAAGACCTGATTCCATCTAATACCCTAGAAAGGTTTATATCAAAATTGAAAACTCAGGAGAAAAGAAAACCATGTCTAATCTGCTCTCAGTATCCAGGCTAAGGATAACAGAGATGGATTCAATCAGCAAGCATAATCAATAAATGTATTTCTACTTACGTATTTCACTTATACATCTGTGCTATCCAAAAAAAAGGACTTTGAAATACTTTACAAAAACACATGAAACAGCTAAAAAAAAAATCATTCAATAGTTCATAACATTTAAGACAGAATCAACTGTGAAATGTAACACTAACATGTAATACTAAAATAGATTCTATCAATCACAATGTGACATTAATTTAAAATGCATTTTTTTTGGTGTGAATGTGTATATCAAAATCAACATTGTGTGCATTTCCACAAAGGGGGAAGACAGAGCAAGAATGCAAAGTTCATTCATAAAAATGCAGTTTCTATAGTTCTCTTGGCTGCCAAAGAAAATAAATGTAACATAATCACTTAAATCCAGCTAGACTTTCAGGCTGCTTGAGAAAATCAATCAACCAATAAACAAATCATGGATGCTATTCCCATTGGGACATTCTAATTGGAACTGTCCACATGTTAAGTTGTTATTATCATAAATTAAAATGTGAAACAGATCTGAAAGAATATTTTTCAATGTAAGGGACAGCCTCCTTCAGATTCCCAAAGTGATCTTCCTACATAACTAATATTTGAAATCGAATTATTATGTAAATATTTGATGGCAATCTGCAGAGAGAATTTGTGGAATCTAGGAAAGGTTGAAAGAGGTCACTCTGCAGAAGACTAAATGTGCACTTTCTCAAGTACGTATTTGGTCACGGTATTCTCTCTTGCTCAAAATCACTGAGGCATCTCTTCAACCCTTGTAAGAAGTGTTTTTCATCATCATACAAATCAAATGATGTCAGTGAACATGGTGGAGTAGGTTGATCCAAAGATCTGTCCCTCTAGAGAAACATCAAAAAATGAAGTAAAAAAAATGTCAAAACTAACTTTGTCAAGATACTGAAAAATAGTCAAAAGGTTTATATCAACTAGCTAAATGTTGAATCAAGCAAAAGGAAATGGAAAATCAAGGAGAATTCTCTGTGGCATTTTTCCTGACCCTACTCTCCACCCCCATCTCACAAGAGGCCTTAAAGACGGCAGCCTGTACTCCAATTGTGAAGTTTGATCCTTGGTTCCAAGAGTAGAGTGGATCTTTAAAAAGCTGGGGGTTTCTGTTCTAATTTGTGTCCGGGGTTGCCTGAATAAGGTAAGGCACTAGCCTTTGTTTCACCCAGTCAAAACTCAGGGCTGAAAAGCAGCACACTGTACAAGTTAAAAGGCACATAAATAATCCACAGCTACCTGGAGTAAAAGATAACAACTAGGATGTGCAACAGATTACCTAAAGCATGGAAAGATTCACTGGTGAGGGGTTCTTGGAGAAAATAGGGCACTCAAAAGCATTCAGATATATTGGAGAATTCATGCTAAGAACAAGAAGGAAACACCTGTGAAGCTTCACAGCTTTTATCTCTGGCTGATCACTAGGTTCAGTGTAAACAGGCAGTGAAAGTTAAGACTTTCCAATTGAAACTAGAAGGCAGCAGACAGTAACTTGAAGTCATACAAAGAGATGAAGATCTTGGGGTGGGTATTATGGCACAGTAAGTTAAGCTACTATTTGAAATGCCTGCATCCCATTATTGGAATGTGTAGAATCAAATCCGGCTTTTGCTTCCAATCTAACTTCCTACAACCTGAAGGGAACAGATGATGACCCATGTATCCATCAGTATCCAAAACCAGGAGATCTGGGTGGTTCTTCTGCCTGATGGCTTCAGTTCAGTCAAGTCCTAGTTGCTGCAGGCATTTTAGAGGTGAACCAGTGGGTAAAAAATTTCCCCCTTCCTGCTTTCTTTCTATCACTCTTCCAAATAAATAAATCATTAAAAATAACAACAACAAACACAACTCTACTAGGTAACAAGGCAGACAAATGAAAATGACAGTTTTGTGGACATACTATGCATAAAGATGCAATTTGTTTAATAAGAACAAAAAGTGGGCACAGTAGTAGACAGAAAGGTATAGGAGCTGAGTTTTTATATGCTGTTGAAGCTAAATTGGTATCCAGTTCAAACTAAATCGTTACATAATAGGATGTTAATTATAATCCTTATAAAAATCCAATTAAGCAAAAGAGAAAGTAGTAATTTGCAGATCATGTAGCACAGAGGTATAAGACAGGGAAAACAAACAGAAAAATGGCTGAAATGTGTCTTTCCATACCAATAAGTGTACTAAGTATAAGTGGACTAAACACTCAAATCAAAAGGCAAAGATTAGCATAATGGAAAAGCAAAACATATTCTAACTATATGTTGCCAACAAGAGGTTCACATTAGAGTCAAAGGCACAGAGAGGTTCAAAGAGAAAATATGGAAAAGTAATCCATGTAAGTAGTAATAAAAAGAAAGTTCATGGGGCTAAACTCATTTCAGACAAAAAGCATTTAGGAAAAAAAACAGTCAAAACAAGCAAAAGAAAAGGTCATTATGTACTGATAAAAGCATCAGTGTATCAAAAAGACATAACAATCAAACACATGCACAAAATAACCCCACATATGGAACATCCAAAGAAAAGATCAGTTTGAAAATAGAGGACTTAAGAACTGGCATGGCTAGGATATTAGTTTTGGTATCTTCCATTCATCCAAGGGTTAATGGCATTGTCCTCAAAGTCATGCATTAAAGGCACTAAGAAGGTAGAAACTGAATCTCATTATGGTATTTAGAGGTAAGACCTTAGGAAATGGTAAGATTGGATTGAGTTGTTGGGGTGCAATCCCCATGCTTGAATCATGGTATGTCTGCAAGGAGAAACACATTAGAAACACATTATTTTTTCCTGATGCGTACTACAGCAAGTCAGGACACTGCCAATAAGAACTTCATTACTAGATGCCGAACCAAGGAGGTTACCCATTCATGGGATCTTAACCCAAAAACTGTAAATAAATAAATAAAGCAGTCTGTCTTGCGTATTCTGCTACAGTGAACAAAAGCTGCTTGATTCATTAACAATATAAACCAACTAGACCTAAAGAACATATACAATAAAGCCCAGCTCAGCAGCCTGGCAGCTAAAAGTCCTCACCTTGCAACTGCGGGGATCCCATATAGGCTCTGGTTCTAATCCCGGCTGCTCTACTTCTTATCCAGCTCCCTGCTTGTGGTCTGGGGAAGCAGCAGAAGACGGCCCAAAGCCTTGGGACCCTGCACCCATGTGGAACCCTTGGAAGAAGCTCTTGGCTCCTGGCTTCAGATTGGCTCAGCTCTGGCTGGTGTGGCAACTTACAGAGTGAATCAGCGGACAGAAGCTCTTCCTCTATATCTCTCCTCTCTGTATATCTAACTTTCCAAAAACAAAGGAACATATACATTGACCACATCTAGCACCAGTTGACTAAGCTTTCCTCTTGAGTGCACATGCAACATTCTCAAGGACAGACCATACGTTAGGCCACACACACACACAAAAGTTATAGATTTTAAAAAATAACAAAATCATAAAGCCAACTTCTCTGTCAAAACAGAATGAAATGGGCCCAGTGGGGTAGCTTAATGGTTAAGGTCCTCACCCCGAATATGCCAGAATTGCATATGAGCGCCGGTTCTAGTCCTGGCAGCTCCACTTCCCATCCAGCTCTCTGCTTGTGGCCTGGGAAAGCAGTTGAGGACAGCCCAAAGCCTTGGGACCCTGCAACCGTCTGGGAGACCCAGAAAGAAGTTCCTGGCTCCTGGCATTGGATTGGCTCAGCTCCAGCCGTTGCAGTCATTTGGGGAGTGAATCATCCATCAGATGGAAAATCTTCCTCTCTGTCTCTCCTCCTCTCTATACATCTGCCTTTTCAATATAAATAAATCTTAAAAAAAAAAAAGAATGAAATGAGAAGTCAACAATGAGAGGAAAACTGGGAAATGTATAAACATATAAAATAGTCTTAAACATCCAAATGAAGAAATTGTAGTGAAAATTTAAAAATACTTCGAAATGAAGAAAAACAAATCAAAAAAATAGCAACATGACAATTTATGAGGCATGTATACTTACATATATAAATAATGACATTAAAAAAAATGCTTAGGATTGGCATTTAGCCTGGTAGTTAAGGTGATGGCTAAGATCCCACACTAGAGTGATTAGGTTTGATTTCTCTAATCCCTGCTTCCTGCTTCTTGCCAATCCAGACCCTAAAAAGTAGCAGATTAGTGATTAGGTACTGCCACTCATGTGGGAGACCTGAATGAAGCTCCTGGTTCATGGCTCCTGTCCCAGGGCAGCCACTATTAGAACCTGGAGAGTAAATTAGGGAAGGGAGCTCTCTGCTTCTTTTTCACATAAATGAATGAATGAACGAATCTCAACAACCTAACTTTACCTCATAAGGACCTGAAAATAAAATACAACAACAACAAAAACAGTGGGCACAGCAAAATAAAAAATTACAGCACAGAGAAATGAAACAGAAAACAGAAAAACAAGAGAGAATCCAATGAAACCAAAAGTCAGTTCTTTCAAAGCATCATCTAAATAAATACATTTTTAGCTAGACTATGAAAAAGAACATGAGAATAACTAAAAATGGGGACATTACTACAGATTTTACAAAAATAGAGGATTATAAGAAAATATTATGAACAATTGAATGCCAACAAATTAGGTAGCTGAGGTGGAATGCAGAATTCCTAGAAATGCATAAATTATTTTAACTATTTCAAGGATACACAGAAGATCTCAATAGATGTGTAACAAGAAAATCAGTGATTAAAAAGCTCTCAACAAGGAGAAATCCAGGACCAGAGTTCTGCTGTTGAATTAGAACATTTAAAAAGTAAAAGGAACCCTCAAATTCTTCCAAAAACAGAATAGGAAATACTTGTTAACTTTGGATAAAGGCCAATGGTTACCTCAATACCAAAGCCAGGCTATGATATACAGGAAAAAATTATGGTACAATATCTTATAAATATGGATATAAAATTTCTCACTAAGACACCAGCAAACTATCTAACACTTCTAAAGTATTATAGATTAGGAGAAGTGTAATTTTCCAAGGAACCAAAGGAAGATCCATATTCTAAAATAAATCAATGTGATACACTGAATTAGCAAAGAAAGCAATAAAAACATTTGGTGATCTGAATTTTTGCTTAAAAATGTTATGATAAAGGACTGGTTTCCTAAACATGATCAAAAGAATTTATAAAAAACTCAAGTCTGGCCATGGGGATTGGGTGGAAGGAGCTTCCAGCAGCGTGGCTGCTGCTGGGGGTACCTGAGCCAGGTCTGACTCAATGCTTAGAGTCCTGGCCATGGCCACCATTGCCATGTGGTGAGCCAGGTTCTACCCACTGGCCACCTGGCAGTGAGCTCTATGGTCTTGGGGGTATGTAATTGTTACCTAGGGACATCTATGGATAAGGCCTCTGTGTATGTAGGTGAGGAAGGAATCCTGTGTGACTTCCAGCAATGGGGTCACTGAACTTGTCGGTAAAGTGAGGGGACTGAGACCTGGTGGTTTGAAGAGGAGAGTCCTTAAGATCTGTATGGGTCAGACTGATTCACCAGCCCATATAGGAGTCCTGAGATGGGCTGTTAGCGTACAACATCGCTGACTACCACATGCCAGCACACATGAAAGCTAAGGCTGGGGACCTGTCTGGCAGGGCTAGATTCCAGTACCTGACTGAGTGTCAGAACAGGTGATGGGTCACATTAGGTATGGCCATGACACTAACCGGCATGAGAGAGAGCCAGGTCCAGGGGTAGAGTCTGTAGGGAATAAGTAGGCCCAACCCTGTGGAAATGCAAGTTCCATTGATTAGCTTAAGAGTTGGGGTGGTGACTGACTGAGAAAGGAGTGAGCATGGAACCCACTGACACTCAAGGATTCTAGGGCTGAAAACAGGCTGGACAGGTCCAGGCTGCAGCACCTGCATGTGCATCCTAAAACAGGGTATGAGGTGAGCAGGGCCGCAACATCCTCCAGCTCATACACAGGCCAAGATAGAGTGGCAGGCTATGCTGTGAAGGGCTTACCACCTGCTGAAGTATGTGAGATCTGGGTCAGGGAGTGGGCCAAGTGGGGGAACCTGGGAAACTCCTGTATTGGGGTCACAGCTCCTGCTGGTGAGCACATGTTCCAGGCCTGGGTGTTGGGCAGCTTTAGCAGGGTAACACCAACTGTTGGCTAATGTGTGGGTTGATTTTGGAGGGGGGCGGACTGGGCAGGGCCAAGCCAATCTTACCTCACTGGCAAGAATAGAAAGCAGGCTGGAGCACAGGTCAAGCTCAGCTGTCACACCTACCAGTTAGCATGAGCCTGGACAGGAAGTAGACTGAACAGGGCCAGGGTCCAGCACCTGCCAGTGAGTTGTGAGACTTGGGGTAGGCTGGATCAGGCCAGGCTACAGCATCTAAAGGCAAAGGTCATTACAGGTGAGCGATTGTGCTAAGCTGGGTCAGAGCAACCATTGGCATGTGCAAGACCTATCGCTGGCAACAGACCTAGTTGGGAAGCTAAGAGGACACCCTGGCTGTGTTGTGGTTCCCACTGGCAACTGCACGGCTCAAATGGGAGCCACATTCTGGTCTGGACATGGCTGCAGCATCCCTTGACACATATGAGGACTGGGGCTGAGTGTGCCACATAGACCCCAGCACCCACTGGTGCTCGTGAGAACCAGGGTAGGTAAAGCACAGGGTGGGCTAGGTTTTTGCCCTTGCTGAGCCAGGTGTGAGCTGTATCTGTGAATGGACCAGGCTAGACTGGGCTGTAACATCCAACAACAAGAATCAGAATGGGTTGAAAGCCGATCAGGAAAGGCCATTGGTTCCTGCTAGGTCAGGAGGTGGACTGAGTAGAGCTGGCCCATGGGCCCACCCATGTGCATGAGATCTGGCATTGGGAGAGGTTCTGGTGGAGGAGCATGGGAAACTCTTTTGTCAGGACACAGTCCCTGCAGGTGAGTGCAAGAACCACTTTAGGGAGGAGCTCAGACCAGGCCAGGGAAGGGTACCCAGTGGCATACAAATGGCACAGGTTGGGGGTAAACCAGGCAGGGCCAGTTCACATCACCCACTGGCAAATCTGAGCACCAGAATGGAGTTCGGTTGCAACACATGCCAGTACACATGAAGACTTGGACCGGGTGCTGGCTAGGCAGGGCTAGGCTGCAGCCCCCACTAACCTGAGCTGGAATTGGGAGTAGGCCAGGCCAGGCCAGGCCAGACTACAGCACCCACTGGCAAAAGCTGAGGTGTGAGGCAGGCCATGCCAGACCAGGCCGTAGCACCCAACCAGCACATGCAAGACCCGGGGGGTGCAGTGGGAGAGGGCAATGCTGGTAGAGGGGTGGCATGGGACTCCCCTGCTAGATCATCACTCCCACTGGAGTATGTGAGTTGGGATGGGGGAAGACCAGACTGGGCAGAGCTACAACACCCGTTGGCTTCATGTGAGCTGGACCAGGGAAAAGTCAGGCTAGGTTGCACTGTTCCTACTGGTGCAAGCCTAAGTCAGAGTGGGTGTGGGTTGACTGGATTCTGCCACAGCATCAGCTGGCAGATGCTGGCATGGGGGGCTAATTCTGACAAGCCAAACTGCAGAACCACCTAGAGAGTACATAATCCAGGAGTGGGCCCAGTCGGGAAACAGTGGGTACCTCCCTCTTGGTTTGCCACTCCGTCTGGTGAACATGAGAACCAGGACTAGTGCATGGGCATGGCTAGACAGAGTAGCACTCGTTGGTAGGTGTGTGAGCTGGATAGTGGGGCTGGGTGGGTTGAACTAGGCATCAATGCCCACTGACATATATGAGAGCTGAATGGGATGTGGGACAGATTGGACCAGTCTGTTGTACATACTGGCAAGCATGGGAACCAGGGCAGGTGGTGGGCCTGGTGAGGGATATTGGGAGTCACCCCAACTAGGCTACAGCTCCAACTGGTTTACGTGGCCAAGTCTATGATGGGCAGGATTGGGATGGGCTCCAATACCCTCCAGACAGGGCCGGAGGCAGAACTAATCCAGCAATTGCAACCGCCAACATATGTATAGGCTGATTGGGGCAATGGTTGTGTTCGACCCTGTACTAGCAAACACACACAAGAATCTGGTCTGGGATCACTTTAGACGAAACGACCTCTGAAACGACTTGAGCAGTGTGTTTGAAACATGCCCCACACTGGGGACCCTGGGATGGCTAGAGGGTGGGTGCGGCTTCTCCCTTTGTCTCTTCCCTTCCCCCAGATACAGTAAGAAAAAAGAGAATGTGCAAACAATGGTCTTATTCACTTTCCTGTAGCCCTTGACCCTGTGAGCCCTAATCAACTATATAAAGAGCACCACCATTAAAAAAAAAAAAAAGAATTTATAGAAAACTGAAAGCTGACATTATACAATAAGAGCAAATGACAGGCCCAGCACAATAAGTTCCACGCCTTGCACATGCCAGGATCCCATATGAGTGCCTGTCCCAGATGCTCCATTTCCCATCCAGCTCCTTGCTTATGGCTTAGAAAAGCAGAGGAGGATGGCCCAAAGCCTTGGGATCTTGCATCTGTGTGGGAGACCCAGAAGAAGCTCCTGGCTTCAGTAAGCTCTACTCAGGCCATTGCAGCCATTAAGGGAGTGAACCAGCAGATAGAAACTCTCTCTGTCTCTCCTTCTCTCTGTAAATCTGCCTTTCCAATAAAAACAAACAAATTTGAAAAAATGACAAAAATATTCAAAGCAATCTATGGATTTATTGCAATCCCTATTAAAATGTAAATTATCTCTCTTTCTTTGTAGAAATATAAAACCAGATCTTCAAATTAGTAATGGAATTACAGGGGATCCTGAATAGCCAAAACAATACTGAAAAAGATGAACAAAGCTGGAAAGCTCATACTTCCCAAATTCAAAACTTACTATAGTACTGACATAAAAATAGTTATACAAATCAATGATTTCGAGTCCAGAAATAAAATATGACAATTATTTTCAACCAGGATGCCAAGTGCATTAAAGTGGGAATAGTCTCCTTAACAAAACATGCCAAGACCACTGAAGTTCAACTCCTGTCTTATTTTATATACAAAAATCAACCCCAAATGGATCACTAAATGTGAGAGCTAAAATAAAACTACTGAAACAAACAAATCAACAAAAAGGCCAGGGATAAATCTTTTTGATCTTGCATTTGGCAATGGATTTCAGATGACACCAAAATATTACAACCACCATCAAAAAAGACAAAGAAATCTAACTTCATTAAAAATGCATCAAAGGATACAATATATAACGTGAAACTTCTTTAGCAGAATTATCTGTTAATTAGGTTAATGAGGGAGAGATGCCTGCCTAGCACTGGATGCCTGACCCTGAACTGATGAGGAGAGCATTTTGTTAGTCATATGCACTCAGAACCTTGGAGAGGAGGACACCACGTAACATGCAACAGAAATGGGATAGGAGTGAAACTACCAAGGTGCTACGGTCTCAAGGTATCCCCCAGAATTCACGGGTTGGAAACTTTCTGCCCAATGTAACAGGGTTGGGAAGTGGGATCTTTGGAGAAGTGCTGCCTGAGTGGGGAATCTAGTCCTCAAAATGATTTGGTTTGGTCCTGCCAAGGCAACAGCAGGGGGTGGAGGGAATCAAAGTTCAGCAAATCTACAGCAGGAAAATGTTTCAGCTGATAATTCTGTATGGATCATAAACAATGTTATAAACATCAAAACAGTCCTTGGCAAGTTAGACCAGCTCTGCCCTCATGCATGCATCAATGCTAATTGAAAATGAGGACTTGCATCTTTGATGGCCCTTCCATTCCTTACACTATGGAGGCAGAGACAGCAGTTCTCAACAGACACAGGACTTGTTGATCTTGAACTTCAGAGCCTTCCAAATGCTTTCACACAGGCTTCTGTTATTTATAAATTGCCCAACCTTTATCAACTTTATCATAGCAGCATAGACATATTATGTTCATCAAGGATATTGGGCTAGAGTTTACTATTTTGGACATGTGCTTGTCTGGCTTTAGAATAAAGGTAACACTGACCTCACAGTTGGGATGAAACAAGGTTGCATGGAATGGTTTGAGAAAATAGAAAAGTTGCGATCTGTATGAGATGTAGACATTTTATTTGAAATTCAAAATAACTGGCACTAAGTTGTTCACTGGATCTTCTCATCCTTAACTGTCTTTATTTTTGCAGTATCAACTTCTTTTGTTCCTTATACTGGCTGTTTTAGTCTGTCTTTTTGATTTCTTAGTTAATTCACCTAGGGATTACCAATATTCTGGTTATTTCATGGATTATAACTCTTTCCTTTATTATTTTTCTACTGCATAGTTGTCCATTTGATTTTTACCATTATCTTTAGTATTACCTTCATTTTACTTTCCAAGGGCTACACAAGTTGCCTTTTAGTGGCTTCAGCTGGAGATTTAAGACGATTTAATTCTGGACCTGGCATAATGGCTCAGTGGCTAAATCCTCACCTTACATGTGCCAGGATCCCACACGGGCACTGGTTCATGCCCTGACCGCTCCACTTCCCTTATAACTCCTTTCTTGTGTCCTGGGAAAGCAGTAGAAGATAGCCCAAGGCTTTGGGACCCTGCACCTGCATGGGAGACCCAAAAGAGACTCCTGGCTCCTAGCTTTAGATCAATTCAGCCCTGGCCATGGTGGCCACTTGGAGAGTAAACCAGTGGATGAAAGAAAGATGTAGAATTAAATCTTTTTTTTTAAAAAAGATTTATTTTTATTATTTTTTATTGGAAAGGCAGATATACAGAGAGGAGAGACAGAGAGGAAGATCTTCCGTCCGATGATTCACTCCCCAAGCAAGCGCAATGGCCGATACTATGCTGATCTGAAGCCAGGAGCCTCTTCCGGGTATCCCACACACGTGCAGGGTCCCAAAGCTTTGGGCCGTCCTCGACTGCCTTCCCGGGCCACAGGCAGGGAGCTGGAAGGGAAGCGGGGCTGCCGGGATAGAACTGGCGCCCATATGGGATCCCGGGCGTGCAATGTGAGGACCTTAGCCACTGTGCCACGGCGCCGGGCCCGAATTAAATCTTTTTTTAAAAAATAATATTTACTTGGGCCTGGCAGTGTGGCATAGTGGCTAAAGTTCTCGCCTTGCATCCACCAGGATCCCATATGGGCACCAGTTCTAATCCCGGCAGCACCACTTCTCATCCAGTTCCCTGCTTGTGGCCTGGGAAAGCAGTCGAGGATAGCCCAAAGCCTTGGGATCCTGCACCCATGTGGGAGACCTGGAAGAAGTTCCTGGCTTCGAATTGGTGCAGCACTGGCCATTGCAATCACATGGAGAGCAAATCATCGGGCGGAAGATCCTCCTCTCTCTCTCTCCTCCTCTCTGTATATCTCACTTTGTAATAAAAACAAATAAATCTTTTAAAAAATATATTTACTTATTTTAATTGAAAAGGCAGATTTACAGAGAGAAAGGGAGACAGAAAAAAGATTTTCCATCTACTGGTTTGGAAGTGGAGCAGCCAGTGTGCAGCATTTCATCACAGCACCCGTATGAAATGCTGGCACTTACAGGTGGAGGATAAGTGTATGGCCATTTTGCCAGCCCCTTTAATTTTTCTTTTTTTCTCACACAGGTATTTGTGGGATAAACTTACAATGTGTATAGATTTGCTTATACTTTAAGAACTTGGATACACTACATTTTCATTATTCTTCATTTCAAAATAATTTCAGACTGTGCAGTTTTTTTTATTGATCTGTAAGTTAGACTGAAGCACATTCCTTAACTGCCACACATTTGAGTTTTACCATCAATTTTCAGTAAATTCATTGAAAATGGTCACTGAATGTATTTCTTTTTAAAGATCTGTTTTATTTATATTTGAAAGGCAAATTTACACAGTAAGAGAAGAGAGAAAGAGAGAAACCTTCGATCTGCTGTTTCACTTTCCAAATGCTATAACAGCTGGATCTAGGCTGATTCAAAACCAGCAGCCAAGGACACAGGTCATTCTCTGCTTTCCCAGTCCATAAGCAGGGTGCTGGGTCAAAAGTAAACAGTGAAAGACTCAAACCAGTGCCTGAATAGGAGGCCAGTGCCACAGGTGGAGGCTTTTCCTACTATGCTAAGTGCTGGCTCAATTGAATGTATTAATATCTCATGTAGCATGACTAATTCGGTAAATATTCCACATGCTATAGAGGGAAAAACAAACTGTGTCCCGCAACTGCTTGGTGCAATGTTCTCTTCACATATTTATGTCTATTGTATTAGTTGTGTTCTTCAGGTCCTTTAGATATAGACTCTTTGGTCTATTTGCTCTAACAGTCAAATAAGAACCCTCTATTATTAGATTTCCTTGTGGTTCTGCAAAACTTTTTCTCTACATTTGAAATACCTAGATAGAAATTTGGAAGTGGCTGTACCATCATAAAAATACTCTACTTCACTGAAACTGTTTTAAATTTCACTTTGACATTATAGTTACATTAATTCTCATGTAGAGAATATTTATGTAATACACTTATACTCAACATTCTTTTAGTATTTCCATGTCCTTACACTGCAGGTATGTTTTGAAAGCAGGATGAGTTTAGTATTTTCTATCTAATCTTTAAGAATGTTAATACTTATTTACACTTTTTTAAAAGAGAGATTTTCTATTTGAATTACAGAGGGAGAGAGGGATGGGAAAGAGAGGGAAAGGAACAGATTGAGAGTCTGGGAGAGAAAGGGATCTTCTCTCCCTGAGTTTCCTTTTCAAATGGCTGCAGCAGCTATGAGTGGACTGCACGATGGCCAGGCCAGAGCCAGCAGTCCAAAACCCCATCTGGATTTCCCAAGTGGGTAGGAGGAGCCAAGCACCTGGGCCATCTTCCTGTTTTCCCAGGCATATTAACATGGAATTGGGCGAGAACTGGAGCAGCCAGAGCTAGAGCCACACTTCAAGGTGGGATGCCAGCATTGTAGAAAGTGGCAACACTGTAGAAAGTGCCCAACACCAGGCTCTACTATTTATATTTAATGTAATTATAGGATAAGTCAGGGCTTGCATCTATTAATTTGCTATCTGATTTCTGTTTGTTCCACTTCATAACAATAAGCATTATTTTCTTCTTTTAAAATCCTATTTTGGATTGATCAGTTATTTTATATATTTTCCATTTATCTCCTGTATTAAGTTTTCACTCATACAATACAGCTCTTGTAGTGGTTATGAGCAGGTTTAATAGATATTGGATTTATTAGGATCTAACAAAAGTTGGTAATTTTACAACTTTCAGGCAATAGGCTCTTAAAAGTATATTCACTTCCTTTGCCCCTTCTCAACATCTGTATGGGAATCATGTATGATAATCTTACATATTTCATACAAGTACCATTTATTTGGTAAGACTAACTACCCAATTCACATTCAAAATTGATTTTGAGAACACTCATACTTTTGCACTTTTGCTCTTTTTTCTCTTTCTGCATTTTCTTCTTTTCAAAAGATGTTTATTTTGTTTTATTTGAAAAGCAATAAGAGACAGAAACAAAAAGTTTTCCAAATGCTGGTTCATTCTTCAAACGCCAGTGACAGAGAGGGCTGGGCCAGGCCAAAGTCAGGAGTCTGGATTCAATCAGTCTCTCTGTCTCCCATATGAGACTTATGGGCAGCACGGGTGCAAGCACTTGAGCCATCATCTGTCTTTTCCCTGGATGCATTACAAGGAATCTGAATTGGAAGCAGAGTGTTTGGGACTCAAATTGGCACTCTGATAAAGGATGCGGGTTTCCCAAGAGGTGGTGTAAATCACCATACCACCCATGCTGGCTCCATTCCTATATTTCCATTTTTCTGTGTAAGATTATTTTTATTCTGCCTTTAGTGTTTTTTTCAGTGTAGGTCTGCTGGGAATAATTTCCACCACCTCCCCACCCCCGCTGCTTGAAAAAAATTCATTGCATCACCTTTTCTAGATTTATTATTTTACAGAAATCAGCTTTCAATGTTATCATAAGCCTTTTGATACTAAAACGCCATTTGTCCCTTGATACTTTTAATATCATCCTCTGTCTTTGATTTTTTAGCTCTATAAGTTTCCCGAGAATTGTTTTCTTTGTATTTACTCTACTTAAAAAAAGTTCTCAGTCACTATTTTTCTCTGTTTAGGAAAAAAAAAGAAGACATTTATCTATTTATCTATTTGAAAGATAGAGTGACAGAGGCAGGGAGAGACCAAGAGAGAAAGAAGAGATATTCTATACAGAGGTTCATTCTCCAAATGGCCACAATTACCAGATCTGGCAAAGCAGAAGCCTGGAACTCCATCTGGGTTCTCCACATGGTTGTCAAGGGCTCAAGGGTTGTCATGGTTGGGCGATCTTCCTGTTTTACCTGGCATATTAGTAGGGTGCTAGATTGCAAGCAGAGCAACTAGAACTCAAGCCAGTGCTCTGATATGGGATGCCAGCACCACAAACAAGAGGCCACACAAGCTCAGAGGGTTCTAATCATTATGTGTTGATAATGAGTTTACCCCATGGTCTCTTGATCTTCTTTGTGTCTGCAATTACATGTGCATTCATCATGTGTCTTATTCTGACAAGTCTATATTTTTCTCTACATTCCACCTCTTTTGTTCTTTGGAATCATGCCAGGAAACAGATTTACCACAGAATTATATCCATCATATGTGGAAAATACTATAAAGTCAAAACCACATTTAATACACTTCACCTGCTGGACATCAAAGCTTAGTGACACAACACACCTCAGAGAATCTGTTGCTGACCCTCCTGGCTTACTCACAGGTGTGCTGCATTGCTGCTGTCCCCATCATGAGATTGTATCATACTGCTTATCACTGGCACAGAAAAAGACCATCCAAATTCAAAATTCAAAATATGGCTTCTATGGAATGTATATTTCTTTCATATCATGAAGTTGAAAAACTTTAGATCACTCATGCTAGGTTGGGTATTGTCTGTAAATTCCATCAACCTATCTTTCAGTTTACCAGAATACTTAACTACTAAGTTCAATATGCTGCTCAATCTTACATTCTTTTTCTGGTTCTCTCTCTGATAAATCATTTACCATTGACGTCATGTGCTGAGAGGCAGGCAATAGGTACTGTATGAACATGTGATATTTGTCCTCACAAAAGTATAAGGAAAACAAACTAAATTAGTTAACTGTGCAATGTTAGCCATTCTGAGAAGTGCAAGATTTAAAGCATTAAAGTCTAAATAAATAAGTATACTTAAAAGAAACAGAATACTTTATAAAGGTCCTATATAAGTTACCACCACTTATGTCATGCTTAGTATTTTTAGAATACTGCATGGCTCACATTGACTTGATATTGAAAGCATAAAAATAAAAAGACACTTACTCTCTTTCTTTTTCAGTCAGCTTGTCATTGATATTATCTTTGATTGTTGATCTAGATCCCTTATGAATTATAGGATATCTGAGGGGCACTTGTAGGAAAAATGAAATCATGGAGACCAAATGTGCAGTGTAACCAAGGGCAACAGCAATGCTTCCATCATCTTTTGCTGTAAATTCAAAAGCAGAGGAAAAGAAAAACAACTAGGTATCATACAAATAAAATGTTGAGATAATAATAAAACCATTCCAAAGAAGATCTTATAAAAGTAAACAGTAAATAAAATATTAAACATTTATCTGAATCACATAATTTGCCCAATTTCAACACATTAACAAACCTTGAAACTTTATCTACTAACCATATTTAAAATTATTTCCTAGTAATTCATGTGACAAGAGCAGCATTTTATATATATATATATATATATATATTTTTTTTTTTAAGCAAGAGTTCCTAGTGTACCGAAATATCTATTACTTTGTTTTCAGCATATTTAAAGGGGAAATACTTGAGTCTGTAACATGATATAAAAACTAGTTTCAGAGGCTTTAATATAACATGGTACATAATCACTATACATTTTATTCATGAACAACTCCTTAGGTAATATAGTTGTAATACTGTATTACTGCATAATATTAATTCCAAAATGAAGTGAAATAGACTAATATACTTTTTGAAGGTATGTATTTGATATTGATAAAAACAGTGCTGCACACATAAGCTTGTGATTTTTTTTTACATGGGAAAAGGGGAAAAATGCTTTAAAACAAAAACAGTCAAAAATATGTCAAAACCACACTATTCACACATCATTCTATTTAAGCAATTTGTTCCAATAGAAGCAACTATTGGAACAGAAACCACTTGTCTTGCAGTCAAGCGTATGTATTCAGCTTTTGAAAAGGCACAGAAAATTGTTTTTAAACTCATCATCCAGATTTCTATCAACATGTATCATGTGACAAATCATGATTTAAGGTCCTTAAAACTGACAGTACTACAGCAGGAAGTTTTAAACTTCCCCAAGAAGGAAGGAAAAACTTAACTTGGTCTATAGTGGCTTTAAAATACTTTATAATGTACACATGCACTCATATTAAAATATTGAATTTATAATCTGGAATACTGCAGTTGACTAGAAAGGAATGGCTGAAATGATGAAGACCACCATGATTGGACTATTTTGGGACTTCTAGGGGTGCCTTCCACCTCAATCATAAATACTATAGTTCATGCTCCTTTTTCATGTTTTCTTTAACCGTCTAAGCTCTATCTCCTTATGGTAGGAATGCCATTATGGCTGTACATTCCCCACGAATTCTCTGTTCTTGACTACCATAACAGGTTCTTGGTTACTCTTTGATTATTTTATAAAAATAGCTCACTTTATTATATTTTTCCTTTGCATGAAATCGTCTGTAGTTCTTTGTACATATTACTCCTTGATCTTCTAACAGTCCCTAAACTAGTCATCTTATTTATGTCAATCCATTCAAAGTTCAGATGAACAATCTAATGCTTAAAGAGATCAAATGACCTGTCAAATCAATACAGCTAGTGAACAAGTTGAATTGACACCGAATTCTCTACCTGGGACCACTCTACCATATTGTCTTGAAAATTCACTGTTAAGAAATTAGTATTTAATCATCTTCTCACTTGGGAATTCAGAATACTCCAAGCACATGGCACATGCCCACAGTCTCAGTTTCTATAACTTTTGTTTAGTAAGTGAAAGAATGCATTAAAAGTCTTATGTAACAATTTACATAATGTTTAAGAGAAAATGAGCTCCTCAACTGTTTTCTCCATCTCAACAAAAAAGCCTACTGCATTCATTTCATCTGACTACTGAATCATACCCTTACTAGAATCCTGTATTTTTGGAGATGATGTCCTATTCTCTGGTTCCTCGTAAGTACTTTGAGAAGCACTTCTGCACCCCATTGCTATAGAAACCTGTACATTATGCTGCCTTAGGGACCACTAGTATTTGGCATTATACATATACACACAGTATTAAAAGCTAGGAGAGACCTTAGTCTGACATTATCAACTTGGAGATGAGAACAATGAGCTCCAGATGTTATAAATGATTTGGTCAAACCTATGGAGGTTAAAAAAAAAAAATCAATGGGCAATGGGAGATATGGGAGAACTGTTGTCCATGACCCAGCACTTAAAATATCTATTTCTGGAGTCAGAGCTGAGACTGGGAGTTCCTTCACAGGTCACTGAATCCTGCCTCCTGCTTTCATTAAAGAATAAGACTTTCCCATTAAAAATACTATCAGTAAAAGAACTTGATATTTAAGAATTTTTTTTGAATGGCCAAAAAAGAAGAATTAGGACAAAGAAAGATAGCAGGTGGCTGGAACTGTGTTACAGCAGGCCAGGCTACCACCTATCGTGCCACCACTCCCTGGGGGTGCTGCTTTGACACGCAGGCACTCTACTTCTGATCCAGCTCCCCACTAATGCACCTGAGTCCTTGGGACACAGAAGAGGCTCCAGGTTACTGGCTTCAGTCAGGCACAGCCCTGGTTGCTGTGGTCATTTAAAAAGTGAACCAGAAGATAAGAGATCTGTCTGTCTTCTTCTAACTTTGTCTTTTAAATAAATCAACATTGTTTTAAAAGGACAGTGTTATGCTAGATATGTACTTCTTTAAGTGATACAAAGTTTCACTTTTTGTATATAACACGTTAGAAAAAGATTTGAAAACTTCTAAAAGTAGTAGAAAACTTCTTAATTAGGCATCCAACAGGTGAAAGGCAAATTATGAATTATAGGAAAAACCTTTAATGTTAATCTACATCTATATTTGTCCATTTTCACACAATCCACCTCACTGTTAAAAGAACACAAATTTGTCATTTTCCATTATCTCCTCACAATGAACAAATCATTTTGCCTATGTTTAAAGCAGGCATCCCAAAGAGAAACTTACACACAGAAATCAAAACCAAAGGGAAATAGCAAATGATGATAATTAAATAAAATTGAAAAGCAGCTTTGATTCAGGTTATTCACACTTATCATTGTTGCAACCACAAGATTCCCCATTTCACCTATTAAAAATCCTAGTTTATTTCCCATTCCAGGCCATCTCGCTCCACACAACTTCACTGTTAAACTCTGTGGTGTTGGATTTCCAATATTGAAGCTTTATATTAAAAAGCATTTTAAAAGGACCACGGGTGAAGCATTATAGGACCCAAGGGCATTCCAATATCCTCAAAAGGAAAACCACCTCCTGGTAGGGAAGTCACTTTCATCACCCCAAGACCACTGAACCTCCAGTGGGAAACTGTGAGCTCATGTGGTTAATTATGGCTATTGCAGGCCGTGCAACCTCAGATGTCACATTCTCTTGCCAATCATTTTAGCTGAAAAACCAAAAGGTTTAAGGTTTCCAGCATTCCAAGATCTGAAAGACTTTTTACCTGCCAAAGCCCAAACACAGCTCTCTGGGGTGTGCTTTTCCAGTAAGCATTAGTGACGTCCGTAACACCTAATGTACAGCAGAGGCTTGTGTTTCTTGCGCTGCTCTGTGGGTTAGGAAGGTCACAAGAGATAGTTTTGTTGGAGAGACAGAGAGGGAGGGAGAGTGGGGGGACCAGTCAGGAACAACAGTGAACTGTAGGATTCAGGTATGTGAAAAAAGATCCTAATTCAAACAATGTCTTAAGGTGCTTAAGACAAAAACAAAAGCGGCAGTTTCCTCATAATAAATATTTCTGATTTGTTTTTAAAATGTAGGAAGCCACTCAAAGCTGCAGCCTTTGTGTACTCTTTATTTCAAATGTTTTTTAATTTAATTTTTTGTGTAATTTTTGTGACAATAAATTCCACAGACATGCAATGGCCATGACAACATTACAAATTAATTTGAAAGTTCCTTTGATTTATATGTTGGACAAACTATTAATAGTCAACGGCATCCGAGTACAATAAGTGATCTAAAAGCTCTTACCATCCTGCCTTCCCAATCACTGAGGCAGCTGATTTGTTAGGGAACCAAGCACCCACTGATCCAGACAGGACAAAATATTTAAGACTCTAATCAGTGCCACAGCATCTATGGAATCAATCCATGTTCTCAATGAGATACTGTTTGACATATGGACTCTCCTTTCCAAGAAATCATGCCTGCACAAAGGAATACAGACACAGAGGGAAATCTGGGTCTCATTACCACAAAAGGCTCTCACGTTATGGATTACTAAAAAACGCACACGCACAAACATTTTTTTTTTAAAAAGCCAAATGTCTAAGTCAATGGCTCTCAGGTGAACACCCTTCACTGGATAGTTTTCTTCCATTGTGTCCAGGTCTCACTGGAACACAATAATAGTAACTTACCCACCTAGAAATCACATGATTGGTCACTATGGTGCAGCTTCCCAAACAGTGTCAACCCATGCAGAATAACTACCCCAGCAAAATCTGCCACGTGTCAAGGAACCAGGCGTGGAGTTTCTCCATTCTAGTCTCTCCCAGAATGCAGCTATTACAGATTACTAACAAGTCAGAAGAAGTTATTATTTACAGCAAGGAAGAAATCTGCATCATGATCGGAATTGGCTTTTACAAATTTGATGTCCTCAACTGAACTGTAATCTCATGGAGCCAGGATCAGTGGCTTAATCTGTATATGCTCACACCTGGCACACAGGAGACATTTAGAAGATCTGCAACTGCCCTGCAGAATACTAACAAACACTTTTACAGTGCAATACAATATATTCTTGTTAAAATTCCTGATTCTTGAGAATAACAGAGAATACACAGGAGCTTAGAGAAAAATTTCACATTTACTTTATCTGCCATTTCATTTTTCAGCAACACACTAAATAGTAGGGAGAAAGAATTTAGAGCTTGCTGGGCACTACAAGTGTAGAAAGCCATAAAAGCTATGAAAAACCAGGAAACAAAGCACTTCAAAGGAAAACAAAAATAGAATCTAGAAACTTCTCAGAGAGGATTAAAAAACAGACCACTCCACTGATAGGAATATTTCTGCTTCTCTCACTACCCGCTGTATTTAGCAACCACAGTAACTTTAAAAGTGTAACTCAGCTCATGCTGTCTCCCCATTTGAATTCCTTCAGGAGTTTCCCACTTCACTGAGGATAAAACAGAAACTGCCTACAGTGGCCTCCTCATCCTGGTTGACCTCTGTTATCTCCACTAACTTGACTCTTCCCCTTGCTCATTGTGTGCCAATTACCAAGATCCGCTGGTCTTTTCTGACCCTCCTTGCTTCCGTCCTGCATCCCCTGCCTTCTCTGCTTTGCAAATAATTCCATTTGTATTTACTGAGTCTGCCTACATGAAAAGCTCTTTCAAATGCTATTTCATTTACCCAACACAGTGAATTAGAGATCTAATTCTCATTTTACAGGTAAAGAATTTAAGCTGTGAGCTGACATAATTGCCTTAAAACACATGGCTTTTCTCCCATACCGCTACCCGGAGTTTCATCAGACATGCCAAGGCCATCTTCCTCCATCACAACCCTTGTACTTGGTGCTCTCCCAGGAGTGCTCCTCCATCAGCTGTAGCACAGCTAGCTCCTTTCAGCTTCCGAATTTTCTGGTAAATGATTGTCTTTAAGAGATCTTCTCCTGAGTGCTTTTAAAGTAAGTCCCTTTTAGACACTTGGTGGTGTCTATCAGCGGTAGCCCTCAATCTGTTATACAGACCAAAGAAAGAACCCTCAAAACTCAGTGCTGTTGCTATTTGTTCAGTGAATGAATATTCTATATCCCAGTTCAAAGTCTGCTTATTGAATGAATGGATGAAAAATTTTAAAAAGCTGATGTATCATGGGTTTCATGACACCACAGCTTTGCCTAATATTAACACTAGGAACAAGCATTTGGTCTAGCAGTTAAGACTCTGATAAAGATGTCAGTATCCATATTAGACTACCTAGACTTTACACCTGCTTCCAGAGCCTGACTCAAGCGTCCTGCTAATGCAGAATCTGGGAGGAAGCAGTGATTGCTTAAGTAATTGGATCTCTGCTATCCATGTTCAGAGACCTGGACTGAGCTCACAACTTTGGTTGTTGAGGGTACATACAGAGTTAACTGGCAAGTGGGAGCTCTCCGCCTCTCAGATGAATAGGTTTTTAAAAATTAGCAAGTCACACAGAGACCAGAGGGAGTATTGCATAACAGAAACCCAAGCTAGATCAGTATCTTGCTTTGTACTCTCTTGAGCAAGGCACTGAATCCACTTTCCTTATAGGTTTCCTTTGTTTTTGTGAGGGTTAAAGCAATCACCAGCATTGGTGCAGGGGTTAAGCCATTGTTTGCAGTGCCAGCATCCCATTTGGGCTCCTGTTCTCACAGCTTCACTTCCTATCCAGCTCTTGGCTAACGTACATGGGAAAGCAGTGGAGGAGGACTCAAGTTGTTGGGTTCCTGTATCTTTGTAGGAGAGCTTCAGATCAGCCTAACACCAGACATTGTAGCCATTCAGAAAGTGAACCAGCTGATGGATTACCTCTCTATCTCTCCCCCTCTCTGTGACTCTGCCTTTCAAATAAGTAAATACATCTTTTTTTAAAATAAAAAAGGTAAGGCAAGGGCCTGGCGCAAAGGCTCAGTGGCTAAACCCTCGCCTTGCAAGCACTGGCATCCCATACAGGTAGGCAGTACATGTTTCAGGAGCTCCGCTTCCCATCCAGCTCCATGGGAAGGTAGTCGAGGACGGCCCACAGTCTTAGAATCCTGCACCTGTGTGCAAGACCCAGAAGAAGGTCTTGGCTCCTGACTTTGGATCAGCTCAGCTCTGGCCACTGGGAAATGAACCAGTGGATGGAAGATTTTTCTCTTAGTAAATATGCCTTTACAATAAAAACACATAAATCTTTTTTTTTTTAAGATAAGAAGAAATCTTATGCATTTATAAATACTGAAATATCTCACCTAATTTTCAAAGCAACCATATAAGAGGTGGAAAATAAGAAGTTCCTAATAATTTCATACATTAAGAAATCAACTCAAAGCTTACACGAGTTACTCTACATCACATGGCTTATAGAAGGGAAACCAGGACTTGAATTTAGTTTTTCAAACTTCTCATTTATCGTCCTTGTATATCATGTCCTAATTACTTAACTTATAAGGGCTGAAGGTGGTGATTAATTCAGTCTTAAATGGTAAAGAATCACAAATAACAATTTCTGTGTAGGGAAATGGACAATGATCCTGATTAAAACTATTAGTACTCTCTTGTTGAATAACTTCTCCCCAATTATCTAATAGTTTTGGGAATAACATATAAAGATATTTAAAAGGGCTCAAAGCAGTGGATACAAAAAGATTTTAAAACAGAAGAATTACTACAAAATAATTCTATAATATATTTTAAATATTTTTAGATTTTAGATATTTTTCAATTTAAAAGAGGAGAGAAATGATAGCACAACAAATTGAACATGTGGTTGTAGGGATGCCAAAAAGACAAATTTTCAAATACTTGCAGTTTAGCAGGAGAATAAATTTTAAAATGACAACAGAACAGACTAACATAGGGTCACAACTGCATACCTATTTTTCATGAAAATCGAATCAAAAAAATAAGGAGATTATTAGTTTTCTCAAAAACACTGCCATTTCTTTTGCTTAAATCCCATTTAATTTTTTAAAAAAATTCAGACATAAGTGTCAACATTTATTTTCCCATGATTAAACAAAATATTCCATTACAGCTCCTATCAGGACCTTGACTCTATAAATGTGCTTTGGGAAAGGACAGAAGGTGCAAAAATCTTTCTGGACGAAATGCTAGATACCCAACCTTTCCAAATTTATTCTCATACATTACACATGTCAAATCTTTAGAAATAAAATACCTTGGAAGTCCTCGGAATTGGGCAACTTGACACCACATACAAAATAATCCTTATGCTCATTCTGTAAATTTAACACACAAAAAAAGAAATTAATTATTTTTATATGTAAAGAAACTCTAAGTCAAATCTACAGGACTCAACAGGCAGTGTTAACTCAAAAACAATATTGCTGCAAATTTAAGATGTTGTCATAGCTGTTGATGCTGAATAATGGAGATAAAATACATTATACAATTCTCCCTATGTTTACATGTGCTTGAAATTTTCGATAATAAAAGAACTGCAATATAATATTCCAATAAAAAAGATGTCATTTGCAATTGCTGGCATTCTGTATCAGTGCACTGGTTTGTATCCTGGCTTCTCTACTTCTAATCCAGCTTCCTGTTTAAGTACATGGAAAAGCAGAGGCACATGGCCCAATTACCAGGTCCCTGCCACCCATGTGGGAGACCAGGAGGGAATTCTTGGCTCCTGTCTTTCCCATGGCCAGGCCTGACTATTGTAGCCTTTTGGAGAGCAGTGAAACAGTGGATAGAAGATCTCTCTTTCTCTAACTTTCTCTAGCTCTCTCTCTTTTAAAAAAAAAGATTTATTTTTTTATTTGAAAGTTAGATATACAGAGAGAAGAGACAGAGAGGAAGATCCTCCATCAGCTGATTGACTCCCCAAGTGGCTGCAACAGCTGGAGCTGGTCCGATATGAAGCCAGCAATCAGTAGCTTCCTCTGGGTCTCCCACGCAGGTGCATGGACTCAAGTCTCTGGGCCATCCTCAACTGACTTCCTCACTCCTCCAGGCCAAAAGCAGGGAGCTGGATGGGAAGCAGGGCTGCCAGGACACGAACTAGCACCCATATATGATCCTGGAGCATGCAAGGCAAGGACTTTAGCTGCTAGGCTACTGCACCAGGCCCTTGTCTCTCTATCTCTCTCTCTCTCCCTTACTCCTGCTCTCACTCTCTCTCAAGTTATGTTGCCCTACCTTTAACAGAAGTACATATTTTTAAAAATCCTGGTGAATTAATATCCATAAATGACTTAAGAAGATTCTATGAGAAAAGCAAATATTACTTACTCCTTTATCTGAAAAGAAAATCATTAAACTTAGCTGATTAGTTATCTAAAGAATTCTAATTAGTTTTGTTGGAAACATATTTTCTGTACTTATTCTAAAATACCAGGTTAAAAAAATAGCTTGCTGACAATTACTTGGGGAATATCTTAAACAATCCTAGAAAGGTAAGTTAATTAGCAATTATAGTTTTTAAACCAGTATACATATATCTATGCATACATGTCAGAATTGGTCATAGTGGATGATTCAGTTAAGTAAAAACATAAACAAACCAAAATAAATTGGCACCACCAATTGACAGGAAAAAACACAAATTGTGGAACCTAAGACCAACTAAGCTGTAATTTACTTTCCAAACACGTACTGGTTTCTGACTGAATTACGACACAGCTTACAATTAAGACTAGAGCTATAAGAGGAAATTCGTTGCCAAAATATTTCCATAGAAAAAAATTCAAAAGCTGAACTTACCAAATCTATAGGGTAAATATAGGAAAGCTCAGAGAGCAGTTGTCTACAACGAATTGTCAACTGAGCATTTGTCTTCAGAAAGAGTTCTCTAATGAAGAAAAGAAAAAAAGGACATCTGTTAGAAACAATAATTTTGTATGCTTTCTAATATTTACATCCACATCACTAACACAGAAGAGTAAACAGTCAACAAACAGTAGGCCCAGAAACCCAAAATTAGGGGAAAAATGATACTAGCTACCATGACTCCTGAGTAATCTCCAAATATGATCGAGCCCTGAGACTTTTGCATGAGGCTAGAACATGTTGAGAGACGTAAATGGCACAAATAATCATCACTGGGTATCTACTTCTGTATGACAAGAGTATTGCAAAAGGCTTTATTTAATTATTACAGTGACAATAGCAGAATGGCATCATAACTCTTTATAAATAAGGAAACAAGATTTAAAGAAGAGTAAACTGGCAAAGGTCTCAATATTTAAAGAGGATGTATTCTTCCCCCAAAAAAGTATTCACTTTTTCACTCACAACTGTATCTCAAAAGTAATCTAGTACAATATTAGATAAATAATAAAGTAGAAAGAACAAACAAGCACAAAGCCATAGCCTGAGAAGATCCAGCTATTCTTACTTAAGAATACAAGCCAGGCCCGGCGGCGTGGCCTAGTGGCTAAAGTCCTCGCCCTGAATGCACCAGGATCCCATATGGGCACCGGTTCTAATCCCAGCAGCTCTGCTTCCCATCCACCTCCCTGCTTGGGACCTGGGAAAGCAGTCAAGGATGGCCCAAAGGCTTGGAACCCTGCACCCCTGTGGGAGACCTGGAAGAGGTTCCTGGCTCCTGGCATTGGATTGGCTTCTGGCTTTGGATCGGCATAGCACCGGCTGTTGCGCTCACTTGGGGAGCAAATCATCGGATGGAAGATCTTCCTCTCTGTCTCTCCTGCTCTATGTATATCTGCCTTTCCAATAAAAATAAATAAATCTTAGGAAAAAAAAGAATACAAGCGGGCCCAGTGAGATGACTCTATTGAAGGCTAATTCTCCTTCTCCAAGTGCCGGGATCCCATATGGACACCAGTTCATGTCCTGGCTGTTCCACTTCCCATCCATCATCCTATTTGTGGCCTGGGAAAGCAGCAGAGGATGGCCCAAAGCCTTGGTATTCTGTACTTGTGTGGCAGACTCGTAAGAAGATCCTGGCTTGTAAATCAGCTCAGCTCTAGCCGTTGCAGCCACTTTGGGAGTGAACCAGCAGATGGAAGATCTTTTTCTTTATCTCTACCTGTGAATCTGCCTTTCCAATAAAAATAAGTCTTTAAAAAAGAAATTCAGCCAACATATAAAATGCCCTCAGAATAAATTGCCTGCTCAACTGTGTTAACAAACTAAGGAGAGACTTTAGGTCAAAGTATAGAGGAGTTATAGAATAAGTTATTCCTAGTCAGCCCCTTTGATCATATCAGAATTGATGTTACTGAGAGGATTCAGAGTTGGCACTCCTAGACAACCCCAAGGATGGAGCTGCTCACTACACAGACCTAGAGATCAGAAGTTTGGAATTTTCAGTCCTACCTACCCAAACATGGGAAGGGACGACAGAGTAGAGGGTAAAAAATGAAGTGCCATCTGATGGGCTTTCAGATTTGTCTAGGTTCCTAGAAGGGGGCATGCCTGGAGAGAATGAAGACGCTCCATGGCCCCTCCCTCATAGCTTTCCCTTATGCATTTCTCCCATCTGGCTGATCATTTATATCCTTTGAGCATCCTTTATTAACAAGTCAGTAAATGCACATTTCCTTGCATTCTGTGAACAGTTTTAGTAAATTAAATCAACCTGAGTAGGTAGTTGTGGGAACTACAATTTACAGGTCTGTCAGAAGCATAGCAACCTAGGACCTACAATTAGCATCTAATGGAAGATGTAGTGCTTTGGGAGTGACAATTCCTGAGGTAGACAGTGTTACAAATAAAAGAAAATCTGGTGTTTTGCTGTGTTTGTGGAATGGTATGAGAGGGGGGAGGAAAACACTGGGATTTCTTATCTAAAACAGCACTAGAGACTTAATGGGATCTAGTCTTGATTTGCTAGCGAGCTGGAAAAAAGCACCTTCCCTGAGCCTTGCTTTCCTAATCCGCAAATTGTGACAATTAGAATAGATGACCTCCAGGATTTTTTCTAGGTCTAACATTTTTGAGTCCTCAGTTGTGAAGGTTTCTGGAAGACACAGGCCACATGGGAAGACTTTCCAGTAAAGTGAGTGAAGATGAACAATTAAACATCACAATGGATTAAGCAAATATTAGATAAAACAGGGAAACTATTTACACAAATGAACACTGTGGAGTGACTTAACTATGGTTGTATAATGCCAAACTTAAAAACAATGCTTATGGGCTCGGCAGCATGGCCTAGTGGCTAAAGTCCTTGCCCTGAACATGCCAGGATCCCATGTGGGTGCCGGTTCTAATCCCGGCAGCTCCTCCTCCCATCCAGCTCCCGACTTGCGACCTGGGAAAGCAGTCGAGGACGGCCCAAAGCCTTGGGACCTTGCACTAGTGTGGGAGACCTGGAGGAGGTTCCTGTTCCTGGCACTGGATTGGCGCAGCACCGGCCGTTGTGGTCTCTTGGGGAGTGAATCATCGGATGGAAGATCTTCCTCTCTGTCTCTCCTCCTCTCTGTATATCTGACTTTGCAATAATAAAAAATAAATAAACCTTAAAAAAAAAAAAAAAAGAAGAAGAGTGTGAGCTATCAAAAAGCTGTAGTCAGAAGCCAGAGCTGGGAATTGAACCCAGGTACCAGAATGCAAGACGTGGGCATTTGAACCAGTGCCTGAGGTACTAGGCTAAATGCTCGCCACTATGGAGCCAATTTGTCAAAGATTATATGAAGGTGATGATTTAGCAAATTAATTATCTCAGGAGAAAAAAATATGGCAAAAATGATATTTCAATAGAAGTCTGATAGGAAAATGAAGGAAGAACTGGAATGATGGAGAGATGGTGTTGCACTTATAGGGAGGCTGTTGAGGTGATCCCAATTAGCTAACAAGAAGCAGAAGGCTGAAGCCTGAAGAAGACAAAACTAAACTGGATGCAGAAGACAGGAGAAGATTCAAACTTGAAGTCAGGGTGCTCGGGGCTGCAAAATAAGGAACGGTTTATGTTTCTGATTGTGATTACCCTCTAGTGCTCTTATAACTGGTCCTAGCACAAAGAACAACACACAGTAAGTGCTTAGCAAAATATCTGTCTGTTGAATACATGAATGTGGCACTGAGGTATGTGAAACATAAATTACGATTGGCAGTTTTCTTTTCAATAGAAACATTACTTTTCCAAATCTGTTCCCACGGTTAAATTCAACACTCTCAGTGCTGCATTTACCTTTTTGCAGTACACTCCTTCGTCAGCTCACTCAGGGATTCTTTCTGGAGCTGAAGCTTGAGGTGCTCCGTTGAAAATGCACTTCCTGGAGGTAGAAAGATGGAAGGAGAATTCCAGATGTGACATGACAGAAAGGACTGCTCAGTCACAACCACAGAGCCCAGGCCCCTGACCTTGAGAGGGAAGCAAAAAGGGTTAGAAGGTAAAGTGGGCTGAGTGCGGAGGTCTTGCAGAGAATCAATTAATTAAACTTCCCTATTAGCCCATACAAGTCCAGCATCTAGTGGGGGCACAGTGGTAAGGTTTTAATAGAGCCAGCTTATTGATTTCTGGATTGCGGACTCAGAACTTTGATGTAATTTTATAATTCATAGGTCACTTTAAAAAGAAAGATTAACTTTGTTTCAACCAAAAATACAGTATTACAGAAAGCATAAAAAGTAGAGCAGCAAAAATTACCTATATTTTGACTACCATAATATAGTTTATAAATTTCAGTAGTTTTTATAAACTTTCATCTTACTAAAAATATAAGTACTTTTAGTGAAAATCATAGAGTACAGGAAATGCGTATTTTGATTTTTCCAAATTATGACATAAGTGTTTTTACATGTTGACAGGTACTATGACGTTATGACTATATAAATTTAACTTTACAGACGTGACTTACAGAGATAGTCCACATTTTGATACCTTCATACCACAATCCCATCATAGGACACATAATTTTCTTTAAGTGTTTACTACAACTTTCCAATACTTAATGTGTTTATATGCCTGTTGTTTATATCAACTTCAGAACCTCCATTTCTGTGATCACAAATTCCTTTCATGAGAACTTATTTCATGTTTTACAATCTAGGACTGATTATAACTCCAAAATCTTTAAGCTCTAATAAACAGTCTTAGATTCTGATGCACTAAATTTCAGATACTTTGCTTCACAAACTGTGATGCAGTAAAGAAGGTGCCCTGAACATTTTGGCAATCTCCTATAGGGAGGAATAGAACAGCAGTTAACAGGTTAAAACACACATTTTGGACCTTAGCACAAAATCCACCAATCTAAATAATTTATCAAAACATTCATATTTCTAAGCACTCTTTTCTTCTCTTCCAATTATCTCTTAAAAGTACTAAAGTATATAGCACCTCAATAACTCCTCCCTCATCCTCACCTTAACAATTTTATGACATTTTGGTTAATACCACCCAGCCCACATAGTTTTAAAAGAAAAGTATATGAATTCTTCCATCACTATAGAAATTTGCAAAACTATTCCTTATTTCAGAGATATTAGGCTGTCTGAACTCTTTTAGTGCTAGCAAAACCACAACTACAGAGCCAAGACAGATCTGGACAAATACATGTACTCACCTTCAGGTTGTTTTGTTTCCTTTTTAAATTATTATTTTCCATGATGTAGCTCCATAAACACAGAGATTCCCCTCTTCCATACCTCCCACCCCACTGTTTTCCCCCAATATTATTACAATAGTATAGTTCTTCAGCAACAGTCATAACTCCAACATTCTACTATTTAAGTATATCAAGCAGTATTAGTACAGACAACAGTAGAAGTATCCTACTTTCAAGGTATGTTTAATGGCTTCATTGGAAGTCTTCATTGTATTTGGGAGCAGAGATGCATAATTCATATGATATCTATCCTTTGGGTCCTTCTATGCCTATAATGCTTAGTTGTTTTTTTTTTAAATAATGAACAGGTGTAGATTTTATCAAATGCATTGAGATGTATTGAGATGATCATATGGTTTTCACTATTTCAATTTGTTGATGTGTTGTAGCTCACTGTTGTCTACCTTCCCCCACCCCAGAACATTTGCTGCAAAACTCAAAATGATGGCTGATATAGCACTGATGATGGTCTGGGTCATGAAATCCACCCTGTTCCCACAACTGTCCCCCACTAGGGCTTTGCAACTGTTTCTGCTCATGATCAAGTTCTTAAAAAAAATCAGCAGAGCCTGCAACTCTGTGGCAGGATTCACCTCCTGAGTGTCCCGTGATGCCTTTCCACCTGATCGCTGGTGGAACTCTGGTCACTGCCAGGGTATCCGTTCGCTGGCACTCATCATCAGTTTTAGAAGCCCTTTATCCCACGTTATTACATGATAGAAAGAAAAAACATCTTTGCAAAGTCATAAGAGGAAAATTAAATTTTAAAAATAACCAGCCATGAAATAGGTGAAATGTTAACAATTAGGTAACTCTGGATGGTGTATATGTTCATTGCACTCTTCTTATTCTTACAACTTTTTTGTAAGTCTCAAATGATTTCCAGGTGAAAAGTAAGAGTATGTACAAATCCAGGAAGGGGTCACCTAAGAGGTTATGGTTTCCCATGAGCTTTATAAAAACCCAAGCCTTAGAAATTATACTGGCACCATATCTCCAAAACATAACAGGTTCAGTTTCCTTTTTCTTTCTTTCTTTTGTAACCAGGCTCATTTTTCTATCTAAGGTAAGTAATATTGCTTGTTTAACACAGGAGTGAGCTCTGGAATAATACTGAGTGAGTTTTGGCTCAAAGAACTAAGTATTTGAAGACACCTCAGGAAACTCAAATTCTGAAGGTCACTTCACAAGGAGCAATATTACTGAGCAAATGGTGTATTCAATCTCTACAGAGGTTGTTCAGGTTTAATGGCACAGCCTAAATACCATATGATAGCTATCACATTTGGAAGAAATGATTTCATTTTTAAGATGATGTTTCTCACAGATTTCTCTCTAGATTTAGCATTGGTTGATGACTTTCATTTGAATTAATCTTTACTGTGAGGGTTATAAAATATTTCAACTCCAGTACTGCCTCCATATTTATATATTAATATTCAACATTCTTCTCTAAAACAGAGCCTTTCTTTCACTATTAACTGTCTATTACTAGTGTGGAGTCATGCATTTCTTTTTTCAATGACTCTACTTTGCTACTACACATAACATTTTAGTGTTCAAGTGGTTCCAGATTCAGTCAATGAGACTTTCTTCAACTTGCCTACCTGTCCTTACAACATGCTGCCATCACATCATGTAAAAAGAAATAGTCATATTATTTTAAGTTCTATAGGATCTGTAATGATGCCCCTCCCCTTTCATTCCAGACACTGGTAATTGGTATTTTTTCTTGTTATTTGATCAGTCAGCCTACAGGCTTATCAATTTTAGTGATCTTGGTTTCACTGATATTCTGTACTCATTTTATAGCTTCAAGACATTATTTCTGCCTTTATAATTTGCTTTCTTATTCTTGATTTGAGTTTAATTTGTTCTTTTTGCCAAGTTTTTTGAGATACAAGCATAGAATACTGATCGGACATTTTTCTTCATTTGTAATGTAAGCATCAAATGCTACAACTTTCCTCTCATTTTGTACCTCCTTTTAATGTTCATGCTACTGCTTTATTAGTTCAAATCATTTTTCTTTCCAATTTTAGCATATGTGCTGCTAAAGTGAGCACAGTTCAAATTATTTTTAAAATTGCCTTATTTCATCTTTGATTCATAGTTTATAATTTGTTCTATTGTTTACAAATATGTGGAAATATCTGGGTATCTTTTAGTGATTTGCTGATTATCTGTTTCAGTGAAAGAAAGCACTCTGTATGACTTTTAATTATTTTGTATGTTTATCTTATGATATCGAATATGATCTGTCTGAAAGCATATTCCGCTAATATTCAGTGTGCTGCTATAGTATCAAGTAATTTGGTAATGCTGTTAAGGTCTTTTTATTCAAACTGATTTTCTATTTATTCTATTAAGTACAGAGAGTTGAGTGCTATGGTTCCTGACTATGTTTATTCATTTAGCTCTTCATCTTCTAGACACAACAGGTTTGACCTGTGTCAACCTGCAGTTGCAGCTCTTGCCTTAAAGGCTTAGTGTTATTGTTCTTAAGAAGGAGTGTGCTTTTCTTTTTTTTTTAAAGATTTATTTTTATTATTTTTTTCCATTGGAAAGGCGGATATACAGAGAGGAGAGACAGAGAGGAAGATCTTCCGTCCGATGATTCACTCCCCAAGAGACCGCAACAGCAGATACTATGCCGATCTGAAGCCAGGAGCCTCCTCCGGGTCTCCCACTCGGGTGCAGGGTCCCAAAGCTCTGGGCCATCCTTGACTGCTTTCCCGGGCCACAGGCAGGGAGCTGGAAGGGAAGCGGGGCTGCCAGGATAGAACCGGCGCCCATATGGGATCCCGGGTGTGCAAGGTGAGGACCTTAACCACTGTGCCACCGCGCCGGGCCTGGAGTGTGCTTTTCTTCCAGAGCTGTCACTTCTCTTCCTCCAGAACTACAATTCTGATTTCCTGCCCTGCCTCAATCGTTCCTGTAAACATCCAACAAAATCCATACCAAAGGAACCACAAGCAAGTGGGAACTGCTTTAGATCTGCTTTACTCCAGATAGCAGTCCACACTTGGCTATTAACAATTTGTTAAGAATCTTCAGCTATATTACTTTGCCTTTTTATTCAATGCCCTCAACTTCCTCCAATGCTCAGTCACTGGTAATCAGCACCTTACATCCTGTTTGCCCCGGAAAGTACTACCTTGTCTTTTTTGGGGTGCTGTGAGATCTAAGTTCCCCAAGGGAGTCTAGAACATTAATGACTTTGTACACTATCCAATTTTTGGTTGTGAAGGTAGACAAATGGCTTCCAGATCTCTCCATGCCAGGCAGAGGCTGGAAGTCAAATCTAAGGAGAGTACCTTAATTTTCTTTGTGTTTTGCTTCTCCTGTGTTAGCTATCCCATTCAACTTCATCCCATTCATGATGTTTTCCTCAGTTATCTGGTGACCTTCAGATCTCCCTTCAAATACACAAATATGTAACAAGAATATCAGCAGAAACACTGGTGTAGGTTTCCTTTTAAGCTGTAATGAGCCATTGACATAAGGGTCCTCATACCTCAGGACGAGCTCAGTACAATCAAGCAAATTGGGTCAATAATTAAGTGTTCCTTCAGGGAATACAAATGGTGGAAAAGAGGTCCCTGTAGTTTCAACTACTGCAACTATCAAATAAAGAAGAACCTCACTTTAGAATTTTGTTAACTTTAGGGCATCTCACTCCTAAGTTAGAGCTGCCTTTCATGTTTCCCACTGGGTTGACTATAGAAGTCCACAGTCAGTTTAGCCTCTGTTCCATTTTTTGACCATACCAAATATTTCCACCATGGGACCTGACGAGGTCAAAAATCCATTAAGTTTAGAAAGCAGCTAGAGGAAATATTACAGGGAGCTATTCCAGACATACAGAATAAAGGGAATAGGCAAGTAGGTCCATTGACCCTGATTAGTTCTCTGGTTAGTTCCTAATCTTTATACTTGTGAAGCCCAAGCTTGGAGTTCCTGAGGGCATTCTCTGCCACAAACTCCCACGACAGTTTTTCACGGGTATTGTGGAGTGTTTTTCTATCCCAGTTTACTCAATAAAATAATCTTGTCCACTTTATGTCTTTGAGAACTGTATAAAAATCTTGATGATTCTGGTGGCACCCACTGTTTTCAACATCACTACGGATTTCTTTTTCTAAAAAACATTTATTTATTTATTTATTTATTTATTTAACTCTCATGTCAATGGTATCTAGCAAAAGGAGGGTGGGTGGGGAAAAATATATTTCTTGGCTTATCATCTTCCCAAAATCACTTTCTGAAATATTTGGCTCTGTCCACTTTCTTGAGTAATAGCATTTCCTAGGTTCAGCAAGAACGCAAGTCCAGCAGCATAACTCTAAGAATCAAATGTCAGTATTGGCTCCTATAAACTCAGTGGTTTAGGCATAAAAGTCTCAGGCTGGCACTGTGGTGCAGCAAATTAAGCAGCCACCTGCATTGCCGGTAACCCATATTAAAGCCAGTCCATTTCTGATCCAGTTCCCTGCTAATGCACCTGGGAAAGCGGCAGAGGATGGCCAAAGTATTTGGGCCCCTGCCACCCACACTGGAGGCCCAGATGGCATTTCAGACTTCTGGTTTTGGCTTGCTCCCATCTGGCCACTGTTGCAACATGGGTAGCAAGCAAGCAGATGTGAGTCTCTCTCTCTTCCTAATGTAATTTCTCATTTCAAATAAATAATCTTTAAAAGGAGAAAATAAAACTAATCTTACTTCTATCAAACACAAAACAGAACAAAAAACAAATTAGATTCTTTGGGCAGTTTCTCACCAGACAATTTGGTTTTGGATCAGACATTGTCAATGTTACAGTTCAAACGAATAAAACGTCATTCATTCTTCTAGGTTATTTTTTTAAATATTAAGTCAGATCAAAAAGCACCATACATGGACTAATTCAGCTTCCTTCACTCCCTGCAGAAATGCCTTTTCTGAACTCTAATTTATGATACTGCCCTTCTCAAGGGTTAGCAGATAGCTCTTGCTCTAACTTTTGTAAAACTGATATTAACATCGTTCACATAAGAAACTGCATGCTAAATTCCTCCCAGAATTTAATATCAAGAGATGAGTGGGTTTTTTTTTCTTCCCTTGTATAACTGATAGGCTTCTTTGTGAAAGACAAAATGGAAAAATTTTCATACCCCTACAAAACTGCTTGACCCCTGAAATCAAAGCTAATTTTAGTACTTACCAACAAGTATATCCTATGGGAGACAGTATACTGTATTTGGAAAGCTCATGAACTCAGGAAACAGAAAGATCAGGATTGGAATTTCATCTATGCTTCTTCAATACTCAAACAAGTTTTAATTTCCCTCAACTTCATTTGCCTCATTTGTACAATGGAAATAATTTTATGTTTTCCCTCAATATTTGTACTCTATCCTCACGAAGCTCTAGCAAGGTAGTAAAAAATTACAGAAATTATCTGTCTGACTTTACTTTAACGTAATAACCACAAAACACAAATAAGCACACTGTTGAACAACCCCACTGCAGGTTTATAGTTTGTTCTTCCCACTCCCAAACATGACTGTTCCATACATTCCCCACAATCCTTAAGTCTTCCCCTAACTCATCCCATACTATCCTGAAGCAATAAGGATTCCTTAAGTCCCACTCACTGCTAATATGCAAACACCTACTTCCATGCATTTTCTCAGCTTTTTCCTCCTGCTCAATGCACAAGGCAAATATTTTCAAATATACTCTGAGCTCCTTTTCATCCCAACCCTATCTCATAACATCCTAATGTAGTATGTTCCAACTACACTTATCTGTTTTCTATTCCACAGGCCAAGTCATTTACACATTCAGGCCTTTTCAGTCACTATTCCCACTGTTGATTCTCAGGTCTCCTTACCTTGCAAGGCTGACATCATTAAGCAAATCTCTTCTAAGCAACCTGTAAAAACTGACTTCCTAGAGGACAGGCATTTGGACCAGCAGTTAAGATGAAACTTAGGATGCCTGTATCCTATACTGGAGTGGCTGGGTATGAGTCCCAGCTCTGCTTCTCATCCTGGCTTCCTGTAATCTAGCAGGCAGCAGAATGGCACCAGTATGGGAGCTTTGGTCTGTGCTCCTCATTGTTGGTTTAGTGTGGCACAGACCCAGCTGTTGTAGGTAAAGAGCAGGGAGTTGGCCAGGTCAAAGCTTAGGAACTGAGAAGTCATCCCTGGTCTCTCGTGTGTGTAGCTGGGACTCAGATATTTCAGCCATTATCTGCTCACCATATACATACAAAATTTTGTGTTCCTTTTTAGTTCACTTGAATAAATGCCTAAATGTGTGACTACTGGGCTGTATATCTTCACGGAGCTGCCACATTGTCTCCCTAAGTAGTGTTACCATTTTACATTCCCACCAGCAGGGAGAGCTCCTATTCCTTTGCACTCCAATCAGCATTTGCTATTGTCAGGTTTTGGGATTTCAACCATTCTGATGAACATGTACTAGAATCTCATCACTGCTTAATTTGTATTCTCTAAGTGAAAAATGATTTTGAATATACACATGTTTTTAATTTTATGATTCTTAATAATCACACATCGATTGGTCATTTATTTTTCCATTTAATGAAGCACTATTTGAACTTTACTTTTAAAATATTGTTTCTTAGAACTTCTTCCTTGTATTTGAGATATAAAAATCCTTCCTGTTGGTGGGGGTTGGGAATGCTTCTTTACCTCATGGTTTCCTTTTCTCTCTTTCTTAAACCCATTAAAAAAAAAAATAAAAACTAGAAGTAAAAAAAAAAAAAGCCAGAATCCAGTATCCTTCTAAAAATTTTTATTTTATCTAATTTTATGGGTGGGGAGATAGATTTCATCTACTATACACTCTCCAAATGGCTTCAGCAGTGGACACTGGGCCTGGCTGAAGTCTGGAGTTGGGAACAGTACCTGTGTCTCTCTCAGGGGTGGCAGGAACCCAAGAACTGGAGTCATTCCCTGCCTCCTCCCAGGGAGCTTGCAATCTGAGAAGAGCTGGGACTCAAACCCAGACACTCCTACACGGAAGCAACATTCAGTATTTTGGCTGCTAGGCCAAAGATCTGGCCCTAACTTGCTACTCTGATCTTTAGATGTTTACATTCGGTGTTATTAATATAAGGAAATTGAATAACTTTCAAACCAAAATCTGAAGTTTGCTTAGGGACTAAATTTGCTCCTTTACTCTCTTCTCTGTCTTACAAGTTGTTTGGGTGTTTCTGTCTTTCACAGGCTACATGAATGCCAATAGCTAAAAGTAAATAAATGTTAACAACAGAAATTCTGGGGGAAAACTGTCATCAGGCTCAGAATTCTTTGAAAGGCATTTATGAATTATTCTAAAGGAAGCCTGTTTAGGAATTTCTCTAATTTGACTATAAAAATATATAGACTATATTATAGACTATATAGATATATAGAGACTAATTATCTTTTAAATTTCTCTCATTTCAAGTAAATATGTCTTGCATTTAAAAATTAGAAGAAACAGTTTTAGACCCATGAGGAAAAAAAAATGTTAGCCCTAATTCCAAATAGGAACCCTTGGCCTTTTGATCTAATCTAAACCATTGATCTAAAATGCTGTGTGGAGCCTGGCAATAGCCTAGTGGCTAAAGTCTTTGCCTTGCAACCACCAGGATCCCATATGGGTGCAGGCTCTAATCCATTCCAGATCCCTGCTTGTGGCCTGGGAAAGTAGTAGAAGACGGCCCAAAGCCTTGATACCCTACACCCATGTGGGAGACCCAGAAGAAGCTCCTGGCTCCTGCCTTCGGATTGGAGCCTAGCTCCAGCCGTTTGCAGCCACTTGAGGAATTAAAGTCAGTGGATGGAAAATTTTCCCCTCTCTCTTCTTCTCTGTATATCTGACTGTCCAATAAAAAAAAAAAAATGCTGTGTAACTCTTCTTCAATTAAGATGTGAACAAAAGAACACAGTGTTTAACCAAGCAAGAGCTTTTAGAAAGTATAGAACCACACGTAGAAGTCACCTTCATTACACAAATGTCTTTCAAAGTGACAAAAGAAAACTACCATAATTGACAAAACCTCATCTGAAACATTAATTAGTCTGGCAATCACTCAAAATCAATGCTGAACTAGAAACTAAACAAATCTTTCTTTTCTTTAAAGATTTATTTTGATTTGAAAGACACATTCAGAGAGAGAAGAGACAGAGAGAAGTATTTTTCATCCTTTGGTTCACTCTTCAAACATCCAGGCACTTCCTCTGAGTCTTCCACATAGGTATAGGGGCTCCTAGACAAATCTCTTCACCAATAATGTCCACAGTAAATTATGAGTATGATTTGTTCAACAAACCCTTCCTGAATGCTTACAATATCCCAGGAATTATACCACAATCAAAAATATAAGAGTATTTCTATAAAACTTACTTATTTAAAAGGCAGAGTTACAGGTAAGAGAGAGAAAATTGTCACCTGTTGGTTCATTCCCAAATGGTTTTATAATGGCCAGAGCTGGGCCAGGATGAAGTTAGGAGTGACGTGCTTCTTTTGGGTCTTCCAAGTGGCTACAGGGATCCAAGAAATTGAGCCATCTTCTGCTGCTCTCAGGATCATTAGCAGGGAGCTGGATGGGAATTGAAGCTGCCAGGAATTGAACCAGCACTCATATGGGATCCTAGTGCTGCTGTCAGTGGCTTTACCTGCTATACCACAGTGCTGGTCCTGATACATGAGTATTTAACAGAGTTCTTGTGGCCATGCAGGTTTTCAGGGGTCATACAGAGTGGGGAAAGAGATGTGTAACCACACTGCTGTCAAGGAAGAAACACTGAGCTTTACATCTAACCTGCAGGATGAAGATCCGTGCAGAAGAGCTGATCCAGTGAGGGAGCCCTGGAGAGAGTGAAGGCCCAAAGGCACATGAGACAGAGCAAAGGGCATGCAAGGAAACGACTGGAATTCTGTGTGTTTGAAGTATTCCGCCCCAGCTGCTTCAGGGAGTAAGGGAGTAAACCAGTGGAGGCAAGATCTGTCTGTTTCCCTGCCTTTCAAATAAGGTTGAAAATAAGTAAGTTTTTAAAAACACAAAAACAAAACAAACAAACAAAAAACAGAGACAGAAAGTAGATTAGCTGTTGCTTAGGATTAGAGAGAGGAAGAATATGTAATGAATACAAATGGAGTGACACCAATGAGACTTCGGTGAACACTGCATAAGCCTGTGAATAAAGTTAAAAGCACTGAATCATATACTTCAAAATGGTGAACAGATGGCAGATATTGTGGTATAGCACACTAAGCCATCACTTAAGTAAGAGCTGGTTCAGGGCTGAGCTCCCATTTCTGATCCAGCTTCTGCCATCACAAGCTAGGAAGCAATAGATGATGGCTCAAGTACTTAGGGCCCTATCACCCACGTGAGATACCTGGACGGAGTTCCTGACTCTTGCCTTCAGCTTGGAGCTATCCCAGCTGCTGTGGGCATTTTGGGGAGTGAACTAGTTGATCTTTTCTCTCTCTCAATTTCTCTCTTCCCATAATTTTGCTTTTCAAGTAGACAAAAATAATTAAAATAAGCATCTATTTTAAAGGTGAATTACATGACAAATGAATTACATCTCAAAAAAATCTGCTTAAGACTTTTACCATTTTGCTATTTAAATCAGTTATGACTGATTTAATTGTATATGGGATGATGTGAGTTGGTTGTATATCTATATAACTGCAACGAGTAGAAAATTAAATTTGAATGTTGCCACCCGCATCTGTATGTACTGGCCACATGCCGTACCCAAAATGGCGCCGGCCGGAAAAGCCACACCTTGGTTCCTGGTGACGTAGCTTTCGTGGTACTGCGGTGAGCTGAGGCGTGGCCGGCGCATGAACACTGGGACTGACGAATCCAGTCGCCCAGGACCCTGCGTAATCATGACGCCGACCTATCATCGGCGGAGGCGGGGCCAGTCAGCACATAAGAGCAGACAGCCTGCCTGGGTCGGAGCCTTTTCCCTCCTCATCTTGGTGCGCACAATAAAGATTACCGCAGAAGACTTCACTCGCGTCTGCCTCTTATCGCAGGACGATAAGAAACGTGGGCACGACATTTGAAGATATTCATATTATCATAAAACATCACAACCAGAAATAATTTCAATGAAAATTGAAAAGTCAATCAAGGGAAAGGTGTATACACTAATAATTAGTTTATTTCACTGTTTTATTAAAAAAAAAACTAATAAACACAGACATATATCCTTTTTAGAGGGATGTAAAACACCTGTTAGCCCAGTTACATTGATTAACATATTCAATGTAGTTCTACCAAACATCTAGCAAGGTTTTCTTTTCTGCATAGAAATTTGTATGTTATGCATAAGGATGGTAATAATTTAAGTGATAAGTGAATAAAAACAATTAAGCTAAAGAATTTTAACAGGTAGTAAGACTGATTATATTAGAAAAAACAATGAGATAAAGGCAAAAAAAAATCAAAAAAGATACAGAGATGAACAGAAAATCCTGAAGAGACATACAGGTGGATATGTAAGCATCTCATTTATGATAGAATGAAACTGCAATGTAATAGAGAATGGATGACCTTCAGTGAGTAGTGCTCAATCAACTGACAATATTAAAAAAAAACATAATCTTCGCTCCTATTTACCATATACAAAACACATTTAAGATGAATTATTGCTATAAATATAGAAAGTAAAATACTACAGGTGTTTCAAGGAAGACAGAAGAATATTGTTACGTTTTAAAAACAGACAAATTTGATCCTGCATTGCTTCTCGGCCTTTTGGCTAAGATCAAGTGAAATATGACCCTGCTTCATGGCATACCAAGCTAAACTTCAACCTGTTGCAGTAGTATCCAACATGGGCACTGACTTGAGTCCTGGCAACTCCACTTCCAATCTAGCTACCTGCTAATGGCCTTGCAAGGCAGCAGAGGAGGGCTCAAGCCCTTGTCCATCAGTATGCATCTGGAAGACCTAGAAGTAGTTCCTAGAAATCTGGATTCTGGGCTGGAGCCGAGCTCCACCCATTGTGGCCATTTGGGGAGTGAATTGGTAGATGAAGATAATACTCTCTCTGTCTCTCCTGCAACTCTACCTTTCTAATAAAAACAAATTAAAGCTTTAAAAATGTAAATATTTTGTAATCTAAACCAAAAACTTTTAAATATAAAAGATTAAGAAGATGGAACTCCCATTCATTTAAAAGAATCTTAAAAGAGTGAATCAGCAAGTCACAGAATGGAGAGATAAATTTTTATTGCAAATGTCAAAGAAACTATATCCGTAAAATATAAACAAATGTCATTTTTTAAAGGCAAATCCAATTTGTCCTTTAAAAAATGGCAAAATATTTAAGCACGCACTTAAAAAAAAGATGTTATCTCAATCAAGCAAGAAATCAATGAAATGGTGATAAATTTTATTAATCTTCAGAAAAATAAAAACTACAGCCACAAGGGATATTATCACACACCTACAGAAAGGCTAAAATAAGACAAGACACAGTACCACATGGTGTTAAAGGCATAGGACAAAAGCACTACTCGATGAAAAAAGCAATGCTGAAAATTTGGAAAATGTTAGGATACAGTCTACTAAAGTTGGAGATGTGCATATCCTAGGACTATTCACTTCTATACCTAGGTGTTTATTTGTCTAAAATACAAAAAAAAAAAAAAATTCATTAAGAAATAACTATCAGGGGGAGTGGTGTTTAGCCAATCAGTTAGGACATTCCCATTACACATCAAGTGTCTGGGTTCCCATTACACACCTCCAGCTCCTGACTCCAGCTTCCTGCTAAGGCCGACCCTGGGAAGCAGCAATGAAGATTCAAGTCATCAGGTCCCCATCGTGCATTCCCAGCTCCCTACTTCAGCCTTGCTGCTGTAGGATTTCAGTGAAATCACTCTGTGAGTGTGCCTTTCAAATAATTAAGTAAAAATTTTTTTTATAAAGGAGTGTGTACCAGAATGTTCACAACAGCATTAACTATGATAATCTCAACCTGTTAGTGACTTTAAAACTAACAGTGTGAGAAAATAAATGAAGTCAGGTTCTTACAATGGAATATTATTTGTCTTTAAGAATAAATAAACTAAATCACACAAAAATAAAGATGAGTTTTACGAAAGAGAGTCCTGAACAGAGTGGGCACATAAGAATGAGCATGAGTCCACTATTGTAAGTCAGGTCCATGGTCACTCAGGCTAGATAACTGGTTAGTGGAAGAGAACATGAGGCATTGGTGAGGTTTGGGGGTCTGAAAATACTATTTGTCAGTTGAGACTCTGCTTACCTGGGTGTATTAGCTATCAGAAATCAAGCTGTGCAGATAGAAGGATTTGTATACTTCAGTATGAGGCATCTTTATTTTTAAAAATACTTAAACATTAAAGAAAAATCTACCATCATATTAACACCAATAACTACTTGAGCCCATGGAAAACAAAGAAACCATGGAAAGTGGAGCATTTGTATATGATTGCTACTCACCTTTATCCTGTAATGATAATTGTTGCTTATGCAGTAATGCCACCTCTCGACCCAAAGCTTTCTTCTGTCTTTCCAATTCATTTCGGAGCACCAGAATTTTTAGTTGTAGACATTCACTTTCTTTTTTCTAAACAGACAAAATGATATACATTTATTAACTACAGCAGTCATGACTAAAGGTTTATGCATTTGCAATGTTTCAAAATGAGTAATAGCTTCAACAATGTGGCTAGTCCAAGGTTGGAGCTGTTGTCAGCATTTGGGAAGTAAAGCAGTGAATGGGAGAGCTCTCTCTGTCTCCTTCTTCTTTCCTGCCTATTAAACAAACTTTTTTTTTTTCTTAAAGGCCAAGGCAATGTACTGTACAATTCATTTACAAGAAATGACTGATGGGAGCATCAAAACCAGGGCTGGGGCAGGCCTGGCTGGGTAAGTAGCAGCACGTGTCAGCTGGACTAGTGGTATAAGTTGGGTTGGGCTAGCTGCAGCACCCATTGACATGTATGAGAGCTGAATAGGATGCAAAACAGACTGGACCAGTATGCTGCATATATTGGCATGCAGCAACTGGGGCTGGGGGCAGGCCTGATGGGGGTAATTGGGAGTTACTCTAACAAGGTTGCAGTTCTTTCTTGTGTACATAAGGGCCAAGTATGTGGTGGCCATGATTGACTGAGCCACAGCATCTGTTGGTTTCCAAGATCAGAAGAGATCGGGCATGTTTAAGGGTGGTATGGACATAGACTATCTGTTGGTCTTATTAAGAGATGGAGCTGGGGTCAGAACAGGCCAGATGACTGCAACTACCAGTGTGTGTGTAGTCTTATATCAATGGCAAACTGAGCCAGACCCCGCACCAGCTGGCACACACAGGGGTCAGGTCTGGGGTCACCTTTGGCAAGGTTTCTTTAGGGACTCTCTCAACTGGATGACTGCACACAAAACTCAAACCATGGGGGAAAAAATAGGATCTGTGGTCTGACTGTTGAATGCATGTGTCAGAACTGGGTATCCTCAGTTCCTGAAGCCTATGTGGTGTGCAGCATGCCCAGATGCACATGGAGCACATCGCAGCTCACTGAGGTCTGCAGGGGACTCAAGTACCTTGGATGGCAGAACAGATTGGAACTCTCCTTATCAAGCTTTGACAACAAGTATCTGGGTATACAGACTCTAGGGTGGACTACGTCAGCCAATGGACCTTGGAAGGATTTCCTCAACATTGTAGCAATGAAATCAACTGCATCTCAGAACTATCGAAACCACTTAGGCTTGAAACATGCTCCACATTGGGGAATCTGGGATGACATGAAGTGGCTGCCCCCCATTCCGGGTACTGATGCAGTTATGTTACTAGAAGCAGCCCTCTCTTCTTCTCTTCCCCATTCCCCAGATATGGGAAGAAAACAAATTTGGAAGAAACTGTCTCACCCATTTTCCTCCATTCCTCAACCCTCCCCATCCTAATCAGTGGTCCACATGCGTATACATCCCTCTAAGCTATGTAAACCACTTTCAAGATAAAATAAACTTGTTTTAAGAATTAAAAAAAAAATGGCTGGAATAGGCAAGGACAACAAAACAAAAAGTAGATTTCAATTCTTGCCAAGCTAAACTAAGGGGCTGTTATCTCCAATCTAATACAGAGAAGACATGTAGCGACCTGTGACACTTATCACTGCTAGGCAACAGCCAAGCAAGTCCTATGTACTGCCTTTAAGCAACATGTGGGAAGCCTACTCTTTTACCAGTCACCTGGCTGTGACATGATAAATCTATTCTTCCCCAGCAAAAGTGCTAATTCCTTCCTTAAAGACAGGGATGACATTTATGAATATAATGTTGAAGACATTATGAGACTAATGTCCCCCCTATGACACCAGTTGGTAGTAATGGGATGGCATTTCTTCTGTCCCCTTCTACAGAGGTAGCTGAGGAAATGAACTAAAACCAAAGGTTTAAACAAGACCCAAAGACTCACAATAAAATGTGCAAGCCTCATAAAAAATTCACTCGTACTATGAAGCTGGAAAATGTCAGAGTAAATTAAATGAAACAATCAACAGATGCCAATAATGAGGGGACATGTAAAATTGTCTGAGAAGGACCCAAAGTAGTTATCATAAAAGTTCTTCAACAGCGATTGAAACAAATGGAAAATCAAAATCAAAGTCTCAGCAAAGAAACGAATATATGAGGAAAGAAATAAAATCAAAAAGAAGAACCAAATGCAGCTAGCATTATGGGGTACCAAGTTAAGCCTGTGATGTCCACTTTTCATTTCAGAGTGCCAGTTCTATCTCAAGCCACTCTTTTTCCAGAGTAACTCCTAGATAACATGCCTTGGAAAGCAGCAGAGGGTGACCCATGCACTTTGACTTCTGCCACCCATGTGGGAAACGTGGACAGACCAGGTCAGCCATTGCAGAGTCTGTGAGCAGAAAAGTAAAGCACTGGAAAGTTCAATTTAAAAACACAGAGAAAACACACTTACACACACACACACACACACACACACACACACACACACGTCTCCAAGTCTTGCTGAACTACATCAGAACTTCCAAAATTTACATCAACAGAGGAAAGATAAAAAGCAGAAGGAGGAGAGAGAAAAAGGCTGAAAAAGTATTTAAAGAAATAATGGTTATAAACTTGCCAAATTAGGGGATTGATATTTGACAGTTAAAACAAACCTGGATGCTTGCACCTCATACTGGAGGGTTTGGGTTCAAGTCCAGGTTCTGTTTCTGATTTTAGCTTTCTGCTCATATACACTCTAGGAGACAGAAGATGATGACTTAAGCACTTAGGGTCCTACCATTCATGTGGGAGAACCAGATTCATTAAAATCTTCAGGCTTCAGCCTACCCAGCCTCTGCTGATGTGGACATTCAGGGAGTGAAGCAGCAGGTGGAAGAACTGTCAGTCTTCTGTCTTTCAAATAAAATTTTAAAATAAAATTTTAGGGCCAGGAGCGATAGTGTAGTGGTTAAAGTCCTCGCCTTGCACACGGCCAGGATCCCATATGGTCACCGGTTCTAATCCCAGTGACTCTGTTTCCCATCCAGCTCCCTGCTTGTGGCCTGGGAGAGCAGTCGAGGACAGCCCAAAGCCTTGGGACCCTGCACCTGCGTGGGCGACCTGGAAGTGCTCCTGGCTCCTGGTTTTTGGATCAGTGCAGCACCGGCCATTGTGGTCACCTGGGGAGTGAACCATCGGACAGAAGATCTTCCTCTCTGTCTCTCCTCCTCTCTGCATATCTGCCTTTCCAATAAAAAATAAATAAATCTTTAAAAGAAAAATAAATAAAATTTTAAGACTAAAACTTGTCAGTCAAATTAGGCAAAATATGCAAACATACATAGTAAAAAAGATAGTGAATACCAAACACAATAACTCCTTACTTATGATTTCTTTAGGGACCCCCTCCAACTGGAGCACTAGTCTTAAAAACTCCAACCACAGGGAAAATCACAGGATCTGTGGTCTTACTGTGCAGTGCATGAGTCAGAATTGGGTCTCCTCAGCTGTTGAAGCCTATGCAGTGGACAGTATGACCAGATGCAAATGAGGGACATGACAACTCATTGAGACTTGAAGAGGACATCTAGTGTCAGGCAGGGCAGACCAAATTAGACAATTCTCACAGCCAAGCTTTGACAGCAAGTATCCATCCAGGCAATTGGAGAATCTAAGGTGGATTATGTCAGCCAATGGACCTTTGAAGGATATCCTCAATCTTGGAGCAAAGAAATCAACAACACCTCAAAACTATCAAAATCACTTGAGCAGTGCCCTCAGAACATGTTCCACATTGGGCACCATGGGATGGTATCAAGTCGCTCTCCCACATCCCTCAGTGCTGATGTGATTAGGCATCCTGGGAGCAGCCCTCTCCTCTTCTCTTTTCCGTTCCTCCAGATACAAAAAAAAAAAAAAAATTGGAAACAATTGTCTCACCCTCTTTCCTTCATTTCTCAACCCTCCCCAACCTAATCAGTGGTCCACATGGATGTCTGTCCTTCTTAGTAATGTAATTACCAAAAATAATATTTTTAAGAAAAGAAAGAAAAATCAATGAAGCCAAAAACTTGTTCATTTAAGAGTTCAATAAAGACATTAATTCATATTATGAGAACTAAAATAGGGACCAATACAACTAATCCCATAGATACTAGGAGACTGTAACCTTTAAATTCATATACCTATGAATATATACACACAGTTAATAACTTTGGTAAAATGGACTAATTTCTTGAATAATGATCTATCAACATCTGCACAAGGAGAAACAGATAAGTCAGCCTTGATCCATTACAGAAATTAGATCAATAGTTAATACCTTCCAAAACAGACTGCAGCTGGCCTACTTGGTTTCACTGAAGAATCCTACTGAACACCTAAGTAAAAAATAATACTAGTTCTTTAAAATTTCTTCCAGAAAAAAAAATTCTGAACTCATTCTATGAGGCTGTACCACCAAAATCAGACAAAAACATCACCAAAATACTAGCAAATCAAATCTAACAATGTACAAGAATGCTACAATAGGGCCCGGTGCCATGACCTAGTGGCTAAAGTCCTTGTTTTACCTGTGCTAGGACCCATATGGAAGCCGGTTCTAATCCTGGCGGCCTTGCTTCCCATCACTCCCCGCTTGTGGCTTGGGAAAGTGGTCCAGGATAGCCCAAAGCCTTGGGACCCTGCACCCACATGGGAAACCTAGAAGAAGCTCCTGGCTCCTGGCTTCGGATTGGCTCAGCTCTGGCTGGTGTGGCAACTTACAGAGTGAATCAGCGGACAGAAGCTCTTCCTCTATATCTCTCCTCTCTGTATATCTAACTTTCCAAAAAGTCACTTGGGGAGTAAATCATTGGAAGAAGATCTTCCTCTCTGCCTCTCCTCTTCTCTTTGCAATAAAAATAAATGAATTTTTTAAAAAAGAATGCTATTGGGCCTGGCACGATGGTGGCACAGTGGTTAAGGTCCTCGCCTAGCACGCCCGGGATCCCATATGGTCACCGGTTCTGGTCCTGGCAGTCCCGCTTCCCTTCCAGCTCCCTGCCTGTGGCCCAGGAAAGCAGTCGAGGACGGCCCAATGCTTTGGGACCCTGTACCCGCGTGGGAAACCCAGAAGAGGCTCCTGGCTTCAGATTGGCTCAGCTCCAGCCGTTGCGGCCACTTGGGGAGTGATTATTTGGACGGAAGATCTTCCTCTCTGTCTCTCCTCTCTGTATATCCGCCTTTCCAATAAAAATAAAATAAATCTTAAAAAAAAATGCTACAATATCCAAACAGCAATGAATGTAATTTATCAAACTAATGGGTTATGTAAGGAAAATCTTAAGATTATAAGATACAGATTATTAAGATTATTATTAATCTTAATAAGATTATTAAGATACAGATAATAAATAGTTATAGAAAAGGTATGCCACAAAATCTAAGATCCACATATAAGAAAAAAAAATTAAGAAACTAATAGCAAAGGGGAACTTCCTTAACTAGTAAACTAAATCTACCAAATAATCTACAGGTAATATTAACACTTAATGGTGAATGTTTTTCTCTAAATTTGATGGCAAGATAAGGATGTCCCTTTTCATACTCCCTTTTAACAGAACTGAACTTGAAGTCTAAGCTAATGTAATGAAACAAGAAAAGGAAGGAAAAAACATACAGATTTGGGAAGAAGGGAAAAAACTGTTTATAGATGACATACCATTTATGTAGAAAATCCCAAAGAACAGACAAAAAATAAAATCAACATCCTGTACCCAGTAAGCAATTACAGTTATTTATCTGATAAAAAAAGTGTCTGAAATAATAATAAATTATATAATAATAAAAAATCAGAAAAAAATAAGATCCAAAAGGTTACCTCGCCAAAGAAGTTAAATAGATCAAAATAAGCATAGGAAAAGATGTTCAAAATCCTATATCATCAGAAAACTGCAAATTAAAACAAAGAAACGCAACCACACATTTATGAGAATAAAAACAATACCTAAAACTCTCAGAACTGTATAACACAAAGAATAGACCATGTTGTAAACTAGGAATTCTAATTAACAGCAATGTACTACTAATGATAGTTCATCAATTGCAACCGATGTATCACACTAGTATAAAATGTTAAAAAGTAATAGGAGTGGAAAAGAATATACTGGAATTCTGAATTTTCTGTACAACTTTTTTCTGTAAATTTAAAATTTTCAAAAGATTTATTTTCGGAGCCAGTGTTGCAAAGCAGTGATTTAAGCCAATACCTGTCATGTCATTACTCTATATTGGTGCCAGTTCATGTCCCTCCTATTCCACTTCTGATCCTGATCCAGCTCCCTGCTAATGAATCCAGGAAAGCAGTGGAAGATGGCCCAATTACCTGAACCCCTGCTACCCACATGGAAGTCCCGTGTGTAGTACCTGGATCTTGGCTTTTGTCTCTTCTTTTTGTAACTGCGACTTTCAAATAAATGCATAACCTTTTTTTTTAATAGAGATTTATTTAATTGAAAGTCAACAAATGGAGGGAGGAAGAGAAGAAGAGAGGAGAGGGGAAAAGAGGTGGGAAGGGCAGGAGAGAGACATCTTACATTCACATGTTCACTCCCCAGATGACTGCAATGGCCAGAGCTGGACCAATCTGAAGCCCAGAGCTAGGGGCTTCTGCCAGATCTCTCACATGGGTGGCAAGGAAGCAAACTCTTAGGCCATCTTCTACAGCTTTCCCAGGTGCATTAGTAGGGAACTGGATCAGAAGTGGAGTAGCCAGGACTCAAACTGGTACCTCTTTGGAATGCAATGCAATAGATGGAGGCTGTACCTACTTCACTATGATGCCAGTCTCATATATAAATCTTAAAGTTTAGTTTTGAAAATCCATAGGGGTATCTACCAAAAAAGTCAATTTTACTGAATGATCATTTAATAAAACAAAATCATAGCCATTCTACCAGAGAAACAATTTAAGTTTGTTATTTTACCATACAAATATTTCCTATTTAAAGTATGGCTTAACCATTATGCAGACTCCCTTTATCACCAAGTACTTTGTTTAAATTTACCTTTAAATTAAAAAGAAAATCTGAAATCATGCTGCCATAAAGAATATAAATGTGCCTGAAGACACTGTTCATTGTACGCTCTTCTCCCCTGGTATTTATCAAATGACGTGCTAATTCCCCAGAACATAGATCCTAATTTGGCTTCACCTAGTAAATTTCTATCTCATTTCTACCTTTTAAATGTAATATGAAAAATGTATTTGTTAAGTAAATCAAAAAAGTTACCAAGATCTGGGATAAGCCTGCAGAAATATTTAAAAGAGAAAGGGCAGGATTCCGATTTGATTAATAGACAATGAGGAACTCTGGGAACTAAATGAGGTGCATCACAATATGGCCTTGTTGAAGCCAATGGGCATAGAAAATGAGTCTTGGCAGATGCTTTGAAAGTGCTTTACACCAGTCATTTCTCACCCAAAATGCTCTCTTCCTCAACCCTGAAACACTGATTCTAAACAGATGGCATGATAATCCGTTAAAGACATTTAAGCCAAGAAAACAAGTAGAGGAGCTTATTTCCAATCATTATTATGGCTGGCGTGGCAAGTCAATGAAATATGTCTTTACAATGAATGTTCTGAAGTACTTTTTCTGAGCCAAACAAACATTTAGAAAGGTCTACTGCAAGATTCAAGATGAATGAGAAATGGTTTCCGCATTGTATGAATTTAGGTCTGCTATGAAGACAAAAACCATTTTGTCCTGACTACCCACTGCAAAAACAAAGCCCAAAAGTCAGCTGGTTCTAAAGCAGGGAAGTAAACTAAATGGTTATATGCAGGAGAATAAATAAGGAAAAGGTCACACACAAACACACACACACACACACACATACAAATGTTATTCAGCCTTGAAAAAGAAGGAAATTCTACAATATGGATTATATCTACAAGACATTATATAAATTCAAACAAAACAATCATAAAATGACATATATTCCACTTATTTAAGATACTTAAAAGCATTCCAAATCATAGAGACTGCAACAGAAGGTTGCCAAGATTGCAAATAGTGAGAAATGGGGAGTATTCAAAGGTTTGGTTTTAAAGTAGAAAAGAGCTCGCAGAATGATTCTCCTAAGATTTACCCAATATTTTGAATGTATACTTTATACCACTGAACTCCTATAAATGTCTGATGTTATATGTATTTCATAGAGCCAATGAGGTTGCCTATAATGGAAGGAAAAAGGAACCAAGAAAAACCTTGCATTTTCTTTATTAATCCAATAACTGAACCAGGTGTCCCTGTATCACTGATGAAAAAAAAAAAACCAGTTAACACTTAGAAATAATGCTTTTTTACAAAGAGCAATGTATTCAAATTCGTTAACTTGAAAACTTCCACAAAATATGCAAATTGTATCCTCTAGAGGCAGAACAAGTGGAGAACAGTGATATGCTCTAAGGAGGGACCAGCCCACTCTAACCCAGAGCACACATTTTTATCGGGATGTTTTTGAGGATCAAAGAACTAACACTGCAAGTTAATTTGAATACTAAGCTAACAGGAGGATGTGCATATATTATTTGTTTTACAGTCCATGTGTAGAAACAAGGTTAGTTACAGAAACTTATCAACTTATTCAGAACCAGAACTATTAGCTGAATTTCTGATGAGTGGAGTAACCAAACCTTTGCTTATTTGCTCCCAAATTCCTCAGAGACAAATGGCTCAGTGTCAGTGCTGTGGTGCACAGTGAACCGTGGCCTGCAGCACTGGAATCTGTATCAAAGTGCTGCTTCATGCTCTAGCTAATCTGCTTCTGATCTAGCTCCCTGTTAATATGCCTGGAAACCAACAAAAGACAGCTCAGGTGTTTGGGACCTTGTCACCCACATATGAGACATGAACGGAGTTCTGGCTCCTGAGTTTGGCCTGGACTAGCCATTGTGGTCATTTGGGGAATAAACCAGTAACTGCAGGATTTCTCTCTCTTCCTCTCTCTAGGCCATTCTGCCTTTTTGGATATCCATAAAACAACAATTTCAGTAAGTTGTTCAAAGATCTCAAGGTCCCTAAGTATTCTCAGCAGGTGTCTATATTTTTACCCCAAGTACATTCAATATTACATATTTATCTCCAGTGGATCACTTCTAATAGTATTTGAACTGAAACCACAGATATATTAATCTGTTTGCAAGTGCACACATGTTTCCATTTATGGGTCTTTATCGAAAAAAAATAAAAAATCATAAGCAATGCTAAACATTCATTTCAGGACAGACTAATCTACATATAGTATAACCAGTGGAAACAAACATTTTCTCATAGATCACACTGGACAAAAAAAAGCCGTAGGCCAAAATCCTTATAACAAGGTCCTGGAAACCTTTTGTAAGTTATGAGATAAGATACATTTTCATAATAACACTAACTGGTTACATACCTTTTTCACTCTCATTTTCTCACAGGTATTCATGACACTGATGTCTACCTGAGTCTTTAAGATTTGTGGTACTGTGACAGATAAGCTGCATAAGTAGATGTGAGACTCCTGTTGTCTTTTATTAAGCTAAACATTAGTTTAGTAGAAATCAAATTCACAAAAAAATTTAAAACAGGGCAAATCCAAATGTTTTTGTTTACAGACATACTTTTGACCAAAATGTATTATATTAACATGTGGATTTATTATTGGCACTTTAACATAAATCAGAGAGCTAGCATTTTCAAATTTCTCAGATTTAATTCTAGTACTATATTATTAACAAATATATCCTAAGTTCTTTGAGGTTATAACAATTTTCAAGACTACAATGGTGTCATGGGAACAAAAAGTTTGAGAATTAATGGTTTGGGGAATATTTTGTATTCACCAATAATAGCCACCCCCTCAACTGGAAGCAATTAGCAACCTGGGAGAATTTTAGAACTACAACAACTGTCTAAATTTAACAAATTTCCTTTCAAATGTAATTTATATATTTTTAAATGGTACCTTGTCAAGCAACAAGAAGAGAAAGATTCCCTTATAAAATATTCTACTAAATCCATTAATTTCATAGACTCAGTAGCAATACTGGATCTAGAACTCAGATTCAACTAAGAAAGAGTTTGGTGGCTGACACAAGAGAATGAGTACCTAACCAACTGCTCCCCTATAACAGCTTTGCACTCGGATAAAGTGCAAACCACTGCTACTTGAGGGTTCTGGAGATTGATCAATGCCAGGCAGCATTTAGAGCAGACTCCAAAATTGGCTTAAGAAATCAACCGACTCACAGGGGAGATTTCCCCTTTCCCGTTTCTTTGTCTCGAGGGTGGCTGTGAACTCTAGACAAAGTCAACTATCATTCCAGGTGAAGGGACCTAGGGAAAGAAGTCAAACAATAAGGGATGCCAGAAAGGAGGAAGCCAGGCAAGGAGCACCCCAACTTCTGTTTAGATGTAACTGAAGTCTCTGACAAGACTATATGCCAGGGCCTGGCGCGGTGGCGCAAGTGGTTAAAGTCCTCACCTTGCATGCCCGGGATCCCATATGAGCGCCGGTTCTAATCCCGGCAGCCCCTCTTCCCATCCAGCTCCCTGCCTGTGGCCTGGGAAAGCAGTCGAGGACGGCCCAAAGCTTTGGGACCCTGCACCCGCGTGGGAGACCCAGAAGAGGCTCCTGGCTTTGGATCGGCATAGGAAATCAGCCGTTGCACTCACTTGGGGAATGAATCCAATAATAAAAATAAATCTTAAAAAAAAAAAAAAGACTATATGCCAAAAGTTCTTCAAGCAAACAGAAAGCTGCTTGAGCTTGAGGTAAAAGGTAACTACAATCAAGTCTTGAGCAAAACGCCCACTGCAGACATAGCAGTTTGAGTGTAACAATTAAATTCATGCAAAATAAACATCAATATTGTTTAGGACGAAGTACACAATCCAGAGATATCACTAAATTATTTTTACAGTGTCTAGGATACTATGCAATATTATCCAGTATATGAAGATTTGGGAAAGTATGACTTACTCTCCCAAAAAGAGACAACCAACATATGGCAACCCCAAGATGACCCAAATGTTAAACTTATCAGACAAATAATTTAAAGTCACTCTTATAAATAGGCCTAGTGATGAAAGTATAATAGTCTCCTAAGGTATAAATAGATATGAAATCCCAGCAGAGAATTAAAAGATGTTTAAAATATCCAGGAAATTTTTCTGCTTTTACTCAAGAAGGGAGTAGGGGAGAAAAGAACATTACACAATCATAATCTTAAGGACAAACTCTAATACAGTCATTTAAAACATCACATCCCAACATTCCTCAACAAAGGTAGGTGTAAAATTCTTTAATTATTACCAGATCAAATCCAACAAGATACAGAAAGCATTATTTACTAGGACTAATACAAATTTATTCCAGAAATGTTATGTTTAGTTATACACTTACAATTAAATCACTTAGCTCATTCTGTTATCAGAATGCAGAAAAATCATACAATCATTTTAATGGATCCAGAAAACCTACTTCTAAAAATGCAATATTCACTCCCGATTTTTTTTTTTTAAAAAAAAAAGCAACTTAGAAACTAAAAACAACAGTGAATTTCCAAAACCTAAAAGGGGCATTGCTAATATTATATTTATAGGAGAAAGGATAACTTGCTTCTTACTAAAATGAAAAACAAGGCATTATTACCATTCTTATTAATTTTTTTAGCCTTATACTGTGGTTCTAGCCATTTAAATAAAGCAGAAAATTTAAATAAATGCCCACATTTATAGATTTGACTGTTTAAATATAAAACCCCCAAAGATCCCCAAAATAACTGACATAAGTTAGTAATAACAATACTTTAATATATAATTAACAAACTATAAATAATTCTATCCCTAGATACTAGTAGCAAGCAAGTGAGGAAAAAGTAAAAAATAATTTTATGTGCTTAAGCAGATGTTGGACACAGAATTTATCACTTGTGACTATGGCATCCCATACTATACATAGTGCTTGGTTTGAGTCCTTGCTATTTTACTTCTAGTTGACTTTCCCATTAATGTACACATTGGGAAGCAGCAGAAAAAAAAATAACTTGAAATGAATCACAGGACTTTATAATAGAGGAATCTAGGAGACACTACCTTGACTATATGATGGAGGTTATTAACCACAGTGATTGGTCATAAAAGCAAGAGACTAAAAACCATATAGAACAAACAAGACTAGGAAGCCATGATAACCCAAATCCAGTGTTGGGTCATCCAGAGCAGACATTGGAACTTAAAAGGGGCTAATATTTGGGCCTGGCACATTATCCTGGTCACTAAAGTCCTTGACTTGCATGTACAAAGATCCCATATGGTTATTGATGGCTCAGCCTGGCTGTTGCGGCCACTTGAAGAGTGAACCAGCGGATGGAAGATCCTTCTCTCTGTCTCTCCTTCTCTCTGTAAATCTGACTTTCCAATAAATAAATAAATCTTCTTGGGGCGGGGTGTTCTTTAGAATCTCATCTGATCATGAGAAAAATAGCAGACAAATCCTAAGAAATACCTGACTCACACTTCTTAAAACAAAGAAAGTCTCTGAAATTTCCACAAGTAAGAAGAGCCTCAGGAAGCGTAACTACTAACTCTAACGTTTTCCTTGATGGAATTTTAGAATATAAAAAGAAAACTTGATAAAAGCTAAGAAAGTATGAATAAAACATGTAATTTGGTTCATGAAAATTTATCACTATACATTAATTGCAGAATATGTAACATATTCTGATAAGACATTAATAGTAGAAGAAACTGGGTATAGAGTATACAAGGTGAATTCCTGTATCATCATTCTAATAATTCTATAAATCCAAAACTGTCCTAAAACAAAAAGGCCATTTATTTAAAAAGAAAGAAAAAAAAAAGGTGGAAATACTGGTGAAATCTAAATAAATGTAATTGCCAGTAATAACATCTTAGTGTTAGTTCTTGGTTTTGACCATGTATCATGGCAATGGTTATATAAGCTATTGATATTAGGGAAAACTGGGTAAAATGTTTATGAGAACCCTATCAATTATCTCTTAAATAAAATCATATTTTAAAGTTAAAATATACACTAGAAGATTTATTTTCTAAAGGGGAAGAAATATTTCAAAACTTCTTAAAATATACGTGACTACCAGGATATGAAAAATGTTCACCAAAAAAAGGTAATTTAAAAACAAGAGAAGGGGGACCCAGTGTGATGGCAGCTCAGTTGCTAAATCCTCGGCTTACATGCGCTGGGATCCCACACGGGTACAGGTTTGTGACCCGGCTGTTGCACTTCATCCAACTCCCTGCTTGTAGCCTAGGAAAGCAGCAGAGGACAGCCCAAAGCCTTGGTACCCTGCATCGAGGTAGAAGATCCAGATGAGGATCCTGGCTCCTGGCTTCAGAATGGCTCAGCTCTGGCCATTGAGGCCACTTGGGGAATGAACCAGTAGATGAAAGAAGATCTCTCTTTCTGTCTCTCCTTTCTTAAGTAAATCTGCCTTTCCAATAAAAATAAATAAACCTTAAAAAAATGTGAGCCCAACATATCCATTAGAACAGCTAGAATTACAATGGCATACATTTGCTTCACAATGACAGGGTTAAAACTCCACTAGGTGAAGATTTCAACACATAGCAAGCAGGGAAAAATAACAACAAGATCTCTTAAATGAAATAGATAAATCTTTGAAGTTTCACTCAAGAAATAGATAACTTGGGTCCAATACAGAGAGCCCAGTGTTGATGTGAACTGCGTGGCATTTACCAAATTCCATGACATACTCAAGGTGATGAGGACAACTGATGACAGAATAGCTCATGAGTTAAACACCACAGTTTCAACAGCTTCCTTTGCCGGGCAAATTGATGCTAGCCAAACCTGTAAACAACTTTGAGCCTGATGGCAGCTCATGCCAGCAGGGATAAGTGTCATAAAAAAATTGTATAGCCCAGACCTCAGGAGCAGTAAGAAACCTCCTACAAGAAAGAGAAAAGAATTTGGATTTATTTTCTAAGAAATAACAGTGTTGAAATGGATGTAGTTAGAGCTAAAAAAATTGAAGTGATACATGACAGAAGTTGGAAGGCGTTTAATGAGTGCGATGAATTTACTTCAAGCCTCATAAGAATGAATAAAGCCAGATGAGTTTTTGTTAAGGACCACGTCATCTCACGAGAGGTAAGCACAATGGGCATCAACAAGGCAGGCTTCCTAGAAAGACTTCTGACTCGACAGTCTAACACTTTTTGATGATCTCAGCCCCATTTAGCCAAGACCTCAAGTATAAGTAATTCTGATAATTATGTAGAAAACAACTAACTGCTATTGTAGGTTTATTTTATAAAAAGAGATATTTGGGAAAGTAAAATTTTGATACAGAAAGAAAAAAAAGTAGATAAGTAAAAAACCCTGTAACTCCTAAAGAAATTGAATTTCTGTGCTAATAATTCCCCACAAAGAAAACATCAAGCCCAGATGATGACAGAAGTAAATTCTACAAAACTCAAGAAATAATTCCAATTATTTAACTATTCTTTTCAAAAATAGAAAACAAAGAAACTTCCCCCCAAAACTGAGGCCAGCATAACACAAAACAAAAACACCAAATTACCAAAGAAACAAAATTATAGACCAATATTCATTATGAATATATAAACATATGTGTGTAAAAATCTTTAACAATCTGAATCCAGTGACATGCATAAAAATGATAGTTTATCATAAACAAGAGGGCTCTTCCTAGGAATGCAAATATTAAGCAATAACACTCAAATATCAAGTGAAGCATATCTCTATTAAACTAAAAGATAAAAACACTTATGTCAAAAAAAGACATATAACCCTAACCCTAAAAAATAAAAAAACACATATGTAAAAACTCACGATGACAACAGCAGACATTTCATAATATAATTAAATGTCAAAGAAATAGAATATAATGTGAGAAAGTGCCAAGTCTTTGAGAATCACCAAGTATAAATCCAATTATTTTAAGAGAGAGTCACTCAGAAGTAAAAAGAGGCCATCTTGGAAGTTAATCTGATTTCTTCCAAAATCAAAGAAAAATTCTCACCGTGTTTTACTTAAGCTCTCACTGTGTTTTACTTAAGCTAAAGATAAAATTAATTCCTATACACTGAAAATACTTGGGTTGAAGTATAATCGCTTTAGGTTGATTTAGAAATGGAATGGGAAAAAGAGATAACAGTAAACATTACAGGTAGATGGCATTATTTATTCCTCAAGAGGAGACAAGTAAACCAAATTCTCTATAAGTCAAACAGTTACAGTAAAGTTGTTCTCTTCTTCAATTATAAAAGGACATTATATTAGAAAGATTCTTAAATTCAACAAATATTTGTTGAGTACCTATCAAATATATTTTTAGATGTTGAGGTTGTAGTAACAAAAAAAAAGGAAAGATTAAAAATTTCTCCTTTCACACAGATTAGAGAGACAGAAAACTACATAAAGCTTACACCATGTAAAAAAAATAGTAAGTACTGTATAGAAAAATAAAACCCGCAAGGGGACACAATGCACAGGATGGGGGAGTGGTCATTTTACATGGGGTTAATAGGGAAGTAGATGATTTCTAGGTTCACTTTCAGTTCAAAACCCAGTGATTTTCTTCTGTGTTCACAGGCAGCAAAAAAACACACAGTGAACCTCTGAGCCTGACCTCTTTAAGCTTATACATTCTATCACCTTGTTCTGTGTGTCACCACTTATATTTTAGAAAAACAGGACTAAACACACATTTTTTTTCACACTGAGACAAAGCATAAGCTGTCAATTAACGAAACAAGTAGTTACCCAGTTCTGCCTTGGAAAGAAAACACGAAAAATAAAAGCCAGCAATTTTTATCTAGGCAAAGGTAGTATTTTTGTATATTACAGAAAGGATTAAAATTCGCTAGTTTTTCTTTCCTTCCAGTAAAATTATGTTCTAGAATTTGGCCCTTTAATGTGTCTAACTTATAATAAAAGGTAGTTTACCAGTATCTTTGGGATGAAAGATTTTGCATAGACAAGGAAAATCGTGAACAAGAATGACTAATGTCGTTATTGCAGCCACTATATTTTGAATGCCTGTTACATTTCAGGTCAACACCAGTAAATATTAGGCTGCCCTACATTAACATTATTTACAGATCAAAATCAGCAATTTTATATAGTGGGAACTAATCATTTACAGTTTTGTGAGTCTATATGGGCTAATTCTGTTGCTTCAATTCTCCACTTACACAAATCTTCAAGGTAACAAGGAACTTTTGTTTGGGAATATATAGGCACTCTGCCATGCTGACAGCTCTACAAATGACAACTGGAAGATGGCTACCTATTTGACTCAAACAAACACATTCTTAATTTATCTAGAACTTCACTAGAAAATCTGAATTATAAGTACCATAATCTAGAGCACAAATTTTATCAAAAGCTTTTCATAACTGTACGGCTTCTATTAAGAAAAGCTCAATTTATTAGTTATATATGTCATTCTGCTTAAAAGATAAACTCTCGGTTCTGGAACTGATTTTTTTTTTATTTAAACTAGGAAGAGTATAGAGCAGTCCCAACTGATAATATTTTAAGTTTATCCACTTGGGTTGGGATTTCTATTTCTTTGGAAATGCCTCAATAATACAGCACTTCCCAAGAGAGAACACTGTCCCCAAGCCAGACTATTGAGCTCTACCCAAGTCATTTTTAAATATAATTCTTAAAAGTGAATTGTTCTGTGCAGTTTATTTTTGTTCCTCCTGACAGTTACTTTCCCTTCACTACACAATTCATGTTTAGAGTTCACACTTGTAAGACATTGATGAGATAGTCCATTAATTATCTTCTAAGAAACTGCATGTTATGATATTGAAAGCTGAGGATGTTTACGTCCAACATTTAAATGTCAACAATAGCATTCCATGAAACATCATTAAATGGTAACAAGTATCTAAGGTTACTGAGCAAAATTAATTCAAAAACAGCATAATCCCCTTTAGTGAAAAAGGAGTTCAAACAGGTAAACATGAAAACCTACCAGCTCATTGCTTGTAGATGTGAGTCTTAGTTTTTCTTCAATTTCCTTTCCAATTTTCTGAACAGTTACCTGAGTCTGTTTAATTGCACACTGGGCTCTATGAAGCCTAGAAATAACAAGTTGTAAAGAAATTTAAGTGAGTTAACTACAAACTCAACCCAGAGTGATAGACAGAAATGACCAACCTCCCAGGACAGACAAATTTAATGATGAACCCAAGCTGTTTTTCAATTCACCAGTATGCATACAATGAAATAATGGGGATTACAACAAATCCTATAAAACAGCCTTTCCTTACTTTCTTGCTTGCTTCTCGTGTAGTGAGCTAGAAGACATCACCAGAATCTGGCACAGCCCTTAGAAATAACATGGTCAGAACTTGTTTTACATATGGAAGTAGACTATCGCCACTACAAAGGCTGACTTTTAATTATTGGCATCAATGGGGAAAATCAATGTTCACAATAATTCCGAGTTATGAAGGTTCAACCAAAGCAACCATCACCCTGAAACACTTAAGAAAAAAGCAAACACCTGAAGGTACTAAAGACAAGGGTACAGGACTTAAATACTACAGGGACTTCAGTTGCAACCACAACCTCAGCAAGGACACTGAAAACACACAGCTATTTTTTCTGTTTTGCTTTAGCTATAATTTTGTGGGGATTTTGCTTTTCAGTCTCTTCATCTTTGCTGAATAGACTTACATGCTGTGAGTATGACTCAACAGGGTCATTAATTCCTATGCATGGACCTTTGTATTTTCTATTAACATTATCATACAAAGAATCATACACACAATACAGATGGATTTCAAAAAATATTATTTTAAATAAAAACATTCCAGAAACAAACAAACAAAAAAAGTATGATTGTATGATTCCATTTATACAAGCCTCAAGAAGAGGTAAAAGCAATCACAGATGACAAAAGTATCAAGCTGCCTGGGTGGGACGGGATGGGGGTGGAGGCATGCAGAGATAAAGTTTTAGAGAACAAAGGAACTCCCTAAACTGATGAGAGTGCTCTCTTTTTTCTTGTTGTTTAAGATTTGTTTTATTTATTTGAAAGGTAGAGTTACAGAAAAAGGGAGAGAGGAAGAGTGAGGAAAGTGGGAGAGACATCTTCAAATCACTCCCCAAACTGCAGCAACAGCCAGGCTAAGTCTGTGCCAGACCCATGACAGGAACCTTGAACTCCATCTGGGTCTCTCACATGGGTTGCAGGGGCCCAACCACTTCTGCTATTTTCCCAGGCACATTAGCAGGGAGCCAGATAGGAAGCAGAGCAGCTGGGACTCAAACAGCACTCACATAGCATGCCTGCCGGCACTGTAGGTAGAGGCTTATTCTGATGTGCCACAATGTCTGCACTAATGATCTATATCTTGACTAGGGTGAGCATTTATGCTGAACAAAGAATATGAGATTATGATCTGCATATTGCACTGCGCATAACTTCTACTTCTATATTTAAAAGTTGGCCATCAATCCTAATCTGAAAGTCGAAACATATGTGGGAGGTCCATGTTATTGAGGATTTGATGGTATCAATATTTCTGCCAACTTAATTATTAATACCACACACTAAAATACTAATGACTTACTGCTGCTGTTTTGGAAATTGCCTGATAGCTGAGGATTTCTTGGGCCATCTAGAACAGATCAACTCTTATTAAAGGTGCTGTGTGCATTAGATCCGTAATTCAACAACTTCTCCAGGCTATCTAAGGATTCCAATAGAGAAGATAATCCTCTTGCTCTGGGTATGCACATGTATAGAGCAGCTCTAAAGAAATGTTAAAGGAAGAAAGGCATTCTATGATATGGTCCCTACCTGCATCTACAAATATAACTTCCTGATATTCTTGACCTTGAACCCTAAACTCCAGCAATATTGACTTACTGGTAATTCTCCAGACCTGTCATGCTACTTCTTGCTTTTGTACCTTTCTGTAAGCTGTTCAGTGTACAAGTTTTTCTGTCCCTTAACAGGTAAGTAAACTCCTGATCCAGTAAGAGACACCTGAAACATAACCTCTGCTCCGAAAGCCTTCCCCAACTATTCCCGATGGCAGAAACATACCATCCTCTGGAAATCTACCACAACTTGTATGTGACACTGTAACAAATACAACAGTACTTCAGAAAATTTACGCAACAAGTAACTTAAAAATATGCTTAGTTTTAGAGTAAACTAAGTACTTTAAGTACTCTCATATAAGTCAACCTTATTCTTTACAGTAACTCCTTATTTCTCTGTTTCTTTAATAGACATTTCTGGGGGGGGGGGGTTTAACCTTGATCTTTCCCTATGACCTCCAAAGGCTAATTAATAGAGAATGTGTCACAAAGAAGGCACTCAAAATCCATTTGCTGCCTAATGTTTGAAGCTAACATCACAGCACAGTCCCAAGATGTGCGGGATTAATTGATAGATCAAATGATAGTCTTCCTAATTTAGAAATTTAAAATATTATATCAAAACTAATTATCACATAATACATACTACTATGTGATATTTATTCAGGTATAAAACAAGCACTTTTAAGTCAACACTAAAAATGATCAGCATTATCAACCCAGAGATCAACAAAAATAGCCTGTTACTTTAAAAGTAGGAAAGAGCAGCCTCAAACCTCACTGGTACTATGCAAACAACCTTGTCAAATGGTAAAGACTTTAAAAATAAAAATGATTCATGACCATAATTAATGTATGACTTCAACTATTTGGCTCTCACTGCCCCAGACGCTTTCTGATCTTACCTTAGGGGCTTAAAACACACAGACAGAGTCACATTTCCTCCAATCTTCAGTGTTATCCAAATACACTCTCAGAGCCCCTGCAACATCAAGACAGAACTAATAATGTCCCCCTTTCAAATCCAACAGGAGAATAAAAGTCTGAAGTGTTTAGGCTTCTAAAAATAACATAGGACATCCTAATTCTCCAGGGGGTATGGAGATGAAGGACTGACAAGAAAAGAAACTGCTTTGCCTCCAAACTGGTTAGCCAGTTTCACAGGAATGTTTCTTGATTTTGCAACTATGATAAGAATTTGTAAAGAGAGTCATATTTGCCATCTAGTTACATGGGTGAGTGCTCAATACCAACACTAGCCCTCTCAAGCTGAAAGAAAACTCATCACCAGCACTGAGGAAGAAAGATGAAGTAGCTGCCTGACAGTATTCTGGTGACAGCAAATAGATACATACCTAATGCTAAACACAATTTCAGATAACAGTAAATTGGCTTTAAAGAAAGTTCTTTAAGATTAGATACTGCTGGGAATGTAAAAATATGTTGAATAAACAGTATTATGACATATAAATATTCATAAAGATCAGTTGAGATTGTACAAATCAGATATGAAAAATACAAGAGATGTTGCAAGATAATTACTGTCTAGGTAGTATTGATCATAAAAGTCAGAAATGCTTCATTCAAGAGTTAAAGATGGAGAATGACAAATCGGAACACCTACAAAGGAATGAAACGTTCCCTATAGCTTACAGGCAGAGAAGAAAATCCAGGAAACATGAGCCTATTGAGACAAACACCCACACATACTTGATAATCAATGGCTTTTTATTCCATATGAAGGAGCTTGAATTTTATTCTGAAGTCCTTAGGAAACCATTGCAAACTTTAAAGCTGGAGAATAATTACATTTGCACTTTAGAAAGGTCTTCATTCTCATAATGAGGAAAATGGGACAGAGAGGAAAAAAAGACTACAAACAGGAAGTCTATAAGGTTACTGTCACAGTCCAAACAGGAGACGATACTGTCCTAAATTAGAATACTGATAGGATACAGCATGCAGAAATAAAAAGGGTGGAATGCATGATATAGAATGTCAGCATTGTGGTGAAGCAGATTAAGTCACCCCTTTTGACACTGGTATATCAGAGTGCTGGTTTGAGTCCTTGCTGCTCTGCTTCTGCTTCTGCTTCAGCTTCAGCTTCCTGCTAATGCACCTGGGAAGGCAGCAGAAGATGTCCAAACGCTGAGGTTCCTGGATTCTGGTTTCAAGCTTCCACTTGGCTACTGTTGGTAGCAGCTGTTTGGAGAATTAACCAGTGGATGGAACTTCTTTCTCTTTCTGTATCTCCCCCTCTATTGCTCTGCCTTTCAAATAGGCAAATAAAATAACTTTTTTGAACACAGAGAAAACAATATGGGACATGCATTTGATGTTGAAGTTAAGATACCACATGGAACACTTGCACCCTAGAACAGTACCTGTCTCATGTCCTGCTATGCTCCTGATTGAACCAACAAAACCACAACATAGGAACTCATACTCCATTTCTCTTCTAAATAAATACAATAGCAAACAATTTTAAAAAGGATCTTGTCTGAAAACAAAATCACCAACACCACGATGAAAAAGAACACATTACAATAAATCTAAATGACATTTAAAAGAAATTGAAGGGACAATATGAACATTCTGTACCAATAAATACATCTTGAAATAGTCAAATTTCTTTAAAAAGTCAAAAGCTTCCAAAAAAACTAGAAAATATGAAAAATCATTACTTATCAAAGAAATTAAATTTGTAATTAAAACCCTTCTCACAAATAAAACTCAAGGGCTGGATGGTTTCACTAGTAAAATGCCAGTTGCATCAAAAATCTCAGAGAAGAGGAAATACTTTCAAGACAGTGGGAGCTACGTGAGACTAAACAAAACAATGAAATATAATTTGGATGATACAATCAAATTCATTTGTATATAATCCATTTATCTTTATATTAAACAAATCTTTACCTCTACCTCATCTCACACACAAAAATTAATTTGGCTTGGATTAGATGTAAATGCAAACATAAAAATCATGAAGCTTCTAGAAAAACATGTAAGAAAACGTATCTATGTCCCTGGATTAGACAAGGATTTCCTAAACGGGATTCATCAAAATGAATTACTGACAAAATGGAAGAGGGAAAAATAACTGAGAAAAAACATTCCTTAAAGAAGTACAAATCAACAATAAAAATATAGCCAACACAATAATTAATGAGCAAAATATTTAAGCAAACACATTTGAAAAAAATATATGAGAATGGTGGATAAGCACCTCAAATGGTGCTCAGCATTGTTAGTTGTTATAAAACTCAAAATTAAAACAACACCATCACAACACTATTAGATGCTTACAATGTACAAAACTGACAAGACCAATGCTGACAGGACAGAGAAAACAACCGGAAATTTCAAACATTCCTGCTGACACTGTAAAGCAGTACAACCACTGGAGAGCTGTGTGGCATTTTGTAAATGAATTTTTCTTAAATATTTATTTATTTTAAATTAAATAGCAGATTTTTTTTTTTTTTACAGAAGAAAGAAAAGACAGACAGAGAAAGAGAGAACTAAAGAGCTCCTCTATCCACCAGTTCACTCCCCAAACGGCCACAACAGCCAGAGCTGAGCTGATCCGAGGTTGGGAGCAAGGAAACTCCTCCTGGTCTCTTGCGTGGGTGCAGGAGCCCAAAGCCTTGGGCCACCCTCCGTTGCTTTCTCAAGCCATAATTGGAGAGCTGGATCAAAAATACAGCAACCTGATCATCATCATCATCATCAGAAGTACAGCAACCAGCACACAAATCAGCAACAACATGGGATGCCAATACTTGCAGGCTAGGATTAGTTTGTCATGCCACCACACCCACACGAAATGATTTTTTTTCCCTGTGTGCAAAGAAATATTTATTAAAGATGAAAATCTCTTGCCTCAGCATCAAGAGGAGGATTTTCAAGAGAGAATGACACAATTGAATTTATTTTTTACATCTTCTGTATGAGAGATCAACAGTTACACTGTTAGGTATGTCATGAGAAATGAGAGCATGTGACACGAGGACTTGTGTAAGAGGTTCTTAACAGCTTTCTTGTGTTGTGGGAACACAAATATTCATCAACAAAATAATGGATAAGCAAATAGTGGTATATTCATAAAAGTATAAAGTATTCAGCAATAAAAAAGAATAACCATGGTTCTATATATTACAACATGGATACATGTCAAGAACTGTATATTGCACAAAAGAAGACAGAAACTGAAAGAATGCATTGTATGAGTCTATTTATAAGAAATTCAAGAACAGGAAAGGCTAGTTAATGATGAGGCAATTTTAGGAAATGTGCTTGGCTAAGCCAGGGGTGGGACTTGGGTTGTCAGAAGGACTTACCAAAGGGAATGAGGAAACTTTCTGGGTAATAAAAATATTTCTATACCTTGATTTGAATGATTACAACATGGGTGTGTATATTTATTAAAACTCATCAAACTTAAATTTAAGCTGCCTGTGTTTTCATGTTAGATAGACCACACTGCACTAGAAAAAGAAAAAAAAAAAAAAGACTTTTATATGGCTCAGAGAACCAGGAAAATGTTGATGCCATTTATTAAGATGGAAAACACAGGAGAGGCAGTTTGCAAAGTTTTGTTTTCAGTGTGAGGTGTCTGCGCAACATCCAAGACAAATGTTCAACAGGAGTGGGATATCAGGGTCTGGAGCTCAGGAAACAGATCTTAGCCAGATAAAAATGTGGCAATCATTAGCACACAGATGCTAATAACATTATGAAACATTATTAACACAATGAAAATGAATGAGATCACCTTGGGCAACTGTGAGAATGAAAGAGAACAGAACCTAGAACAAAATCCTGAGGAACTTCAATATTTTAGAGATTAGGGAAGAAAAAAAAAAAAAGAAATAAAAACCAGCTCCCTTTCCCACTTCCAAGAAAAATCTGAACCAGAACATCCAGAATAGTAGGACAACTGGGAGAGAGCTGGTGTTGCAGCAGTTAAAGGAAGAGATTTCACAAGGAAGGCATGGATGCTGTCACAAAACCAGGTAAGCCCTAGATTGTATCTATATATTTAGCACCAAGGATTCAATGGAGGTCATTTCAAGTCTGCTCGCCTAAATAACATTGCCAACACCATATTCCATCTGAAGAACAGCCTTCTGCTGGTTTTTCAGCTTCAATTCTTGTTCTTCTTTTTTTTTTTTTTGTAAGATTAGATTATTTGTTTTTATTGGAAAGATTTATAGAGAGGAAAAAGAGAGAAAGATCTTATATCCACTCGTTTTCTCCCCAGTGGGTCACAACAACTGGAACTGAGCCGATCCAAAGTTAGGACCCAGGAGCTTCTTCTGGGTCTTCCACGTGGGTGCAGGGTGCCAAGGCTTCAGGCCATCCTCCACTGCTTTCCTAGGTACAAACAGGGAGCTGGATGGAAAGTTCAGCAGCTGGGACTCAAACTGGTGCAGCAGCTGGGACTCAAACCAGAGCCCACATGGGATCCTGGGCATGCAATGTGAGGATTTAGCCACTAGGCCCCAACTATTGCTCTTCTTAACTTCATTATAAAACCAAAGCACTCCTGTTCTTCAAGTAATTAGTTACTAAATGTAATTCTGCTCAAAAAGCCTCCAGAGGGATTGGTGCAATGAAGTGGCAGGCCAATCCTCCACTCTATGGAGCTGGTATCCTTTATATGCACCAATTCAAGTCCTAGCTGCTCCACTTCCAATCCAACTCTCTCTTTATGGCCTGAGAAAGCAGCAGAGGAAAGCCCAGGTTCTTGGGACCCTTCACCCAATATGGGAGACTTCGAAGAAGCTCCTGGCTCTTCATCATTTGGGGAAAATCTTTCACTATCTCTCCTCTTCTCTGCAAAATCTACCTTCCCAATAAAAATAAATAAATCATTTTTAATAGCTTCTAAAACACTTGCCTTATGAGAACAGGTCATATTTTAATACCTACATCACCAAGCACATTATAACAGATCAAAAGTCTTCTGGCTTTAAAAAAAAAATGGGACACAGGCCTTGGGTTCAGCACGGTTGCCTAGTGGCTAAAGTCCTCTCCTTATATGTGCCAGGATCCCATAAGGGCACCCATATCCTGGATGTTCTATTTCCTTTGCAGCTCTCTGCTTGTGGCCTGGGAAAGCAATTGAGGAAGGCCCAAAACCTTGGGACCCTGTACCCACATGGGAGACTCAGAAGAAGTCCTGGCTCCTGGCTTTGGATCAGCTCGGCTCTGGCCGTTGCAGCCACTTGGGGAGTGAACCAGCAGATGCAAGCAGATCTTTATCTCTCCTTCTCTCTGTATATCTGCCTTTCCAATAATAAATAAATAAATAAATAATCTTTTTTAAAAATGGGAAATGGGGCTTAAGACTACAGATTTTACCCCATCTAGCAACAGGATCCTCTATTCCAGATCTCTCCTCTTCTAATAAGCTAGCAGGTTTATTTTGAAGTTCCCATTTATATTCCAATTATAGAAGCTTTCATATGTCTAAGACTAAATTGTTGTAGAGGAACAGATGTATGGCCAGCACTTAAGACACTGGCTTAGAAGCCTATGGCCCACATCACAGTGTTGGGGTCCATACCCAGTTGTAGTTCCTGACACCAGCTTCCTGCTAATATGGAGTTTGGGAGGCAGCAGCAATGAATGGCTCAAGAAAATGGATCCCTGCCAACCCAAGAGGGAGCTCTGGGCTGAGTTCTTGAGCATATTATAAATTCTATAGGAAATCAAGCCTTTGGCAATAAGGAAAATGCTGCACTAGCTGCAATTAGACTGAACATAGCAGCTTTACATTTTACATTTGCAAAATTTTTATTACTATTTTTCTTTCTTTTCCTAAGATATACTCTATAGGGTGGCTAGAAAGTCTAGAAATAAACATCCTAATATTTTGTCATTCATTATAAGGTAACATCAGTTTTATTAAATGATTTGCTTAGCTATCAGATTTGGTGGTTGCCTTATATAATTCTCACCCTCCTGTGGAAAGGACAACAAAATTTACTTCCCCTCTTTTAAAAATATATATATCCAGGGGCCCAGTGCGATGGCTCAGTGGCTAAAGCCTCATCTTGCAAGCACCAAGACCCTACATGGCTATCAGTATACTGGCTGTTCCACTTCCCTTTCGGCTTCCTGCTTGTGGCCTGGGAAAGCAGCAGAGGGTGGCCCAAAGCCTTGGATCCTGCAGTCATGTGGGAGACACAGAAGAAGCTCTTGGCTCCTGGCTTCAGATTGGCTCAGTTCCGGCCATTGCGACCACTTGGAGAGTGAACCAGTGGATGGAAGATCTTTTTCTTTTCTTTTCCTTTTTCTTTTCTCCTCTCTTTTTTCTTTTCTTTTCTTCCTCCCTCTCTCTCTTTCTTTCTCTCTCCTTCTTTCTGTAAATCCTCCTTACCAATAAAAATAAACAAATCATTAAGAAACATAGATTGTACACAAAATTGTGGTGAAGTGGGGTAAGCTACAGTTTGTCAATGGTTCAGCTACTCCTGGGTATGTGGCAAAGGAATGCCCATGTAATTGGGCTCATGCCATCCATGGTGGAAGACCTAGATAGAGTTCTTGTTTCCTGGCATCAGAATGGCCCAGCCATGGGCCATTCATTATGAAATGAAGCAACAAATAAAATCAACTTCTTTCTTTTTCCCTCTCCCTCTCATGCTCAGCTTTTCAAATAAATAAGTGCATACACACACACACACACACACACACACACACACACCGGGAGAGAGCATCTGGCTAATCAGTTAAGATGCCTACATCACACATCCAAGTACCTGAATTCAATTCCCAATTCTGGTTATTGTTTCCATTTTCCTATCAATGCAGAGCCTAGGTGGCTAGTGGTGTCTTGAGTGATTGTGTTCCAACCAACCTTATCAGATACCTGGATTGTGTTCTCAGCTCCCCATTCTGGTTCTGACCTTTTCCTAACCGTTTTGGGCATTTGGGGAATGAACTGGAGGAAAGGTGTACTCTGTTTCTCTCTCTTTATCTCTTTCTCTCAATTCTTTCTTTCTACAGAGAAGGAAAAAAAGAGGCCTGTTTTAGCACATCAGTGATGTTGAACCAAATCATTCACTTTCTGAATCTAAGAGAATCTGCAATCAATTCACTGTCATAGATCATTTGTACACTAATGAATACATATTTCTTGTATAAATACTGCCCAAGGCCCTGCCAGTTCCTCTTTTGTCTCTTCAAGTAAAAGGTCTTTGGCTACCTTAGTGGAAATATAGGCTTCTTCATCCTCTTAATCATAGTGAAGTATGATTGTTTACTTTTCAGGATATGCAATGAAAATGCTCAGTTCCAATCTGCCAAAACATCAGTGCATAATACTGACTAAGAGCACTTTGGAAGACTGCATTAGAATGCCAGCTGAATGGGGATATGGTGACGATCACACAGAGCTCATATTTCCTGGAGAAGCAGGTACAAAGAAGCAGGTATAAAGGAGGCTTATATGAGGAAAACTGCACATTTTAGAGTACTTTTGCATGGGTATTATTTCTACAAACTAGGAAAAATAGTTTAAATCATTATATAGATAATCCAGAAAAGAAAAATATATGCTTTTGCTAAACAGAAAAATCTTCAAAATTCTTTCAGAATTTTTATGTTTAGCCAACTCTCCCAAACGATCACTGCTTTTTGCATTTTGGAAAGATGTATGGTGAATGATCTCACATTCTGTTTCTCCACCCATCCTTCGTTCAGCCCTTCCTCCCAGCTAGATAGACAACTATCGCCAATAGGAGACAATCAGTGAGTCTCAAAGGGTCTGCTGTTGTGTAGAGTACCCAGTATCTGAGGGCCCTTTGCCAGCTGAGAGCAGTAACAGATAACACCTGTTCCATCATCTTTGAAAGACAATGCTAGCCAATGCTATCCATTTCTGGTTTTATTCTTGAGAATCATACTTTTCTTGTTGAATGAAAAAAAACCCCACCCATTTAGTGTTTTTATGTGTCAGATCTTGGCTTAAAAATTTGAAAGTTTTATTTTATTTAATATATGGATACTTACAATTATCCATAGACATTGCACATTACCATTCTCAATTTACACATGAGAAAACTGAAGCTAATTATTAGCAGGATTAGAATCCAAACTCAAGTTTGTCTGACTTCAAAGTCCAGTTTTCATTGTTACTCTATTTTCCATCCACGAACTCATAATTCCCAAGATAATCTTGCCAATTTTCTCCCTGACAAACCCCAATGTCAATAACACCTTACATATTAAATACATTTTTAGTTACCAAAGGGCTTTGTTCTTAAACATTGGATTGAACCTTTCAAACATATAGCTCCTAATCAGTTATATTTTCTGTCATAGCAGCTTGCTGAGTGCTTTTTCTTCACATTATCATCTATTCTACTCACAAAACATCCCACCTCAATTATATCTGCCATCCTTTCTACTAATGTTACTAGTTGTCTCCCAAGATAGCTTATGCCAGAATACATGCTCTGTATAAGTCCCTGTATTTGCATACTGGCAAGAGTTATAAACATGTATGGGATTTTCCTATCTGGTTATGTTACTTTACAAGGTAAAAGCATATGGGGAACATAATCAAGGCCTCAAACCATTTGAGTATAATTTAATCGAAAGAGAAATTAACTAGGTATTCTGAACTGAATTGTCACTGCCCAAAATTAACACGCTGAAGCCCTAATCCTGGATGTGACTGTACTTGTTTACAGGGCTTTAAGGATGTGATTAAGATTAAATGAGGTCTTAATATTGGGCTCTGCTCCTGTAACAGCTGTGTCCTCATAATTATAGGACTATAGATCAATCTTTCTCCCCATGCACCACAGGAAGGCTGCGTGAGAACAGAGAAAGCAGGAAGCCACTTGAAAGTAATGACGAGCGTCCTCATCAGACACTGAACTGAATTGGAACCTGGACCCCGGGACCTCAGTCATTAGCCTTCAAAACTATCAGAAAATAAATCTGTCTTATTAAAATCACCCTGCCTATGGTTTTAAATTATAACCCAAACTGACTATACACTGGATAGACCTGAACATTTAATTAGCCGAGATCTTATAAACAACTGGCCCTTCCTGAGATTTGAGGAATGAAAAGGTCCATGAAGTAGATGACACAGAAGTGAACTGCAGGCAGCCTCCAGAGAGCTGATGGCAGCCAGCAGGAGAGAGTCCTAACCCTGCAAACCACAGGGAAGTGAGCAACCACACAAGCTTGAATGGCCTTGTGCTTCATAAAGGAGCACACGCAGCTGACACTATGTTTCTAGTCATGAAAGACCATGAGGAGAAAACCCAAATCACAAGTGCCCAAATTTCTAATCTACAGAAATAACATTACAAGTGGGTATTATTCTAAGTCACCAAATTTGTGATAATTTGTTACATAGTAGTTACATTTTTTCAGTACAAATCTTGACCACTCTTCATTCAAGACTAGCTCACACATAATCTCTTTATGATTCCATGTGCTGAGCATATTATCACAGCAATCAAGATAACCCCCACGCTTTATAAACCTTTAACTTAGTCCTTTACCTGATAATGGTCAGCATAACTTTAAATTTACTCAGGTATCATTATTTCACATTGAGCACTTTATACAGCTAATCTTGAGTGAAAAACACTGAAAATATTCTAAGTCCTCCAGAAGCATATAATTTATTTATATATTTATGCAATAAACATTTTGTGAGTGTCTACACCCTGTTAGACTTTAGAAATACAGATCTCAGCTAGATCTATCTTATCTTCATAATGTTCAAACTTTGTGGATAACTGAGCATTTAAGCAATTAGAACAGCATGATTCATTCTCCATTAAAGCACAGGTAGGCAACAACTGTGAAGAAAAGCATCTACTATAGGAGTGGATGGAGTGGAAGCAAAGGTCTTCTAGGAGAAGTTAAAAACTGAGTTAACATTGAAAAAGATAAAAACAGAGAACAAATTTTAGATAAAGTGGAAAGCAAGTGTGAAAACAGAAAAAAAAATGACAATTTGCAAGGCAAGAGCATGAGTCATGTGGAAGGAGATGGTACAAAATAAGAATAAAAAGGCAAGCTGATCTGATACATAAGGTTAAGGACCCATATACACAAGACAGTTCAGTAAAGGTTGTTGCTGTTATATTTAGTAATAAAAACATTAATTTTTTACTTGACTTGACAAGTAGAGACAGACAGAGATCTGCCAGCTACCAGTTCACTTCCCAAATGTCCAATGGTCAGAGAGATATAGCAGATCGATACCATGAGCCTGGAACTCCATCTGTTGCCCCACATGATTGTCAGGGTTATGGTCAAATGAATGATAACCTGCTGCCTGTCAGGATCACATTACTAAGAAACTGAATTGGAACTAGACTACCTGGGACTAAATCCCAGGAATTCTGATAGATACGTGGTCTCCCCAGGTGGAGACACAAGCCACCACTGCACCTGGAGAAGTTTTAAATTAGAATATCTAACCAACTGTATGCTTTAAACTTAAAACTACTGAATGGTAGCACGGAAAGACCAGGGTTTCTCCAGACACAAAACAGCCACAAAAAAGGAGGAACTCAAGTAGGATCCAAGAGCAGTTAATATTTGATAAAGATAGCTCCTTATCTGAGTCACAGGACCCTCATTATGGCTGGGAGTATGGTCCCATCTGGACTTCACGTCAGGCAGTGATCATCCGTTTCCTGGACTGGATTCCAAACTCTTCAAAAACTAAACTGATGCTTATGCTCCTGAGCTTCCCCATACCAGCTCATATATGCAAGCTTTTCATAACAGACATTCAGTAAATATTATTTCCTGCACCTCCCTCAGCAATAAGGAGGGGTTCATTTCCTAGACTTTTACAACACAAGAAGACAATAAATAATAAATTATTATTGTAAGCTACATTCTATTGTTGTCAGGTTCCATGGAATATTTTTTAACTGATAAACTTTTTTGTAATTGTAAGCATGGAAAAGCCCCTTGAAAATATTTCAAAAACTCTGCACATTTGTGACACCCAAATTCCATATCAAAATGCCTAATTTGTTCCCTCACTACATTGTTTCTGATCTAGCTTCCTATTGGTGCACACAGGAGGCATCAGTTGGCAGCTGAAGAACCTGGGTCCCCGACACCACATCAGTTTCCCAAACTGAGTTCCAGGCTTCTCGTTTTACCCTGATCCAACTCAAGCTGCTGTAGAAACTTGAAGATTCAACCAAGAACCTTTCTCTCTTTATTTTTCACTATTTGTCTTAAAAATAAAATGAAAATAAATAAAAATTTATATGTTGTAAAACATTTACAAAGAAGTCTATCATTTCTCATTCCAGATACTATATGTCTATCAACATAACTCAGTACCTCTGGGAGATACAGGTACCTGTTACTATTCTTGACTTTACCTCTGACAAAAATTCACATTGTTCTGTATTCAAGCTGTTGCCCTATGTCAATCCTCCATCCTCTCTTCTCAAGTTCTATAGCTCATATTATGAAGCAAAAATCTTACCAATTAAACTACATCTTGAAATTTAAGATGAGCCAGATACATACTCTTTTCCAGTCTTCTTGTTATAAATTAATTAGATTACTCAAGTAATCACCACTTCAATAAACTTTATATTACATTGCAACAGCTTACTAAACTTCTCATATCCCAAATGCTTATATTGTAATTTCCTCAAGGATAAGAACTACATTCTCCTTGTTCACCTCAATAAATTGTGGCTTCCAGCATGCAGGAATCAATACACACTTGGCAGATGAGTAAAAGTGACTAACTGAAAGAGTACACTGAACAATACTATCAGAAATAGAGCTCTGTGCTAAAAATTTCCTTCCACATGTGTAGCAAGTCACTAATCAGTTACCAACCTATCAGTCTTTTCTGCAACTTAATTTAGAGTTCTTCATTTTGTTTCCAAAGCTTTCACCACATATCTCATCATACATCTCACTACACATCTAAACCTGCAAGTTTAACAACCTTTCCAAATGGATCAGTTCATTGGAGACAACTAATTCTTTTTTTTTTTTTTTTTTTATTGGAAAGGTGGATATACAGAGAGGACAGACAGAGAGGAAGATCTTCCGTCCGATGATTCACTCCCCAAGTGAGCCGCAATGGCCGATGCTATGCCGATCTGAAGCCAGGAGCCTCTTCCGGGTCTCCCACTCAGGTGCAGGGTCCCAGAGCTTTGGGCCGTCCTCGACTGCTTTCCCAGGCCACAGGCAGGGAGCTGGAAGGGAAGTGGGGCTGCCAGGATAGAATCGGCGCCCATATGGGATCCCGGGCGTGCAAGGTGAGGACCTTAACCACTGCGCCACCACGCCAGGCCCGGAGATAACTAATTCTTAAAAAAAGACTCACTAGAATTAAGATGGCAGAAGAGGGTAGGAACACCTTTAAACAGACGGAGAAACACTAGCCAGTGTGAAGCAGTAAGAGCACATTCCAGAAAATAGGAGAGGACAGAACAACAGAAAGGCACCTAGAGACTGACAGGCATGGGAAGGCAGCAGACAAAATAGTGTAGTGCAGCAGTGACCATTACCCCAACAGAATTCAGAAAGCAGTCAACTGAACTGCACCAGCCACCAGAACATCACCAGCAACAAGGTGTGAAGGGGAGTCACCAAGAGATCAGGAGATGACCCCAGAAAAAGAACTGAACTAACCATGCTGCTGGTTTCTTTAACTTGACTAGGAGCAGAGAGAACAGCAGATCCAAAGAGGCAGTGCAGGAACAGGGTGAATTTCAGAGCCCAGTCTGCCAAATCAGGCACCATGTTGTGCAGCAAGGCAAAGGCTATGAAACAGCACTGTGCGCGCAATAAGCTGGGAGTGAACTGATTTCTGGCTCAGTGAATTGAAATAACATGGCATCCTACAGGTTCCACCCAATATAGATCTGGATAGCCCCCAGACCTCATGTCCAGCAGATCAAGTACTCTAGCAGTGGCACACCAGGCACCATTTTGTACAGGGTGGCAAAGCCTTTGAAAATGCAGGAAGAACAGTGAGCTGCACATGTGCAGAGCTGGGAGAGAACTCACTGAGATCAGTGCATTGCATGGTCCCATAGGAGAAATAATACCAACTTTGGCATCTTATAGGTCAAAGTAGATCCGTGTGGCCCTCAGACCTAATGGCCAACAGGTTCCAGAAGATCAGAACCAATAAAAACTTAGATTTATACAAGGACACCTGGTGTCTCCATAATCCCAGGAAGTGCTAGAACTGGAAGTGGGGAAAAGGTTGTACAGACAACAGTGCAGCCTCAGCACTGTACCACAGGAGGTGAAGAGTGGTGAGCTAGCAGCTGTGGCTATGAAGTCCATGGTGCAAGTCTAACATAAGAGTTCGGATCTGGAACTTGCTGGAGAGGGTAGCACAAGTGACTACAAACAAAGAACTGGGTACCAACCACAATAAGTAAAATCAAATTGTAGACCTGTGGATGACACAGCTATGAAACCTGCCCCAAGAATAATCCGCTAATCAGAAGTATAATGACCAAGAACAAAAGAAGGGACAGAGGCACAATGAATATTACTGAAGACTTCCCTGCAAAGGAGCAAAAGCCCTTGCCAACCTCAGAGTTAGCTCAGGAATACATTGAGAAAATGGGGGATACAGAATTCAGGAAACTCATTGTAAAGCTTCTGATCAACAATGAGGGGCACATACAGGAATTCAAAGAGTTCAAAGAGTTAAGGAGGATGTCACACAGGAAAGAGCAACAGTGAAACAAATTCCAGCCGAATTATCATTGGAAATGGAGGACACAATAGAGCAAATTAAAAATTCAGTGGAAACTCTCCATAAGAGAATCAATGAGGCAGAAGAAGAATCTCAGAATTGGAAGATATTTCCTGTCACCAGGAGGAAACAAAAAGCTAGAAGCAGAGCTGGGTCAAGCTAAAAAAAGTATTGAGGAGTTGAAACACACTATTAAAAGGCCAAATATAAGAGTTATTGGAGTTCTAGAAGGTGCAGAAAGAGAAACTGATATTAAAAATACATTTAATAAAACAATAAAGGAAAATTTCCCTCATCTAGAGAAAGTGATTGGGAAACAACATCCAGGAGGAGCACAGAACTCCCAACCGGGGTGACCAAAAACGATCCTCACCACAACACATGATAATCAAGCTCTCTTCAATCGAACATAAGGAAAAAAATCCCTAAATGTGCACGTGAAAAAAAAAATCAATCGACACATAAAGGAATGCCAATTAAATGCACAGAAGTCCTCTCACAGGAAACTCTATAGTCCAGAAGAGAATGGAGTGACTTATTCAAGATTCTAAAAGAAAAAAATTGTCAGCCCAGGATAACATACCCAGCAAAGGTCTCCTTTGTCTTTGAAAGTGAAATAAAATTCTTCCAGAGTAAAGAAAAGCTAAAACAATATGCCTCTTCCAGATTGCCCTACAAATGACACTTGTTCTCTTGACAGAAAAAAGGAATAGCATCCACCAAAACCAAAGGTAAATGTGAAGAACATCCCAGTAAAATAACAACAGAAGACTAAATCAATGAACAACTCATTGCTAAAATGACAGGAACAAGTTACCACCTATTTATATTAACCCAGAATGCAAATGGATTAAACTCATCACTCAATTATCGTAAATTAGTAGACTGGATTAAAAAATAAAACCCATTTATTTGTTGCCTACAGAAGACGTATCTAACCAACAAAGGTCAGCATAAACTATATCTCACAGATTTTGATCTTTTGTTTTTAGTTTCATTTCTTCAAAATATTTTTTTTTCTCATTAAGTTCTTCACTAACTCCTAGATCTTACAGTAGCATCATTTTCTTCATGAAGGTTCTTGATTTTCCTTTTCATTTCTTCAGTAACATATTAATCATTCAATAGCATGTTATTTGCCTCATGGCATTTTTAATTTTTTTTTCCTGTTGTTGGTTTTGTTTTGTGGCTTTTCATTTAAAGGGATGTATAGTAACTGTGTAGTGGAGACTATCATATACACAAGCATGTTGCTTAACTTCATGGCATTGTAAATTTCTATTTTTCTTCCTGTTGTTGATTTTAAATTGTAGCTTTTCATTTAAGGGGATGTATAGTAACTGTAATGGAGACTATAATATCAGTGCTATATACACTGCAATATACAGTGCTATAAGCATCTGTATTTCCAGATCAAAGATGGACTTTCAACGAAATTATTAACTATATCTTGACATTAGGATGCTGGACTCTCTGCCATTGTCCATGCCCACAATGATGGACATTTGACTATTTATGAAGAACTATACTATGTAATAATATAAGGGCCAGGGGAGGAGATTTAGGGAAGACATCCCAGAGACTCTGGCACTGTATTATAAAATGATGATAATAATAATAATAATAATAATAATAATAATAATAGTTGAACCAAAAAAACTAAAGAAGATGAGATTTAAGCTTCAATTTGTAGACTGGCTGGTAGGAATCTGTACGCAAAGAAAGAGTTTTGGGGTACTGTGAACAGTTCAAAAGTCACCAAAAAACAGAACATTGCATGTTCAAAATAGAAAGCATGTGATATACTAAAGCAAAAGGTAAGAGAACAATGTCAAGTGTAGCACCCTGGCAAAGCTGGCCAGAAAAAATCTTAAGGCTGCCTAAAAATCTGCACATCTATAGCAGTCTCAAGCACACGAAATACTTGTTGATGGGTTTACTAACTCTGATAGTTTCCTGAAAAACCAGAAGTCTCCCTACAGCCTGTTTCTACATTCTTCTGTCTAGACCATGTACATAGTTGAGAAGAATAGTCTCATGGTAATGACTATCAAATAAGACAATAGCACTGCTACTAACAAAGTTACCACGCTTTCACAAAAAAGTAATGGTACCATTGTGGGCCAGACAGGTCTGTTGAGAAGATGTATGGTAGGTGGTGTGAAAGCATGTGATAATGAGTGCGTCAAGTCTAATCCAGACACACCCTCAAAAACTCACAAACAATACTGATGAAGCAATAGTTATAGAACAATAATCAACTCTTCACATTTCCAATTTTCATCTCAAATAACCCATTCCAGGCAAGAAGAACCACATTTGGCATAAGAACAAGCTAAATCATTTCCAGATTCTTTCATAATATTCTCCATGTGCATTTTAGCAAGTCCAATTTTAAAATGTATTCATTCTACAATAAACATATTAAGAGAAGTGCATAAAAATACTTCAGAATTAGAAGAAAGGGAACAAAGCATAGATTATGGCAGCATTTTAAAAAATTTAAATGGGATACTATATATAAATTTATCCCAACAATTCAAATAGAAGATTAATTTTCTATCACATTATAAATTATCAACATATTTCAACAAGAGATTGAAAATCTGAATAGGCCAATAACTACAGAGAAACTAAATAGTTAATTGAAGTGGGGAAAGGAGGCTACAGTAGACCCTGATGGTTTTATAGGTGCAATGGCTTGAATGTTGTTCCCTTATGAAATTCATGTGGAAACCTAATTGCCACTGTAACAGTACTAGAAGATGGGACCTTTAAAAGGAGTTTGTACCATGAGGTTCCCAAGTGTATTAGCATCATTACCACAAAAATGGATTGGTTAGGATGCAGTTGGCCTTCTTTCCTCTCTGCCCTTTGGCCCTTTTATGCCTTTTCCCCATGGAGTGACACAGCAAGAAAGCCCCTTGACAGATGCTAGAACCCAATCTTTGATGTCACAGTCTCTACGACTGTGAGAAATAAACCATTCATTATAAATTGCTCAATCTCAGGTATTCTATTAGAGCTGCACAAAGCAAACCATGACAGAAAATTGGTACCAGAAGTGAGGGATTGCTGTAACAAACACTTGAAAATGTAGGCTTTAGAACTGGGTAAAGATGGAAGATTTTGAAGGAGTTGGCTAGAAAGGCTTAGATTGCCATGAATGCAGCATTAAGTCTAATTCTGGGGAGGGATCAGGATAACAGGGAACTACAGGGAAAGTATGAATCTTACTAAAAAGATTATGACCAAACTGATGGTAGAAATATGGACAGTAAAAACAATAAACAATTCTGAAGGAGTCTCAAGATGGGAAATGGAGGACAAGGTATTAGCAAAATGGAAGGAAAACCATGGCAAAAAAAAAAAACTTGGCTGGACTGTATCCACACACATGGGGTTTATGTAGGACAGAATTTATGAGCAATGAACTAGGATCTCCGGGAGAAATATCTCAGAGGTAAAGTATTCAGCTGTGCGGCTCCTTTTAACTGCATACAGTCAAAGGCAGAAAACAGAGAAATTATTTTAAAATAGAATTCATCATTAATTGAGAAACAAAAGATAAAGATTTGAAAATAACTTGAAAACAAAAAGAAATACAAGCAGAGATGTCAAAGGCAAAAGGATAGTATACATTCAAGACTTGAGTGCAGGCAACTTCACTAAGAAGCTGCCCCTAACCAGTCAGGGGTCCCCCTTTTGGTAAAATACGGGGTGGGACTGCAGTGTCCATGGTGATCTCCAAAAAGGTACTTGATGTACCAGACACCATGACACAGTACATGATGAGTGGGTATGCCAAGTCTTAAAGCATGCTGACCTAGCATGGGAAGGTGATGGGCTTAGAGTGAGGTGCATGGCTTGGATCCTTAGTTTCTTATGCCTCAACCAACATCCGGAGCAGTGGGAGCGAAGATCCTCTAAGATGCCAGAACTACAGAGCGACCAGCATTCCACAGTGGTCTGGAAGGATGCAGGGATAATATTCCAAGCAGTGAAACCCATGGGGTGGAGCTACCTGGAGTTTTGGGGCCCCTGCCCTGTTCTGGGGTGTCTGGAAGACAGAACACACAGGAAAAGATTATTCTTAAGATAGGATTAATATTATTCATCCTGGTGAAATTGCCTTAAACCTGTTAGTCCTTTCTTTCCTATTTCTTTAATTGGAACAGAAATGTCTCCATACCATATTCCAGCATTGTATTTTGGAAACATGTATCTTTTTAGTTTCGCAGGCTCACAGCTGGAGAAAAATTTGAGAATGAATATGTCTGCAGTGCCACCCATATATGACTTAGAAGAGACTCAGGATTTTTGAGTTGATGCTGGAATCAGTGAAGACATCTGAGGCTATGGAGATTAAATATTTTTCACATAAGATGTGTTTTGGGGTAAAATAAGATGTGTTTTGGGGTATGTTTTTCTCAGGTATTCTGTTATAGCAGCACAAAGAGGACTAAGATAACAGGTGGCTCCACCCCCAGAATCTTAATGATATAAAATGTCTCAGATCACAGAACAGTATACAGAGCTTCTCTATACATTTTAGGTTAGTGCAACCCTTGCCAGTTTGGTTTGGAACAGCACACAAAATATGAAACAAAGCGAGACTCCTTATAAGGAATTACAAAATAATAAATACAGTGGCAGCTAATCTAACTCAATGATATACTGAAAATAGAAAACATATCATAAGCAAGCAAAATTCATCCCAGGAATATCAGAGTGGTTCAAATGTAATTAAGTCTGTAATTGATATCATGGGAGGGTAACTTAACTGGCCTTAACTGGCCTGGAAAATTCTGCTTCCACTCTGTAAATATCACTCCAGGGGAAACTGGCTTCCATTTAAGAAATCTGACTACCCTGAGAATGCTCTATGTGATGAAGCCCAAGGTAGCCATGCAGAGGCTGCTTACAGAAAACAGAGATGGCTTGCCAGTCTCCACTGTTACAACCATTCTAGCTGAGGCACCAGACATGTGGGTGAGAAAGTATTCACATGTCTAATCTGGTACAATCTTCAGATGGCTCCAGCTTGATCTACCATCTGATTGCCAACTACACGAAGGCTTCAAATGAAAACTACCCAACTGTGCTGTGATGACTTAAGGATAATAACATTTTGTGTTGAACTACTGAAGCTTTGAAGTAGTTTTACACATACAGCAAAACACCCAACACAGGAGACAGTTACAATAGTAAGGTGTGGGTGGCAAGGGGAGAAGGGGGGAAGGAAAAGTATACAAACAAGGAAGAAAAAATACCTCAGCTGTCATTAGCAAAAGGCATCTACTATCAACCTTACAAAATCAAGAGATTGAATATAAAGTATTAGAAGCACAGAGTTCAGTAAACTAACTGGATACAAGATCAACCAACATGGAATAATCACAAATACCTTCAATTTCAAAGTTTCTCCACTAACTTTATGTGTTAAACCGAACACACTGACTGTCTCAATGGCAAAAATACGGAACCAGTGCGGTATAAACTTTCATTCCATTTCCACAATGTAATTTCACTATAGGTTGTTTGTCTTTGCTTTGGCTCATGACCAGAGATTGTATCTTTAACCCTGATTAAACAGCTCATAAATTTGAACCTCTGATCTCAAGAAAGATGGGGAAAATGTATTAAAACCAACATAGGTTCATTTTTAAAACACTGTCTACATCACATTACCCCCAGGGCTTACTAACAGCCATTGTCTCCATGTAGTCTATCCTACCAAATCAACAATTTGCAATCTGAATTTTAATATACTGCTCTCTATATTAATTCCTCTACTCTAGTAGAGTCTATTCTAACTTCCACTCCTTCTATCCATTGTGTATCTTCTTATCTTTTTCTTCAGCCCTTCAAAACTCTCCTTCTCATGCTTCCCTAAAGACTTCAGGGGAAATCACATGAATTGCTCTTTTTCCTAAATTTGGCTTAATGAGCATGAAACTAGTATATATTATTTTATTCACTAAATATATGAATCACAAGATTAAACACGTGACTACACTTTGTCTTGCCATTATTTCTCTCATGTATTAATCTGTGCAACTGGATACACAGAAAGTTCCTTCTCTTCCCTTTCCTCTTTTTATCTTCCCTCTTTGTGTCTATCAATTTAAAAAAAAAAAAAGGTTTTTTTTTTTAATTGGAAAAGAATATTTAAAGAGAGAAGGAAAGACAGAGAAAGATCTTTCATCCGCTGCTCCACTCCCTAAGTTGCCTCAAGGGCTGGAGCTGAGCTGATCTGAGGTCAGGAGTCAGGAACCTCCCCTGGGTCTCCCACACGGGTGCAGGGTCCCAAGGCTTTGGGACATCCGTGACTGCTTTCCCAGGCCACAAACAGAGAGCTGGAAGGGAAGTGGAAAGCCAGAGCAAGAACTGGCGCCCATATGGGATCCCAGAGTATGCAAGGCGAGGACTTTAGCCACTAAAGTCCAGGCATCTGTCGTTCAGTAACACACATACACATACACTTGAATAATATGGTTAAGAGAAGGCTACATTTTCCAGGAGCCTGTGTTTCCAGGCTAATAATTATAGCGTCAACAAACTATTCAGCAAAAAAATTACTTTTACTCATGTTCTTAAGAATGCAGTCTTTAGTAATATGCAATACCAGGTAGGAGGATAATTTTAGTTTGCTCCCAAATTTAAATCAATGAATGATTACTTCCTTCATTGAGAAATTTTACTGCAAAAAAAAAAAAATCACCTGAATTAAGCAGTCTGCTTATTAATTACACAATTGAAAAGTTTTTAGCATAAACTCATGTTTTTCCCAATTCAAAACAGGAATTCAAACAGAAATTTAAATAAGCAACTCAAATAGGAAATTCAAAGATTATCTAGCAACTGTCAGTGTATCAAAATTCCCTAAGTTGGTATATTAAATACAAAATTATTCATGCTCAATCATAATCCAAAATTATTAAAATAGTAACTATCTATAAAGATGCAAATCCATATGACAACCATGAAATTTCTATAAAAGGCAGCATTTTTTACAGTCAATGTGCATTGTCTACTTGTGGAAATACAATAATCAATTAGCAAGCAGGTAATCATCTTTTAAGTAGAAATGAAAATGTGATAGTATTATAAATCAATTCTTTTCAATATTGTAAGTTCTAGAAATAACTAGAGAACTGAAATCATCAATTACAGTCACCTTTACAATCAAAAGACCATGATAATGTCAGCACTAGGACTTATTTTAGATCTTTTACTTTAGTGCTGCCATCTTGATTGACAAAACAAAACCCCAGTAAGATTACAAGACTCACCTAAAGTCTCAAAGCAATGTCAATCTGCTGGGACTAGAGCCCAAGTTTCCTAATTTAAATTTCTTTCTCCTTTTTCTACACTACACTACACTATACTTTCTTGACCTCTTTGTTTCATTTGCCTGTTCTATTTGTCATTATGCAAATTGTCTTACTGTTAGTACTAGAAAGTAGAAAAGTTGGTCCCACAAACTGAAACTCACTCATTGCCAACACATGTGATTAAATTTACTTATTTTGGGTTTTGGTGTAGTGTTTCAGGATTGGCTTAAGAATTTTCTCCATTTGGCCTACTATCTGAAGAAAATGAGCAAACAGAATTCCTTCTATATTGGCAGTTTTGTTGCAGTTTTAACTGGACAAAAATCAAAATTACTACTGTGTCTCCAAAGTCAAGTTTATACCAGCATCCTGGCACTGACAACCCTTGAAGTCTGTTCCAAATTAGAAACCCCCACTCCCTTTCTGCCTCGTTTTCTTCCCACTTAGACCTCTAGTTCACCACCAGCCTTGCATGATCTCAAATACTTCACAACACTGATAAGTGCAAAACAACCTGAATAGAGTGAGGACTCTCTAGACTTAATTTTAGTCTTAATATGCTTATGAAGATGTCCAAGTTACACAGGTTATATAAGCAGACACACATACATATTGAATGTGTTTATGTACATATGTGCATAAGGAGGACACTTTGCTATTAAAAAAAGAGACACCGAAGGTGGGAATTTCCTATATTCTACGTTGAAGTGCCTGGGTCAAGTCCTGCCTCCACTCCTGATTCCAAATCCTACTACTGTGCACCCTGGAAAGGCAGCAGGTGATGGCTCATTGAAGCAGTTAGGTCTCCCTCACTCTCACAGGAGACCTGAACTAAGTTCTTCACTCTCGGCTTTGACCTTTCCCATCTCCAGTTGTTGTGGACATAATCAGCAGATGGGAGCTTTCTCTGTTCCGTCTCTTTGCTCCATTTAAATAAATTTAAAAAACACTCAACTGGAAAACTAACAATGTCTTTCAAAATCTAGTTCCGCCAATTTAAAGGTAGATTCAAAGGTACACTTCAGAGGCTATGACATGATCTCTGTTAGTACTGCATTATCCATGAAAAGGAATCAGATCAGACCAATCTAACCTCCATTCTGCTCTGCCTCACACACAGCTGGTTTTCAATAAAATCAGCTAAAGCTTTTAAAAAGTGGTTTAAATTTGAACAAAGGGAGATAAAGAAAATGATACAGAAGTAGCCAGGTAAATTGCAGAGAAGTCAAATTTTACTAAAATTATTGCTAAAATGTTCTTCAGTACACATCAAAATGTATAGGTCTGCCATTAATTATCCCACTGCTGGTCAAAACAGAATAACAGAAATCAGGTTTACTTCTTCCCTGAAAATAAAATTTTTTTGTTTAATAAGGTGGACTCCCTCCCATTTTTTTCCATCCTTCCTTCTTGCCTTTTAGAATAATACTTAAGTAGAGCCAAACAAGGTGGACTCCTACACAGCAGAGGAGGGCAGAAGGAGGAGTGGTAGCCAAGCACAGGGTGTGTAAAAGTCCAAATATGGAGAGAAGGCTACCAGTACTGAAAGCATAGAGTCTCAAGGGGGAGAGGATAATCCCCAGGTGGTGATGCGAATGGCAGCTGCAAAAGGAGACTGACTTCGGACAGAGGGATTGGGATAACAAACAGCAAGAATAATTGGCTTCATAAATAAAGATAATGGGGGACCTGATTTCTCTTAACTGGAGGAAGGGAGTCAAAAATACAGGATGGAAGAAAAGTAAAATGAACCTGTGGTATTGGGTTAGGATTAAAGAAATCTGGTTGAATTAACGGTTTTTAACATAAGCAGATAATCAAAGATACAAGACTACAAATGTGCATGTGTCCAAGTCTCCACTAACAAAGCCTGGAATCAGCGATACTCCAGTTACAAAGACTACACAGAGGCCTGGATTTTGGTTTCTAAAAAATGAGTCTACAGAAAGAATCCAAAGTTCCTTGGAGAAACAACTAGTTCTAATGCAGCACTAAGGGAATATGAGCCTAGAATATGCTGTGCCAGTCAGTAAGGAAATATTCAAAGAGTGATGGAAATATTTTACAAGAACACAGAAACCAGCTTGAAGAAGTTGCCAGGGCCAAATCTGGAATGATTTGAGCATCAAAATAAATAATTATAGTACCAGATCATTACACAATGGGTAAAATAAGAATGCATATGTACATAGGGAAAAAAAACATTTCTTTATAGGAGAATATTAACTGGTAAATGCAGTAGAGGTGGCAGAACACTAAAAAAATCATTTGGTAATTATCATTTTAATAATTCTGAGGCCAGCATCCCATATCAGCACCAGTTTGAGTCCTGGCTGCTTCACTTCTAATCCAGCTTCCTGCTAGTACACCTGGAAAAACAGCAAAAATGACCCCAGAGCTTGAGCCACTACCACTCACACGGGAGACCTGGATGGAGTTCCAGGCTCTTGGCTTTAGCATGGCTCGGCCATGGCCACTGTGGCCACCTGAGGAGTGAACCAACAGATCTCCCTCTTTATCTCTTTCTTTCTTTTTGTAACTTATAGATGTTTATAAAAGTTAGTAATTCAGTCAAGAAACACCGATGTATGTAAAAACTAGATATTTAATGGAAAATGAAAGCTAAAAAGATCTCCCATCACATGCTTATTGATTGCGAAGTCAAAAAGGTTACCTTCCGGGCCCGGCGCAGTGGCGCAAGTGGTTAAGGTCCTCTCCCTCCACGCCCGGGATCCCATATGGGCGCCGGTTCTAATCCCGGCAGCCCCACTTCCCTTCCAGCTCCCTGTCTGTGGCCCGGGAAGGCAGTCGAGGACAGCCCAAAGCTTTGGGACCCTGCACCCGCGTGGGAGACCCGGAAGAGGCTCCTGGCTTCAGATCGGCATAGTATCGGCCCGTTGCGCTCACTTGGGGAGTGAATCATCGGACAGAAGATCTTCCTCTCTGTCTCTCCTCCTCTCTGTATATCTGCCTTGCCAATAAAAATAAATAAATCTTTAAAAAAATCGAAACATTTGAAATTACTTCATCAGCATTGCTGCCCAGTTCCAACGTTTAAGGAAGCATTAGTAATACTGTACCCATGATCATATAATCAATAGAACCAGAAAGGAATCTGATCAAATCATCAACAAAAACTGAATGGAATTGTGGTGGGATCATAAATGTATAGCAGACTTTCATTAAGTATGTCAGCAGCATCATAAAAACTAGAATAGTAGAGGAGGCCTCACACTTTAGGGATATCAAGAAAGCATTGTAAAGCCAATACACACACCATGGTCTCACAGTAGTCATTTACCTAGTGTACTGGGCTGCTGAAAGAATTACATAGCAGTGTGTGTGTGTGTGTGTGTGTGTGTGTGTGTGTGTGTGTGTGCGTTTGTCTGTGTGTGTGTGTAATACCTGATACAATTATCTGCATATAACAGGCACTCAGAACTAGTAGTAATTTGTATGAAAGAGAGAAAGATATAAAATGATAGCAAAAAGCTTAATAAAACTAAGCTTCCAGTACATAGAATGCTTGTTAAGGGCAGTAAATGTATGAAGAATGAAGTAAGATCCAAGGAGAGTGATCAACACCTAGAAGAAGTTACTAAACATGCCAAGCAAGATTTCCTATCTTCCCATATACTGCTACCAAAGTGCAACCTATTACTTGCACTACCTTACAAACTCCCAACTATCCTTTGTTAATTTAACACTACAATGTGTGTCAGGGAATGGACTAATAATCATACACATGCTAGACCAGAATTCCTGTCCACACACACACAGGAAAAAATCTACTGGGACAGACAGGAATGGTCAGAGAAATACATCACCCTGTGAAGTGTGAAAATCGAAGATGACTAGGTGTTTCCTTACTCTCCACCAACATCCACCCCCAAAGAAATACACAACTGAGCTTACTGGCGCTAAATTTCAGATTTAGAGATAAAGGAGGAGGTTCCTAAAATCTACCTGTTTTAACAAAGCCACATCACAGAATTGCACCGAACACCCCTGTGCCAGAGACAGCTACTCATGGTAGCACTCTATGTTCCATTCTCCTCAAATTTTGTGCAGCACTCCCACAGGAACGGATGGAGTGCAGGGATTACTAGCAGAGCAGCACAAGGACTTAAAATCCTTAAAATGGATTTCTTGCTGGTGATTTTTTTAAAGAAGATTTAATTGTTTACTAGAAAGGCAAAGTGACAGAGACAGAGAGTGAACTCTTCCTTCCCACGTGGCCACAAAGGCCAGGGTTAGCCAGGCTGCTGCCAGGAACCGGGAACTCCACACTGGGTGTCTTCCATATGGGGTTGGGGGTGGTGGTGGCAGTAGAAACTCGAGCAATTGGGCCATCTTCCATGTCTTCCTAGATACATTTACTAGGAATCTAGCTCCCATGCTAAACCAGCCCTGACATAAACCTGCACCCAATTCATCCTTTAAAATTCTTACTGTGAAGTATATCACATAGCATGGCCCTTGGTTCATAAGCTGTTGCACGGTAAAACTCTTGATTATTTCACACACATTATCATTCTTAAATAATCACCATTATTTGATCATCAAAATGTTTTTCCTTATTTGTGCTGGTTGGAATCCTAGATGCTCCAATTCCCACGGAACTTCCTCCTAATGCATCTGGGAAGGCAGCAGCGGATGATCAGATACTTGGATCCCTACTGCCCACTTGGGAGACCAGAACAGAGTTTCTGGCTTCTGGCTTCCACTGGCTCAGTCCTGGTTGCTGTGACCATTTGAGAAGTGAACCAGGAAATGGAAAATATTCTGTCACTCAGCCTTTCAAGTGAATGAATGAGAGAATGAGTGAACGAATGAATCTTTTTGATGCTGTTGGGAAAATTGTAGATCCAATGTAATAGTAAAAAAAAAATATCAGACATCTCAATTGATGACATTCCACAAAACAACTGACTGGGAACTCTCAAAACAGTGAGAAAGAACAGGCACTGTAGCACAGTAGGTTAAGCCACCATTTGGGACATTCATATCCCTTATGTGATGTCAGTGTGCCTTCCGGCACCTCCACTTGTGATCCTACCAGTCCTACTTCCAATGCATTCCACCCTGCTAATGGAACCTGGCAGGTAACAGATGATGGTACAAGTGTTTGCCTTTTTCTGCCCACGTGGAGGACCTCAGTGTTGTACTGGGCTCCAGATCTCAACCTGGTCCAGGCTCAGCTATGTGGGTTTACTCGTGCAGTGATTCAAAAAATAGAAGATATCTCTTTTTATCTTTGTCTATCTGCTTTACAAGTAGATGACCAGAAGTAAAAAAATTTTAAACACTGTCAAGTTCATTGATAAAAAAAAAAAGTAACAAACTGTGACAGCAAAGAGGAGTATACAAGACATGACTAATAGTCTCCAGGGTGACACACTAGCAGAAAACATCTGAATAAAGCATGGACTTCGGTTAATAATACTATATCAACACTGGCTCTGCAACTGAATAAAATCACCATACTAAGAACAGGAAAAACTAAGTGTGTGGGATATACAAACACCTCAGCAATGCTTCTACAAATTATAAATTGTTTTAAAAACAAAGGGCTTTCTAATATTAGAAAATGACATGACACAGCAGCAGTTTGCTGAAATTCAAACTAATTTAGTAAAAGTAAGAACAAGGCCCGGCATAGTAGCCTAGCTGCTAAAGTTCACACCTTCCACACGCTGGGATCCCATATGGGCACTGGTTCTAATCCCAGCAGTCCTACTTCCCAACCAGCTCCCTGTTTGTGGTCTGGGAAAATAGTCAAGGATGGCCCAGAGCCATGGGACCCTGCACCCACATGAGAGACCTGGAAGAAGCTCCTGGCTTTGTATAGGCGCGGCTCCAGCCATTGCAGCCGCTCGGGGAGTGAAGCATCAGACAGAAGATCTTCCTCTCTGTCTTTCCTCCTCTCTGTATATCTGACTTTCAAATAAAAATAAATAAATATATTTTTTAAAAGGTAAGAACAGATACTATTAAGAGTAAAGAATAGCAATTGGCATCACGGTGTAGCACACTGAGCTTCTGCATACAGTGGGTTGGAATTTCATATGGATTGGCTTATGTCCTGGCTGCTCCACTTCTCATCCATCTTTCTGCTTATGGCCTAGGAAAACAGCAAGTGCTTGGGCCCATGCACCCACATGGGAGACCCAAAAGAGTCTCTTGACTTCAGCCTGATCTAGCCGTTGCAGCCATTTGGGAGTGAACCAACAGATGGAAGACCTCTCTCTTTAACTCTGTATTTCAAATAAAAATAAAATAAGTCTCTAAAAAAAGGAAAAAACAGCAGTGAATCTGTATAACTGACATAACATAACAGTACCATGAAAAGGTAACACCTAGGGGCCAGTGTTGTTGGCCTAGTGGGGAAAGCCAACAACTGCAATGGCAACTTTATGTTCCAGCTACTCCCCTTTGGATCTGGCTCTCTGCTAATGGCCTGAGCAAAAACAGCAGTGGATGGCCCAAGTCCTTGAGTCCCTGTCACTTACATGAGGGATTTGGAGAAAGCTTTAAGTTCCTGGCATTAACCTGGCCTAGCCCAGGCACTGTGGCCATCTGGGGAGTGAAACAACAGATGAAAGATCTCTCTGCCTCTCCATGTCTCCCTATGCTTACTTTCAGACGAGATCGGGCGCATTCAGGGTGGTATGGCCGTAGGCTAGAACTGACTTTCGAATGAATGAATGAATGAATGAATGAATGAATGAATGAATGATTGAATGAATGAATGCTCTTAAAAATCAACATAAAGTACTAATAAAAACTAACAAACAAATTCTGAACCGAAAGTCCTTCTTATTTAAACAAAGGAATATATCTTCTTAAAAAAAATTTTTTCTAAAGCTGCAAGATCGAAAACAAGCCTAACAAAAACAAGAACCCTACACAAGAACAACAATCCCATATTTTTGCTCTGGGTCCTTTCCCAGGGGATTTAGTTGACAAGATGCTCTTTGAAAATACTGACCTAATCCTCCTCCAGAAATTTTTGAACTGATGTCACAGTTAAAGCTTAAAGTTCTTAAAAACTGAACAAAATAAGCTCCCTCAAATTCTAGCACGAAGAAGGGTAGGACACCTGGGAAGCTGTTTTGTGCCAAGTTTCCTGACAACAGGTAGAAACCAAGTAAGCACTTCCTTCTTAGAAGCTCAAAGGCAATTACTCCAACCCTTTTGGAGGTGGGGAACATTTAAGATTTGCCATCATCTAGGATAAATTACTTCTTCAAAGCACGCATAGTTCCACATATATACACATGAACTCTTAGTTGCATGAAGGTCAGGAATGACCTTTTTACTTCTTTCCAAAAGTGTCTCATATGTGTATTCTGAACTCAGAATATAATGGGAACAATCAGTTCATGACAGATATTTTTAAGTAAAAATGAGACTCATGTAACACTAACTGCTTTAAAATGCAAAAGCAAGAGTGAACATTTAGCCTAGTGGTTGCAGCGCCCTAAAAGAGAACCGGGGGAGAGGAGGCAAAGCACACAAGGGAATGTGGGGTGGGCTCCCCTTCTGGACAACCACTCCCACTGGAGAGCATGAGTTGGGATGAGGGCAGACCAGATCAGGCAGGGATACAACACCTGTGGGCCTCGTGTGAGCTTGACTGGGGAAGAGCCAGATTGGGCTGACTGTTCCGACTAGGGCAAACAAAATTAAAGTGGGTGAGGGTTGGTTGGGCTTTGCCACATCATCAGATGACAGAGACTGGCACCAGGGCAAATTTTGTTAAGTTAAATGCCAGAAACACCTGGAGAGTGCACAATCCAGAAGTTAAAGTGGCCTAGTAGGGAGATAGTGGGCACCTCCCTCGTGGGTAACCACTCCCACTGAGGAGCATGAAAATCATGACAGGGGCAGGAGTGGCTAGACAAAAAGGCACCTGCCAGTATGTGTGTGAGGGCTGGATAGTAGACTGGTTGGGTCAAACTAGGCTTCAATGCCCACTGACAAGTACCAGAGCTAAATGGGATGTGGGACAGACTGAACAAGCCTGCGGTACATACTGGTATGCATGGGAGCCAGGGCAGGAGGCAGGCCTGTTGGGGGTTATGGGGAGTCGCCCCAACTAGGCTGCAGCTCCCACTGGTTTTCATGGGGACCAAGTATGAAGTGGGTAGGATCAAGCTGGACTACAACACCCATTGGTTCAAGTGGATGACAGGGCTGGAAACAGAAATGACCCAGCAATAGCAACGACCAACATGTGCATAAGCTGATTGGGGCGATGGACTGTGCCAGACCCTGTACTGGCAAATTCACACAAGAATCAGGTTTGGGATCATCTCAGAGGAAGTTCCTTTGGAGATCCCTCCAACTGAACTGCTGATCTCAGAATCCCAGTGGATTCTGAATAGGTTTCATCACGATTGGAACGGCGAGGTTGGCAGCAATTCAGAACTGTTGAACTATCAACACTGCTTGAGCAGGACCCTCAGAGTATGCCTCACATTGAGGACCTGGGATGGGTGGGAGGCTGGGTGGGGCTTTTCCCTTTGTTACTCCCCTGACCTCAGATACAGGGGAAAAAATGATATTAGTGTGGAAACAATGGCATTGCCCATTTCCCGGTAGCCCTTAACCCTTTATACCCTAATCAACTAAGTAAGATCATTTTAAAAATTAATTAATTTAAAAAAATTAGGTAAACCTTTGGCCCAGTACAATGGCTCAGTAGCTAAATCCTCGCCTTGCAACTGCCTGGATCCCACAAAGGCACAAGCTGCTCCATTTCCGATCCAGCTCCCTGCTTGTGGCCTGGGAAAGCAGTCAAGGATGGCCCAGGTCCTTGGTCCTTGTATCCATGTGAGAGACTTGGAAGAAGCTCCTGGCTTCAGATAAGCTCTGCTGTGGTCATTGCAGCCACTTGGGAGGTAAACCAGCAGACAGAAGATCTTTCTCTCTGTATCTCCTTCTTTATGTAGATCTACCTTTTCAGTAAAATAACTTAATTTTTAAAAAAGATATGTACACACCACATCAGAATATCTGAATTCAATCCCCAGCTCCAGCTTCTTTCTAGTGTACACCCTAGGAAGTAGTGGTGATGACTCAAATAATTGGGTTGGGCCCGGCGGCATGGCCTAGTGGCTAAAGCCCTCGCCTTGAACGTGCTGGGATCCCATATGGAAACCAGTTCTAATCTCAGCAGCCCCACTTCCCATCCAGCTCCCTGCCTGTGGCCTGGAAAAGCAGTCAAGGACAACCCAAAGACTTGGGACCCTGCACCCCTGTGGGAGACCTGGAAGAAGTTCCTGGATCCTGGCTTCGGATCGGCATAGCACGGGCCATTGCGCTCACTTGGGGAGTGAATCATCGGATGGAAGATCTTCCTCTGTCTCTCCTCCTCTCTGTATATCTGACTTTCCAATAAATAAATAAATCTTAAAAAAAAAATTGGGTTCCTGCCACCATAATGAGAGGCCTTGATTTATTTCCAACTCCAGCCCTGCCCTATCCCCAACCATTACTGGCATTTGGGAAGTAAACCATCAGACAGGAGTTCTGTCCATCTATCTATGTCTTTCCTCCTCTCAAGTAAATAATAATAATGAGGGGGTTAGGGGAGAGACAGCATAATAATTATAAAATGGCAGTTAAATTTTTCCTTGCAATGCTGATATCCCATAGAGCTATGGGTCCATGTCTAGGCTACTCCACTGTGACCCAGATCCCTGCTAATGACCTGGGTCAAGCAACGAAAGATGGCCCAAGTTTTTTGAGCCCCTAGAGCCATAGGGGAGACCCAGATGAAGTTTCTACCTCCTGGTTTCAGCCTGGCTCAACCCTAGTCACTGAGACCATTTGGAGAGTAAAACACTGGATGAAAGATCTCTCTCTCTTTCTCTCTCTCTCTGTCCCTACCTCTCCATAACTATGATTTTTCAAATAAATAAATACAAAGAGGAGGTGGAGAATAGAAAGAACAATAAGAAGAAGAGGAGAAAGAAAAGGAAGAGAGGAGGAGGAGAGGAGTGAAAGGGGAGGGAGAAAAAGGAAGAGGAGAAGGGATTTTAAAATTTCAAATGAGGGCAGGTACCATAGTTCAACAGTCTATTCTTCCACCTTCAAGTGCTGGCTATCCACTTCCAATTCCTGCTCCCTACTTGTGGCCTGGGAAAGCAGAGGAGGATGGTTCAAGTATTTGGGACCTTGTATTCATGTGGGAGATGTGGAAGAAGCTTCTGGCTTCAGATCATCTTGGCTCTGGCCATTTCAGCCATTAGGGGAATGAACAAGTTAATGGAAGAGCTTTCTCCCTATAAATCTGCCTTCTAAATAACAAAATAAATAAATCTTTTTTTTTTTTTTTTAGTCTAATGGACAACTGAGAGGCTTTGAGGGCAATTGTACTGTCTTACAACAATCAGATAATCAAAAATTCTTAGAGAAAAGCAAACTTAACTACTTCCCTCTGGTGTCTCCTCTTCCCCCTTCTCCAATTTCCTTTCTCCTTTATTGCATCCTATTTGTTCCTTATATCATTCTGTGGTTGTGTTGCAACGCTGACTGTCATGGGTAGATATTTACTCCAATGACAGATCTAGAGCTTACTATGTCCTCTGAAAGAACAATTCCATTAGTGCATTTCTAATTCCTTAAAAAAAATACCTTCATTCATTGAGTCAACCAACATATATATTCTTTTGGCCTCCACTGAGGACACACATGAATGACACCCCTTTTAGTATTCACAAGCTATATTAGTTTCCTAATCTGTACAAGCAAGGATAACAACACCCCTGTTATAAGTTGCCACAAGAACACACAAGTGCAAGTATTTTCTCCCATACGCTGAATAACCTCCCATAGCCTGAAGACAGTTAAAACTCATGCTTTCCAAAGCACTGGTTTCCTCCAGTCCCTAAAACTCCTCAGTCCCCCTAATATACATAATGTGATTCTGTCACTTTCCCTTTTCATGTCTACTTGATAATTACACCTAGTGCCTCTTCCACTTAGTAACTGAAGATTTCAGTCTCTCTTATACCTTCTCTCCCTCCGTCCCATACTATCACTATTATTACCATTGTTTTTGATCCATATAAAAATGTATTTAATACTACAACCTCAGGAACTTAATACCTCCAATCAAAATAATATCAGTAGCTTAAAACCAACACACAAACACCCTTTCCCCTTCCAAATTACAAACCTTCATGAAAAGCCCAAATTCTCTAGAATGTGAATAAGAACATGAGAAAAAGGGAAAGAAAATGGAGTTAGAAAACCCTAACTCTATCATAATACAACCTTATGATATCCCCTCTGTGGACAGTAGGTTCCTTATTAGTAAAACTGAAAGAACAAAGAATTGCAACAATCCAATAGGTTTGTTTTGAAGATTAAACAAGATATAAAGGACTTACCTGGAAGACAGTGCATATTTCATAAATGTGCATTTAACTCTTGTTACTCAAAAATTGTCTGTCAAATTAACTAAATAACTGTTTAAAGACATGCTGTTTAAAGTGGCTCTAGTCCAAAAGTCCTTCTCCCTTCTCCAGGTGAAATATCCTCTAGTTTGTACATGAATACTTTAAAACTATTTGCCATCTGGGTCATCTCCTATCACTCTTAGAGTGTGTTGGGATGCAGATAAAAAAGCATTCTCCAAATAAGCTCTAATAAACACCAAATCCAGGAAGACTATTATTTAACTCCATCTGGGCAATATACTTTAACTAATGCAATATAAAATAATCTTAATTGCTTTCTTTAATGTTGTTAAATTAATTTCTTGGCTTACACTGAACTTCTTGTGAATTTTAATCTCCCGATGCTTTCTCCATAAACTGTCTTAAGCCAGTTATCCCCAAGGTTCAAATATGACTCTGCCACAAGTACCAAAGAATCTTGGGAATAGAGAATTCAGTGCTACTGTGGAAAAGCCCTTTTTACCTGAATAGCATTATGTTTTACACATTGTCAAAATATAAGGAATAGGAGGCAGGGATGTTAAATAAGAAAAAATCACTGCCTCCAATCATTTCACATTTATTATACTAAAGGAAAAGAAGTGAAAGGAACCATGTGGTCCTTGGGTCACAGAGACATACCTCAATGGGAAACCTACAGGTGTTACTAGCCAATCCTCCAAGAGGAGAAATGAGGAACACATTCAGTGTACTTTGGAGAGTTCAGCAAAGCCTATTGCCAAAGTCTCCATTGTGTAGGTGCCACAAGATTCTGAGGCCTTCCCAGCCCACTTTATGCTCAGGTGCACCACACCAAAGATATGTTCCTGGGAGAGACATGAGTGCTTTTAGACAGAATCAAGAAGAGAAAGGAAATTCTCAGGGAATTCCTGCCACATGCGATGAAGAAGCATAATGAAAAGGCCACTTCTACAACAAAGACCTGGATCTGAGTGACTCACTAGCTGAATATCTTGGGAACAAGGAACTCAATTTTTTCATATTTCTGTTTCCTTGCCAGTGAAACAGAAAAATGATAGTAGCATGGTTATTGTGACTATTCCAAACATATGTATGCTGAATATATAACATGAAATGATTTTTCATGTTTCAGATACTTAGGCATTACTTTTCTTTCCCAACACATGAGTAGGCCTTTTGCACAAAAGGAATTTTGACTTACTCCAGATCACAACTTAGTTAGAAAATATTATTAACTTCTCAATGAATGAAAGACCCCTTGCTTGCTGTATCTGTAAATCTGTCCAACTACAAATCCCCAAAGAATATGGCTTCTCAAGTTAACAGAGTATTTCCAGTCATGCAGAATCAACTGCACGAATAAGGTGAATTCAAAGTCCATTCTTGGCGATAAACACGTACTCTTACATTCCCTTCTAAGGTGAAATACCCCACTTCCAGAACAAGGGTTAGTCCAAGGGGCAGGTAGAACATTACAGGCACAAAGCATTGATTCTCCCCAATCTCTGATAAATTCTCTTAATAAAGTGACATGCTAAAATCAAGTTATGGGTGGGGTAGGTGTTTAATGGTAACTGGTTATTTTCATTGGCAGAGATACCAGGGTGAAATCACTAAACCTTGGAAAGCTGCCCTGGAACATGCCTGGCACCAGTGGGAATGTAGAAGTTGCAAGGAAGCTAGGAAGGGCCTGATGGTAAAGTCTTAATTCGCAGTGACATCTTAAACAAAGAAGCCTCAGTCAAGTAACTCTGTGAATTTAAGCCAGAATTAGCACACAGCAGCAGACACAGACTGTGTCATGGGTAGAAGAATATTCACACACTTAACTGACCTCAAAGGCTGCCCTTTATTTCTTTGCACTGATTTTGTCCATCTTATTTGATTCTTCATTCATTATTTCAACATAAGAAAACTGACTTCTGTTCTAAGCCAGAGTTTCTAAAAATTGTTTTGAGGATGGCTCAATTAATTTATCCAGTAAGTACTCATTTTCTCTTGAACATTCAAATACACTATAGAAAATGGACCTGGCAGCATGAACAGCCTACACAAGTTCTGCTTAGATCCTATGAGATGGGCCCAGAGTAGTGACACAGTTCAATTCCTAGCTGTTCTGCTTTGATCCAGCTCTTTGTAAAACAGCAGAAGATGATCCCCAAGTTCTTTGGATCCTGCCATTCGTGTAGGAGACCAAGATGGAATTTCAAGGTCTAATAAGTGTCTGAGCTAGTCCCAGCCACTCTAGCCATAGGGGAAAGAATGAGCCAATGGAAAGTGAATCTCTGCCCCCACACCCCCCAATCTCTCTGTATCACTCAGGCTTCCTGATAAATAAACAAGTAAATAAATAAAACAAATCCTATGAGATCTCTCAGAAAGTTCCTACTGGATTATTAGTTTAATAAATTAATTTAATATACAATGCTTTCACAAATTTTTTTTCTGTAGTAAGCACTTTACCTGAACTCAAAATTCAGGTATTTTACACTAAAAGTACACTGTAATCTGGCAAAACACATCCAAGCTTAGTATTAGTTATCTTTTGAAAGGTAATCTTAAATTTACCATTTAAAAAATTCCTCCAAAAATATACCTATTATTCTATTATGCATTCATATTGTACTTCACCCATTTGTTGCACAATCACTGAACAAACTTTATGCATTTTATTCTGGCCTAGTTTGGTGTTCTATGCTACAGGAAAAAACTGTGGCATAGTAAATTAATCCATGAGAAAAATTAATCTCCACCGGAAACGGGAAAACTACACAATATATTTGAAAATAAATTCAAAATCCTGTTAAAGACATAATTTAAAAAGTAAAATAAAAAGTAAAAAGACAACTTAAAAATAATTGAAGAATCAAGGTTGAAGAAAGGCCCCCTAAATCAACACTACCAATAGATACAAATGAAAGACTTATACAATATAACAATCTTAAAATTCATATATATTAAGATGTAATTAAAGGGTTGGGTAAAAAATACACAGGACTCTTAATAATTTATGAGAAAAATACAAACAAAGCAACTTTTTAAATAAGTAAATAAGATGAACATACAAATTAACCAAAGAATATACTAAATGACTCACAACTCCAAGGAAGACTATTCAGGTTTATTCTTAGCTCAAACTAAATACTTACAGCCGACTAAAACAAAAGACTAAAAAAAAAAAATCAAATCATACTGAAATTTAATTTGCATTGATTAGATTAGTAAAAACTTAGGATACATTGCCAGGAGAGATTCTGGGTAAGGAGCAATGTCACATATTCTAATACCATTTAGGAAACAATCTGATATCTCTTAAAATTAAATCTGTATGTGCCCTGTGACTCAGAAATCAAACTATGGAGAATTTAACCCACAGGAATAAAAGTGTCACAAAATAAGTTAATGGGCCCAATGCAGTAACCTAGTGTTAATCCTCACTTTCCATGTGCCAGGATCCTGTATGGGCACCAGTTTACATCCTGACTGCTCCACTTCCCTTCCAGCTCCCTGCCTGTGGCCTGGGAAAGCAGTAGAGGATGGTCCAAAATCTTAGGACTCTACAACTGTGTGGGAGAGCCAGGAAAAGCTCCTGGCTCCAGCTTCAGATTGGCTCAGCTCTGGTTGTTGTGGCCATTTGGGGAGTGAATCAGTGGATAGAAGATCTTCCCATCTCTCTTTCTCTCTGTAAAAATCTGCCTTTCCAATAAAAATCAGTAAGTCTTTTTTTAAAAAGAGTTTATATGAATAAATATTTTCTGCAGTAGTATGTACACTAGAAAACCAAGCAGAAAAACTCCAAGGCCAGAGCAAATATGAAATGCCCATCACGAGGATAACGGCCGAACTCACACAGTAACAGTCCCATAAAGAAAAAACATTCAGGAGTGAACAGAAAGGATATGCACATGGAACACTGAACAAGAGAAACAAGATGCAAGGCCAAAGACTCCTGTACATAAAACAAGAATTTGATTCATATATGGGGCAGGGCAACTGGTGCAGTGGCTAAGGTGCTACCAGGAATGCCACATCAGAGTGCTTCGGTTCAAGTCCTGGCTGCACTCTGGCTGCATTCAAACCCGCGTCAGCTCTTACTCATCTTGCGGTCCTAGGCTTGTCTTCTCATTTTTCTAAGCTTCAGTTTTCTCATTTATCACATGGAGGTAGCTTCAGTGAAAACCAATACCACACACTCAGGTAGTCTCATTACTAACATGCCTATGAACTGTAACACGGATATGCTACTTAAATTTAAGCTAGCTTTGCTCCTCCCACATTCCCCTACAACTTTTATTTGAAAGGGAGTGAGAATTCTTCCAACCAATGGTTTACTCCCCATGTGCCTGCAACAGGCTGAAACCAGGATCTAGAAACTCAGTCTAGGTCTTGCGCATGGGTAACAGGATCCCAGGCTCTGGAGTCACCACCCGCCGCCTCCCTCCCAGGGTGTACTTTAAAAGGAAACTGACTGCAAGAGGAGGTGTCAGGGCTTAAAGTAGGCACTCTGATAATGAACAGGCATGTCGAGCAGTGACTTAATCTGTGAGCAAAATACATGGTTCCATTAACTATGCTTTTTCATTTAGTTTGTCTTCCTTAACAGTTGGGCCATTTCTCCCACTCTCTCATGAAGTAGTGAGATGGCTTTTAAGAATTCAAACATAGTGACAATTGAAGTTAGGACAACAGCAAGCATTATTTACCAATGCTGCTTACTGGAATTAAAGAGTATACTACACAGCAAAGGTTCAGCTGTCATTTCTTGCTGTTAGTGTCTCCTAAAGTTAATCCTCCAAATTCCTCTTCTAACTTGCTTAAAATAAGCAGTCCAACATGTGGTAAGAACCTAATCTCCACTAGAAAAAGTATGTAAGTTTTAGCCATAACCTCTTCTCACAGCAGAGTTCTCTGCATTCTGTGTGGTTGCAATTACCATTTAGGAAGGGACTATTGCATCAAGAGAAAAAAAGCTTTTCCTGGAACCAAGTTGGTTATTACAGCCATAATTTACAGGTTATAAACAAAGTCATGCCCTTACACCTCTCATCTGTCTTCTAAATCCTGCCTTAAAAACAATTTATTTGTTGTGAGTAACCCCTCTTAAAATGGCAATCTTATCAATGAAATTATTTTGCTGTGGAAGTGGGGAGAGAGGAATTTGCCTCCAGAGATAAGTTCTTCCAGAGAAAGTTATGTAATTAGTAACATTAAATGTCATCAAGTACTGAAATTTTCACCAGATGCTACAGGAGGAGCAGAAGAAAAGGGACAGATGATGGTCCACAGATAAAACTGCTTTCTCCACATGTTTTAGACATTAGCCTAGAAAAATTTACTTTGTATTTTAGATTACTGGATGAAAACCACCAACAGGGGAGACATTGTTGTGAGGCAGCAAGACAATCTGTTGCAAGACACTGACATCCCACTTGGGCACCAGATAACATCCCACTTGCTCCACTTTCAATCCAGCTCCCTGCTAATGGCCTACTAGGACAAGCAGCACAAACTGGCCCAAGTGTTTGGCCCCTGCCTCCCAGGTGGGAGACCCAAATGAGAATTAGTTCCTAGCTTTTACCTGGCCCAGTGCTAACCATCACAGCCATCTAGGCGAGTGAACCAGCAGTGAACGCTCTCTCTCTCTCTCTCTGTTTCTCACTATGTAACTTAAGACTTTCAAAATAAAAATCAAAAGAAATAACAAAAGCTTAGCTATCTATAATCTGATGAACTATTAAATCTGATTAACAGAAATAGCATTTATTACCTATTTAATACACATGATGATACACATTGTGAAAGAGCTAACACAAAGACTTTATAATACTAGCTTCCTTGCATCATGGAGTTCATAGTTTAGGGGTTATATGAGGAGAGGAGGAAGGCATTTAAACCCCAAAGCCTTAGGTTAATGGTTAACAGACTAAAGGTGTAGGCTTGACCTAGTTATGGTGGGATCTTTGAAAAACGACTGGATTGGCTTAGGTTGCTCGGGTGAGTAACAGGAGTAAAAAAAAAAACAAAAATGACTAAGATTACCAGGTTGGCTACCTGGAAGGATGATACCAACATGATATAAACCCAAGGAAAATACAGGGGAGGGTTAACTTAATGAGTACAGCTCTGACCATGCCGGAGTGCAGGTTTCTGGAGAACATCAAAGTACCAATGTCCAGTGGTCACTGGAAAACACAGATCACAAATGCAAAAAAGGAGACAGAACTAGAGATAAGAGTCTCAGAGTTCCTAGACACGCATGTGTTGGTTGAAGCTGTGGCAATGGAAGACAATGCTCAGAGTGGAGATGCATTAGAGTTCTGGGCACAGTAGCTAAGGAAAACCCAACAATTAATTAACTAGTATTGGCAAGATAGGAGAAAATACAGCCATAAGAAACAACCCTTTACCTCAAGAAACTGTCAGTTTTATTAGTGAGTATTGTACACATGTTAACTATTGTAACTGTTCAGGATCATAAAGGTAATGATTTACATCAAAGAACTGAAAAGCCTGATATACCTTTAATACCCTTTGTTATTCTGCAATGGGTTGGGAGAGCAGAGAACTCTTTCACCTTCTTAGAGTGTATGAGGAAGATGTTAAGTATAATCTATCAAGATTGTAACAGGTAACTTACAGACAGCAGACTCGAATCTGCATTAGACATCAGCAAAAACTATAAAGAAATACAGTGGGAAACAAGAGCAATCCTGACAGCCTCTTAACAGGAGGTCATATGCACAGAGCAGAAGGGGACCCCAGAGTGGAACAGGAGGACAGGAGAAGGCTTGTATCCTAACTCCAGAGACTCCTGGTACCTCACCAAGGACAATCAGTATGGGCACCAAGGACTATATCCCAACTGCCAAGGAGACCACAGGGAATTGGAGTGCCCTTATAGACCGAGAACTCTGAGGTTAACCATTCCCTATTGGATCTCCCACACGGGATGGAAGAAACCCAGAACCCTCCTCACAGGGTCTAATGTCATTGGAACAACAGCCAGAAGACCTGAGCAGTCCTCAGAAACAGAACACTAAACTTCCTTCATGACTCAGGAAAGGAGCTTTCTCTGGTCCTTACTTAGTTCCAACTTTGGCCTCCCACCCTCTCTTTCAATGACCATCAGGGTCGCTCAAGAACCCCCAAAATCAGATCAGATAGACAGAGAGAGATCAATAAGGAAAGCTTAAAACAGACAGGAAAAAGTCAGCTTGGACACCCATACACCTTACTAAGTTAGACACAAAGATCAATTATTCCTCACTAAGATGTTGAAGATTTCTCTGCACACCCGTCCTAAAACTGTTCTGCTCCTCAGCTGTTAACACATGGCTTGTTAGAGTTATAAGCCTGTTTGGACTATCCTAAAATTTGCGAAGTTCGGTAAAAATCAAGCTTCAATATTATAAGCTGCTAAATATAAATATGAAAAAAATACACAAGATAGCTGATTAGTACCCTATAACTACTTTCAGGTTTATAGCAGCCAGTTTTATATAAACTAAAATTGAGATGTCAATGAAATAGTTACAGGATGTGGTTAAGAACTTGCATTTTCTAACACATTAGTTCACTCAATACCATGTCAATTAACTTCATGATGTTGTAAATTTCCACGTTTCTTCTTGTTGTTGAATTTGTGTAGTGTCTTTTCATTGGAGGGGATGATATCCTGCCAGCTCTACTTTCAGACCAAAGATGGTCTCCCAATGAAACTGTTGAGTTTATCTGGACAATAAGATGCTGGACTCTCTGCATGATCTATGCCTGCAATGAAGGAATCATGACTGGTTATGAACTGTAGTACTATAACAATATGGAAGAATTCAATATGGGGGGAAAGCTTGGGGGAATTCCAGGGCCTTTGGAACTGTGTCATAAAATGAAATAATAAATAGAAAAAACAAAATAAAACAAAAAAGCAGAGATGGCAAACATTACAATGGCAAGAAGGGAAAGGGAAATTTCACCAAAAAGTGAAAAAGTTTAGTTGCTGCAAGGCAATGGAACACTGACTTAACAGACAAAGCTAGTTTTCCAAGATGAGGGCATGAAAGCACAGAAGAAAACTGCTGTCCATTGAATGTCTGCTGCACGCTGCAACTGGCCCACAATCTTTGAAATATTTTATTTTGTAAAATTCTCACAGTATTCCTAATGGGATGAGAGAAATAAAATCCCCCTCTGACAAAATTAGCCTGAGTTATACAAAAGTTAAAATAGTTTGCCCCAAGTTCTACATTCCATCTAACTACACATGGTAGCTTCAGGACTGGAACCTAGATGGAAGACCAAAGTCCTAAATTTTCCACTGGACGCCTTCTTACTAAACTGGTAGATGGACATTTCAGAAGGGGAAGTGGGTTGAAGACGCACTTGCCTCCCAATAAAACATCTAGCTCTTTTAGAAAGTATGAAAAAGAGCAATTTTTTAATATAAAAATCATCTTTCCATTTCAGAAAATAGGCAGGATTAGGCAGGCTTCCTGGCTTATTCCTCAGGCTCACTCAAGTTAGAATTCCAAACCGCCAACTTGACCCAGTCATACCTCTGTTTACAATATTTCAATAGCTCCTTATCATCAACAAAATTATTTTTTAAAAAATGGAAAGGCAGATCTACACAGAGAAGGAGAAACAAAGAGAAAGATCTTCCATCTGCTGGTTCACTCCCTCAATGACTGCAATGGCAAAAGCTGAGTGATCAGAAGCCAGGAGCCAGGAATTTCTTCTGGGTCTCCCACAAAATTGCAGGGTCCCAAGGCTTTTGGAGTGCCTCATCTGTTTTCTCCATTAAAAAAAATTATTTTTATTTTTATTGGAAGGTCAGATATTGAAATTCAAATATACAGAGAGGAAGAGAGACAGACAGGAAGATTTTCCATCCACTGACTTAACTCCTCAAGTGGCCGCAAACGGCTGGAGCTGGGCTCCAATCCAAAGCCAGGAGATTCTTCTGGGTCTCCCAAATGGGTGGCAAGGTCCCAAGGTTTTGGTCCGTCCTCAATTGCTTGCTCAGGCCACAAGCAGGGAGCTGGATGCGAATTGGAGCTGCCAGGATCAGAACCAGTGCCCATTATGGGATTCCACCATGTGCAAGATGAAGACATTAGCCACTAGGCTACTGTGCTGGACCCTCTGCCTCATATTTTTCAAAAATTTAATGAAAGAACCAAAAGAAAAAAGTTATCTAATAAGCTTATATTCTTCAATCTAGAATATAAGCATTTCCAAAAGGTAAGTTTGAAAAGCTACATGCTCATTCTATAGTACATCATACTCCATTCAAGTCTTATACTTTTGTCACCCACAATTAAAAATGAATGGAATTTCAAATGCCATATAAAGAACAACATTGACACCTTGTGGTGAACATCCTAAAGTATCAAAAATAACATAGTGGCTCCTCATCAAAAGTCTGTTTACCTCAACACAAGCTGGAATGCAGGGATGTCAAAAAAAAAGGAGTTGGGCCCGGCACGATGGCCTAGTGGCTAAAGTCCTCACCTTGAACGCGCCGGGATCCCATATGGGTGCCAGTTGTAATCCCGGCAGCTCCACTTCCCATCCAGCTCCCCGCTTGTGGCCTGGAAAAGCAGTCGAGGACGGCCCAAAGCTTTGGGACCCTGCACCCTGTGGGAGACCTGGAAGAAATTCCTGGCTCCTGGCTTCGGATCGGCATAGCATCGGCCGTTGAGCTCACTTGGGGAGTGACTCATCGGAAAGAAGATCTTCCTCTGTCTCTCCTCTTCTCTGTATATCTGACTTTTCAATAAATAAATCTTTAAAAAAGAAAAAAAGGCGTTAAGATTGAGTTTAATTACCATCACATTCCCCAAACATGGATTTGGAATGACCTGCTGATATTTTTGGGAAAAAAATGAAATTAGCCTAAATTCTTAAATACGGACCAAATCATCTCAGCAATTGTTTTCCTACAAAATGGCACACACATTCATGTGAACGGGCTTTGGGTCTGGGGTTTAGGTACTCCAGAATTCTTGTTTAGTCAACATTTCCCATTTCTCTGGGACAAGCACATGGAAATAAGTTGAGAGAGAAGATGTGCATACTGGTGGTTAATGGGCAAAAGGTAATATTATTAACCTGAACACACTCTCAATAAGCAGAATCAGGAAACCTGGGTTCGAATCCTGATTCTATACAACACTGAAAATGTTGTACAGTTCATTGATGGCAGATTCCCTGCCATCCATCAAATTCCATTCGATATTATGGATGAAGTAACTCCAATTTTACAAACCAAAGCAATCATGAGGAAAAGGAAGGTGTATATTTTTTAATGACTCCACCCAGTGGGCAATGCTGCCTGCATTGAAATGAAGTTGATGTGTTAGGCACAAACCAAGCTTCCTACAAAACACTTTACATATATCAGTATTAAGGTAAAAGCAATGGCAAGCAAGGAATATTCATCAGAGCAGAAGACAGGTATTTTAATTTCATTTTATTCATTAACTTTAAGAAGCACAATTTAAAGTTCCCAAGTAAGTTCCTGGGTTCAAGCAAAGTAACTGATAAATAGAGCCTTGATATAATTCAGAAAAGTCTATCTATAGTTAGCTAAAAGCAAATATGCAAATGTGATGAAAACAGTATTCTTAATAAAGCAGTTTGAATTACTAAGATACCTGAAGAATGCGTAAGGTACCCTGAAAATGAAACTCCCAAGAGCCCAGTCATAACAAAATCAACGCTTAGTAACTAAGCAACTTCCAACTCAGCCTGCTGACTTGGCACCGGAGGGCACCCTGCGTTTAAGATTTCTTCTAGACATTATGCCATTTCCAGGAAGGTGAGACCATGCAAAGGATTCACAAAATGTACTTGTCAGAAAACCTTCCAACCACTCTGGAATTTGGTGCGCCTATTGACTGCAGATTCTACACTTCACACAAAAGCTACAATCCCTGCTGCATAATCACAAAAACAAAAGCTTCTAAGGGAACAATATCACAGATATGCTCATAAATAAGGCAAATTCTTAGCATCACTGCTTTCACCTTTTAGAAGGATTATAAAAGTTAAATCAACCAGGATGAAGCAGAGATCATTAAAAGCAGGTCACCAGGTAAAATCCACTTTCTTATAACATCACAACGCTTCACAAGATCAAACAGTCTTTCTTCAGTAACTAGTGTTCCGTTTTATCACAAAGCTTTCAAAATCCCTCAAAACCATTCTATTTTAGCTTCCTTAATGCTGCACTATTCACTATTCTTCCAAATCCTTTTCTTCTCCCACACGGTAGCTTTTTTTTTTTTTAAGTTCTATCAGTTTTTCTAGTAAGATCACACAATCTTATTTTTATAAAGTATCTTCAAAATAACAGCACTTATATTCTCATCTCACGGAAGGAAATGGGGCAAGAAATATTAGTAGTTTATTAAAATTTAAAACTATCTCTGGACATTCTTCTTTTCGTGGTTTAAAAGTCCACATGGCCCAAACTGAATAGGGGTGTGTGTGTGTGTGTGTGTGTGTGTGTGTGTGTGTGTGTGTGTGTACCTATACACACACACACAACTTTTACTTTCCATTTCCACTCTCTAAATACCAAATCCTGTCTGCTATGGTCTATATTCTAAGCCAGGGTGGGGAACATCTGGCCCATGGGTCACATAAGGCCTACAAATTCATTTATTCTGGTTTTGCCAAGGCAACCACAACTGGGACTTGAAATTCAATAAAGCTATAACAGGCTAATTTTTACACTGATCATTATGTACGGCCCATGAATCATGTTCTAAGTTTCCCAATGGCCCTTGGCAGAAAAAGGTTCTCCTTCCCAAGTTCTTAGCAGTGAAGATGAAGGCACCTCTCAGATAAGAGGCAAGTCATCACACATCAAGTGCTTACTGTAGGCAAAGTCACTGCCTCTTAAGAGTGATTTACGCAGTCCATGAAACTAAACTCTATTTCATCACGTACACAATTCAGCATTTAAAAAGGAAAGGGCAATTTTATAATACTTATAAAATAACCACTTCTCCAGTCATCTTTCTGACTCTTCCCCGAGTAGATACATAGAGCATGTCTAATGGTCTAAAATTTATGAAGTGTTATGTCAACATTAGAAAAATACTGCCAAAATCAAATGTCAATGAACAATCTGTCTGAGGAGGGTGAACACTGGTTGAACGTCACTGTTAACTTTATTTTCAATTGCATTTATTTTGGTAGCTTGCCCCCTGGGAAAATTTCCTTGATGATCTACCACATTCAAAATTAAAGCCAAATTTTAAAATCTTGCAAAATTAAGCCCAGACATTATGAAAATACCGAGCTGAGACATTTAGGCCTCTGAACTTTAGATTCATACAAAGCTCCTTTGGTTTGTCAAACACGATTCTATCAAGATGAAGAGCAGGTCAAAGCTGGCAGCCATGTCTGGGACTGTTAGGGAGTTTTCCAGTGACCCTGTAGCTGTTAAGACTTCAGTGAGTCGAAACTGTACACCTCTGAGTGCTGCTCTTTAGAACGCAGGATGCCAGAACTCAGTTCATGGGCCTACTTCAAGATCACTGGTTTTATCAATTTTCCCAGTACCCAGAAAGAGGAAATGATTTTCCAAAAACCTTGTGAAAGAGATAAGCTTGAATCACTGTGGCTTAGGAAGGCTTCAGTTAAATCTGCTAAGCCTGAATAACAGTTTCTAAAGCTCTGGCACACTTCCTCACATTTGAGATGTCCCAAATTCAAAATGAGGAAGATTCTGTAGAATTCAGGAAGACACCAAAGCAGCTTCTTACCGTAGCAAAGAGAAGACATCGTAAGAATTGCGAACACAGTTCTGATCCACCTGAAGATTGCTCTTTTGAGCATTTGAGTAACCCTGAAAGACATTAATCAACAAATTAACCCAAACAAAATCTGTGCACAAATTAATCACTTTTGCTTTAAGAAAAAATAACATATAAACACTTAACTTAAAATTTTAGAGATTCCAAATAGTAAAGTGTAATTTTCACATAGCTAAAGTCTAATCTTTCAGGTAAGGACATTTAAAGAAAATGTGCTTCTTACATAAACAATGTTTTTCATTACAAATTGCAGAAAATTCCCCAGGAATCTCCAGAAGTCTTCTGAATATATTATGTGACTAAAGAAGAGTATTAACAGTATTTTCAACTGTGCCTAGCTATTAGATACAGTTTTTGTGGGAATAATTTATTCCAAGTTCTGTTTAGGAATATGAAAAATAAACACCTCCACTCAGGGATACAGAGGAGAAAGCATGGCTTTAAAGAGAACATAGTACCATTTCCATAAGAACATTTAAGAAAGATGGAACAATAGTAGCTAAGAAAACCTAGTGGACCCTCATCAGCAGGATTTCTATCCCTGCCGTTAGTATAACAGGTCTGTAATTCTAAGCAAAGGTTATAATTCCATGAGTTTCACTGTTTTACAATTTTCTATCTGTAAAACAGAGATGAGGAGAGCATCTACCTCACAAATGGTTTTTGAAATTAAAAACACTAATATTTGTTTTTTTTTTATTGATTACATTGCATTATGTGACACAGTTTTATAGGCACTGGATTCCTCCTACTCCTCCCCAAACTCCCCCATGGTGGATTCCTCCACCTTGTTGCATTACCACAGTTCAAATTCAGTTGAGATTCTTTCATTGCAAGCATCTACCAAACATAAAGTCCAGCATCCACCCCCTTTTGGATCTCCCACACGGGATGGAAGAAGCCAAAATCCTGCCTTGCAGGATCCAAGGTCATCAGAAGGACAACCAGGAGCACTGAGCAGTCCGTAGAAACAGAACAGCAAACTTCCTTCGGGACTAGGGAGAGGAGCTTCTCTGGTCCTTGCCTGGTTCCGACTTTGGGTCCCCAACCTCTCTTGTAATGACCATTGGGATAGCTCCAGAAACCCCTCAAAACAAACAAACAAATAAACAAAAAAACTAGAATAGATAGAGAACAACAAGGAAAGCCTAGAAACAGAAACAGTCAGCGGGGATGCACTTATAACTCACTGGGTGGGACACAGAGATTAGTTACCCCTCACTGGGGTATTGAAGATTTCTCTGCACACCCCTCCTAAAACTGTTCACCTAAACTGTTGACATATGTCTTGTTAGAGTTATAGAGTTAGACTACCCGAAAAACAGCCAGGTTCAGCAAAATCATGCTTCAACGCTATAAACTGCTAAATGCTAAAATTAAAATAGACATGAGACAGCTGAATAGTAATTAGTAGCCATTTTAAGGTGTATAGAACCCAGTTGTAATTGAAATGTCAATGTAGAAGTCACAGTATGTGGTTCATAACTTGCATTCTTTTTTTTTCTCTTTTAACACATTGGTTACTCAATATCACGTCAACTAATTCCATAACGTTACAAATTGTTACTGACGTAATGTTGGGCTTTTAATTGATTGGATGATACTCTGCTGGCTCTACCTTCAGACCAGAGATGATCTCCCCAAAAAAACCATTGAACTTATCTGGACAAAAAGATTAATATTTGTAAAGCGAAAAGTACGTAAAAAGCACCACAGTAAGCACCTGCTATAATGCCAGTATAAAATACAAAGAATAGGGCCCGGCGCAGTGGCGCAAGTGGTTAAGTCCTCGCCTTGCACGCCCGGGATCCCATATGGGCACCGGTTCTAATCCCGGCAGCCCCACTTCCCTTCCAGCTCCCTGCCTGTGGCCTGGGAAAGCAGTCGAGGACGGCCCAAAGCTTTGGGACCCTGCACCCGCGTGGGAGACCCGGAAGAGGCTCCTGGCTTCGGATCGGCATAGCATCGGCCATTGAGCTCACTTGGGGAGTGAATCATCGGACGGAAGATCTTCCTCTCTGTCTCTCCTCTCTGTATATCCGCCTTTCCAATAAAAAATAATAATAAAATACAAAGAATAAAGACTTCCTGAAAACAGAGAAAAATCAACAAAAACAAAAGTTAGTTCTTTGGAAAGATCAACAACATAGACAAACTTTAACTTAAAATGACAAAAAGAAAAAGAAAGTAGACTCAAACAATGAAAATCAGGAATAGAAATAGGAATCACTACCCTTACAGCAATAAAAAGGATTATTGAAGAAAATTATGAAGAATTGCATGCCGACAAATCAGATAAGCTAGGTCAAATGGAAATTTCTATGAATACACAAAGCAAAAAAAAGGGGGGAAAGTGGAAAATCTGGATAGTTGTACAACAGAAATAATGATTGGATTAGTAATTATGAGTGCTAGAAAAAAAAAAGTCCAGAACCAGATAATTTAACTGATGAATTGTACTAGTTATGAGAAAGAAAGAACAAGAAAAAGAAAGAAAGGAAGGAAGGAAGGAAGGAAGGGAGGGAGGGAGGGAGGGAGGGAGGGAGAAAAAGAAAGCAAAAATGAAAGAAAAATGAAAAGGAAGGAAGGAAGAGAGGGAGGGAGAGAGGAAGGAAGGAAGAAAGGAAGGAAGGAAATACAATAAAATAAAATACTGGCAAAAATGTTTAGTAACATACTAAAAGGATTATATCATATACCATATAACCCAGCAACTATTACTGCATGCATACTCAAAAGAATTAAAAGTTCTCAAAGAGATATTTGTAAGCCATAACAATATCAACTACAACATCTTAAGGAAAGACCAATACACAAGTCCACAGAAAAAATGGATTTAAAAAAGTAGCATATTCTTACAGCAAAATAGTACTCAAAGGAAAGAATTGCTGGCACATGCTATAATGCAGATAAACCTTGAGTATATGATGTTACATAAAATAAGTCAAAGGATAATGTTGCATAATTCCACTTATACGCACATGTATATACATACATAAATACAAAGATGTGGAGAAACCTGGGCCCTCATGCACTTTTGCTAAAATAAATAGATAGATAGATAGATAGATAGATAGATAGATAGATAGATAGATAGATGAATTAATTAATTAAATAAAATGGTCACTGGTAGAAAAGGCATTTACAATTTCTCAAAAAGATAAATAGAATTATAATATGACTCAGCAACTCCGCTACTAAGCACAAATTTAAAAGAATTGAAAACAGGCACTCCAACAAATACTGGAGCACCTATGTTCACAGCAGCACTATTCACAATGCCAAAAGCTAGAAACAGCTCAACTGTGCAAACCAACAGATAAACAGATAAATTAGATGTGGTATTTCAATGCAATGGGATGGTACTTGATGCTAAAGAGGAATGAAGTTCAGATACACATGGCATGTGAATGCACCTCATAACAGAAAATGTCGGGCATTATAATCCCATTTATGTAAACTGCCTACATGTAAAAGGCAAATGCATAGAATGCACACAATGGCAAGCAGACTGGTGTCTGTCAGGGGTTGGAGGCAGGCCAAATGAAGAGGGACTCCTTAACAGCTACAGAGTTCTCTTTCATGATGAAGAAAACATTTTCCAATTTGGGTGATGTATAACACTATAAATATACCCAATGCCACGAAACTGTATGTACTTAACAGAATAATTTTACCTGGCTTTCAAGAACAAAGAGTTGGCTATGAAACCTACATAGATGAGGACAGAGCTATACATTGGCTACATAATCTAAGCAATAAAGGACACTAAAAAGAGATTTCAAATGCCTCAGAAAAATCATTAATGGTGTTCTATTTAGCATCTGTGAAATTTCATGCAAAAAGCCACTACGTATTTTTTTTCTACCTATTAAAAAGCATCCACATCCACTAACACCCAAGCAAAAACAACACATCCTAAAAAGCATTCAGCTGAGAGCAGGGTCCAGGTTTTCATCCACATTGCATGTCATGTAAGTGAGGAAAATCCTTTCAGTCCTGTGAGAAGTGAACCAGCAGATGGAAGATCTCTTGTCACTTTCTGTCACGTTCTTTCAAGTGAAATGGAAATAAAGATTTGTACAAGCTTACTTAAACTGAAATTCAAATACTACTGATAGAAATAATAAAATTTGACAGCAATACAAACAAGACCTGTGAGTGTTTACAGTGTGCCAGACAGCACTGTTTTACATGTTAATGTTAATATTTGACCTGTCAGTATGTGAAATGCTGACACAGTGAATATTCACAAAGCACAGTGAGACAGACACTATTATTATCCCCACGTCAAGGTGAGGAAACTGAGACAGAGAGAGGATTAAGTAGAAGAGCCATGCAGTCTGGCTCCACAGCCCAAGTTCTTAAGAACCACCCCACAGTTGATGATCTCTAAGACCTTTTCCAATTCTACAGTTCTGGGCCCATGTACATTTAAGGCAACTTACAGGCATTATTAAGCCCTTCTGCTTTAGCCGTCACTTGGCAATTAACATTCTTGAAGTATGCCAAGAGCCTTGTCCTGAATGACATCTAACTTCCCCAGATGTGCGATCTTGACAGGTCCCTGACAAAGGAGCATAATGGGAAGAAACGGCCCATTTGTATCTGGTTATCTGAAGGAGATACTGCCAAGTGCCAAAGAGCCCAGAAGAGATTTACATGTCACTCAAAATTCTTCTGAGGCCAAGCCTCACAGTTCTTTTTCAGGGAAGGGAATAGGCACTAGTCTGGTGAATGTCTATTGAACTACTCAGAGAAACAGATAATTTGACATATCCAATGCGCAGGAGTATGGCCAGGCAAATCAGGTGTACTTCCTGATCTGTACTCAACAAACTTTGCCCATAAAGGGCCAGTTAGTAATTATGTTAGGTCTTGTGGGCCTTATGTCATCTCTGTCACACATTCTTCTTCATTTGTTCTTTCTATCCCTTATGGTTTCAATATAAAACCCACTGTGAGCTCATGGACCATACAAAAATATGTGAGACTATAGTTTGCTTATCCCTAGACTAGCTCACTGGATGAGTCACTTTTCAAAACACATTACTGTACATTTTGAGTTTTTAACTATGACAAAAGTCACAAGACTTTCCTTAACTTCATTAAAGCTACAAAATTACATAGAAAGAACCCAGTTAGATAGAATAAACTATGCAAACAATAATAGCCACATAATTAACTATTGCTGAACACCTAATACATAAAGAACATTAGTCAAACGCTACTAACTATCCACATAACTTGTACAACCCAGGTAAGGTTGCAAGTGAAGCAAATAATACAACGGTACCATAAGAAAGATTAAATTCCAAAAGCAATGAGGTTTCAGGTGTGCTAAAGACTCCAGCTAGTGTAGGTGGGTACCTCAAGAACAGTGATGGTGGGAGGACTGGGGATACAGTAAATAGTACTGAAAAGCTAAATGGCTAGGAAGGGAAATTCCACACAGACAGAACACCTTTAGCCAAAGCCCAGTGGGAAACCACAAACTGCATTCAGGATTATTAAATAGTGGCCCAAATTGTTGAGCTCCAGTGATGTGGAAATTCCTGGGAACTCCAGAGGAGAAAATAGTGGGAAATACCACTGAATAAGAGAGATGGGTTCCAGGAGAGCTGGAGCACAGAAAGCCTTCTAGGCTAACAGAAAAGACTAGTGAAGCATTTCTGACATTCTAGAGGAATAATCAGAGATGCATTTGAGAAAGGCTACTTTGGGAATGACAGATATGATACAGAAAGCCCAGGTATGTTAAGTGTTACTGGTACCTGATGGATAATATTAAAAATCCACACATACAGGATGTATCGACAGTTGAGCCTGTGTCAGTAACAATGTTAATGAAAACAGAGAGAAGAAAGAAGACAGACTGACTGACTCTGGGGTGCTAAGGAGAAGGAAAGCAAGTAAGAGATTTAGACACACTCAGCAGAGACCCAGAATCTACTTTGTGTAGTAGATTCTTGTTAACGTGCACTTTAACAAGATTCATCAGGCAGCGCTGAGTGAAACTCAGTGGATACAAAAAGATGAAAGGCTACATGCCAACCAAGAAAACTACTGTAGAAATCCAGTCCTTAGAGGATGCCAGTCCAAGTTTGCATTATGGCAACAGAGATGCAAAAGTAGCCATGGAAACCAGAGTTATTTAAAAAAAAAAAAAAACAACTCCAGAGAGTCCAGTGACTAACTGCATAAGTAGATAAAAGAAAGCGATCAGTTCAAACAGACTGTAAGATTCGGGGCCTGGACAAAGGACGGCCCAAGGCTTTGGGACCCTGCTCCCGCGTGGGAGACCCGGAAGAGGCTCCTGGCATAGTATCGGTCGTTGCGCTCACCTGGGGAGTGAATCATCGGATGGAAGATCTTCCTCTCTGTCTCTCCTCTCTGTATATCTGCCTTTCCAATAAAAAAAAATAAAAAATAAATCTTTAAAAAATATATATTTACTTTTATTGAAAAGGCAGATTCGATTTTACGGAGAGGAGAGACAAAGATCTCCCATCCACTGGTTCACTCCCCCAGGTGGCCTCAAAGGCCAGAGCTGAGCTGATCCAAAGCTAGGAGCCAGGAACTTCTTCTGGGTCTCCCAAGTAGGTACAGGGTTCCAAAGCTTTTGGCCATCCTCTACCACTTTTCCAGGCCACAAGCAGGGAACTGAATGGGAAGTGAGACAGCCAGGACATGAACTGGTGTCCATATATGGGATGCCAACACTGCAGGTAGAATAGTAGCATGCTAAGGCTATCACACCAGCCCCAAAACAGGAAACTCTTAAGGATGGGGTGTTAAGAAATAGATCACAGATCGAGAGCATTTCAGAATGATCTAAAGCACCTGGCAGAACCCTCGGAACATGCACTAGATTGGGACCCTGGAATGACATTGGGTGGCCATGCCCCATATCCGAGGACTGGGGCAATTGAGGGGTTGGGCATGGCTCCTCCCCTTATCTCCTCCCTTCCACCAGAAACAGGAAGAAATAGAAAATTTGGAAACAATGATCACACCCACTTTTCCCAAACCCCTGATCCTTCCCACCTGGATCAACTATGTAAACATCATCAAAAATAAAATTTATTTTTAAGAAAGAAGGAAAAAAAAGAAGGAGGGAAGGCAGACAGGCAAACAGACATAGATCACAGCTGCAACCTGTTAGCCACTTAAACTACAAGGTCAAAGGCTACTGACACAATGTGATTAAAAAAAAAAAAAAGGATGGACATCAGCAGCATTGAGGAAATGTGGCTATGATGTAAAGAATCGGGAAAGACAGTAGTAATTTTTTTAGCAGCCATCAGCAGAAGTGATTCCAAATCAAAGGGACCCAGGATGACTCCCCTGTTCTGAATTTAGGCACATGGCAGGAGCTTTGTATAGGCTTTTTTTTTAAATTAATAAGGCAGGATTACAGAAAGAGAACTTCCATGCACTGATTCACTCCCCAAATATCTCCTCTGTTGCTGGGGCTTGGCCAGTATGAAGCCAGGCCAGAACCATTCCAGGTATCATACAGGTCATTTTGGTCATTTTCTACTGCTTTCCCAGGTGTATTATCAGGGAGGTGGATTAGAAGTGGAGCAACCAGGACTCCAACAAGTCCAACCAGGACTCCTCATACTGAATGCCAGTGTCTCAGGAAGCAGTTAACCCACTGGACCCCAACAACATACTCAACAGAAGGCTTTGGGGGGGGGGTGTTGTTTTTAAAGTTTATTTGTTTGAAATGCAGACTTACAGAGAGAAAGAGAGAAATGAGAGAGAAGGAGAGACCTTCCATCTGCTGCTTTACTCCTTGGATAGCTGCAATGGCCAGGGCTGAACCAAGTTAAAGTCAAGAGCCAGAAGCTTCATCCAGCTCTCCCATGTGGGTGACAGGGACCCAAGCAGTTAAGACCATCCTGTGCTGCTTTTCCCAGGCACATTAGCAGGGAGCTGTATTGGAAGTGGAGCAGCAGGAATATGAACCGGGGCCCATATAGGAGACTGGTATTACAAGTGGTGACTTCACTCGCGGAACTACAACAGGGGTCCCCAACAGAAGGTTTTCTTGAGCAAAAAAAGGGAGAACTGAGCTCAGGTTGAACCATGTAGGCTGGGTGTGATTTTGAAACATGATTTGACACCAGTCTAGATATACAGATATCTTGAGAGAGTAGGAGGAATCAGGGTCACAGTCTCATCAAAGTACAATGTGTTAAGGAAAAGAATAAAGGCTCAATGGAAGCCCTGGCACAGCAGCTTAAGGATCACAATGAGAGCCGTTCCCAGCAGGACTCGACTATGCTCCACATGTTAGCCTCCAAACTGCAAGTGAGCTTTGAAAGAAAGCAAGATAGACAAGGAAAAACAAATCGAAGCAGGGCTCATCCTACTACCTACACACATTTGCAGATACAGTTGGCATATGCTTTTGAAAAACACAGTATTTATTTGTATGACTACTCCTAAAATAGCTACCTGATGAAGCCACAGACAGCCTGGGTTCCCATGTGTATATATTCAAAGAGATTAATGCCCTTTTAAGTGCTGGCCAAGTTTAAACTGAGAAAAAACTAAGCGAGGATCTCTGTTCAGCATCTGCAAGCTGCGACACCCCCTCCGCCTGCGAGCTCAGATGAAGCCCAGATGCCGAGCTGTTAAGGAGGGAAGTGAGACCTCTCCTCAGACGCTGTGCGTGCCCCCGGGGTTGGCGGGGCGTTTGAGACAATGATTTCCTCCCCTCAAAACAGTGAGCAATATGAATAGTATTAAGCAAAGGTATATAGCTCTCAAAACTAAAATTTATTTTTTAAATTCAAGTCCATGGGGATAGAGACTCTTGCTGACACTCCATTGTACTCCTGGAAAACAATCATGGCTACACTCACGCTCTCCCAAGAATGAAACAGACTATCTTCAATGCTACTTAATGATGAGAAGACTGAAAACAAGCCTACTAATTAACTCATAAGAGAAAATTTTAGTTTTAGAAAAGAGAAGGGAACAATGTGATCCTGGCAGATTTCATTCACGCATGGAAAAAATACTCACTAAGCAAAGTCTGTTGTTAATCCTGGGACTGCAAACATGATTAAGCATCATCTCAACCCTAGAAAATCACTGGCCCTAATACAAAGAAACCACATTCACACAAATAGACAGAAGTGACAGAAGGCAGAAGAAGTAACATGTTGGCCAGCATCACAGGCATAGGGGACAGAGAAGGAATTCCCTGCAGTATGGGACAATTTACACTGAGACTGACTTATTGACAAAAAGACTCTCATCATAAATTTTAAAAAGCAAAGTAAAAGCAGGTTTTCAAAATTTTAAACTCTGACTCCCCCAGTGATAGCAACTGTAGAGTTCTGTCTCTGTTTACTTCTCAAGAATCTAAAACATCTATATGCATAACCATTCTTGGCTTTGAATGATCCAGTATTAAAATACTCAAAAGCTCAAGAGTTGTGCTAAGAAGACAAGATCCTCCAAATTCATAACAGGAAACGTGGCATTTTCCCAGATTATTCTCTGGCTTCAATGAAGAGAGAGAGTGGGACCACACTGTAGCAGCAGGATTTATAAATATGAATTACAGGATAAGACGATTTTCCAAACATCTGTCAAGAGTTAATTTGATCCAAGAGAAAAGAACAGGGAGGGGAAGAAGGCTCAGAGGGAAGCCAAATATAGTGACTAATGCATGGAACCTCCGTGGACTTTGGTAGGCTGGTGGTCTCACGGCATTGCATGCCCATACTACAATAACAAATACCCAAGTCTGTAGAATAAAGCACATTAGATCATTCAAAGTGCTTGCCCGGTGGTCTCTCATTTGATTTCAACAATGTACTTCTAGTGGATACCTCTGATTAATTGTGGAGACCCAATGTTTAGGTGCATTCCATGACCAAAGATAGAGATGGTAGACCCTACGTGTGCATGGGAGACTGGGAAGAAGCGCCTGGCTCCTGTCTTCTGATTGGCTCAGCTCAGCTTGCCAGTTGTGGCCACTTGGGGAGTGAACCAGCGGATGGAATATCTTTTTCTCTATCTCTCCTTCTCTAAATCTGCCTTTCCCATAAACACAAATAAATCTAGAAAAAGAAAGACAGAAAGCAAGACAGAAAGACCGGCCATGTCCCATAGAGTAAGAAATTAAGTCTTCAAGCGAGTCAGACCTGGGTTTGAAACCTGGATCTACTGCCCACTGGCTGTGCAGGGTTCCCTCCCAGGCTATGACCTCACACAGTGAGGATCACGACTACCCTCAGGGAGCTGTTACACAAAGGCAGTTTAAGTACCTGGCATAGTCTCTGACTAGAATACGTGCTTTGTAATACTATGTAATCACTACCCAATGTAATACTATCACTACTAGGAGCCACACACACACTTCTCCAACACATCAGAAGAAAACTTTTATCCCGAATTTGAACTGGGTTCAGGCACTGTTTTATCATCAAGCAGCTATTCAAGCAATACCAGAGGATCTGCCTGGTCTTTGCTTCTTCTGTTGTGGAATAACGGAATGGAGGGGACAAAATACAGAATAAAATGTAAATAGGAACAAGTTATTTTACGATTTTTTTCAACTTCTCTCTGATGATACACTAAAACACCTGGACAAAAATGATACCATCTGGAGCTCTCTGTTGTTAAAATACAGGCTCTACTTGGGACCCTTCATCCCTACCTCTGAGTGTTCTGCTTACAGAGTGTAAGCAGATGTGCAATACGACCTGCAAAGAAGTGAATATGCATTAATAGGACTATCAAGAAGAAATGGTGATTCTTTTAACTTAATAAAAATCTAAATAAGTAAATCTATCTAAATAAAAATCTGGTTTTTCATATCTTCACCCTGAAAATAAAAATATAAATACTTGCCCGCCTGATTGGCTATGAATTAAAGATGAGATCTCAAACAGTATTTAATCAAAGCTAGCGAAATTGAACAGTAGAAGAAATCTCAAAAAAAAAAAAAATCAAACAAGCAATGAGGGGCAGACAACAGCTAAAATGGCACTTGGGAAGCCCACATTCCGTATCAAAGTGCTAGGTGTGAGCACTGGCACTGCTTCTGATCCAGCTGCCTGCTAATGCATACAGTGGCAGTCAGTAGATGGTGGCCCAAGAACATGGGCCCTGCCATCACACGGGAGACCCACAGGGAGTTCCAGGCTCCCGGCTTCAGTGTAGACCAGCCCTGGCAGTTACGGGTACTTCAGTGGGCAGGATATCCCTGCTTATCTTTCAAGTAAAACAAAAAATAAACAATAATTTCTGAAAACTAAATGAAGAAAAGCACCTAGCTATCACCTTTTAATAACTAACATGATTTAACGAATAAAGTATATGTATATAGAGAAACATTCTGATCCTGATTCTGCCTCGAGCTCAGCCTCATATCTGTCATTTACTTGACAATTACAAGATACACCTTGATACAAATCCTGTAACAATCACATCTATATTCAGATACCTATCAGATGCTTGATCCTGAGCTTAGTGTTCAGAGACACAAATTTAAGATACAGTTTGGAACCTCTCAAAAAGGGAACTGACATACCATCCAAGAACTGTAATAAACTAACACACCAACTAAGAGAAGTAAACTCAAAAGCAGCAAAGAGAAAGTGGCAAGTCACAATACAGAAATGACTAAGTCACTTTACCACTCTGTAATTCAATTTACTTATAAAGCAAATAATGACACTAGCTGACAAGCATTCTTCCAATTGTTGCAAGGATGTGATTCAAAATGACTTACAGATAAATCTTTAAACATTAAATCGCTATGAAAGTATACAGTGACACATGCTGAGGCAGGAGACTATTGTGGCACAGCACATTAAGTAGCTGCCTGCAACACCAGCATTCAATACAGGTGCTGGTACCAGTCTCAGCTACTGAAATTCTGCTCCAATACCTTGTTAATATGGCAAAGAAATGAACAGATGAAACCCCAGGGCTTGGCTCTGTGCCACCCACGTGGGGGAGCTGATGGAGTTCTTGGCTCCTGGCTTCAGCCTGGCCCAGCCTTGGCTATTGTAGCCATTTGGAGGGTGAGCCAGCAGGCTGAAGATCTCTCTCCATGTCTCTCTCTCTCTCTCCCTACACACAGACACACACACAAACACACACACACACACACACACACAAACATGTCTCTCATTTCCTCTCACTCCATAACTCTTTCATATAAAAAAAATATGTTTTTAAAGTTCGTGTGTGTATCCATGCATATGTTATCAATTACAGCATAAAACTAACTTGTTGTGTTAAATTCAATAGGTCATAAGGTTCCCTGAACCTCAGTTCCTTAATCTATAAACTGAGGGTGTTGGGCTAGATAATTCGAATATTCCCATCAGTGTATACTACCTAATAAGAATTTTCTTTTAATAGAAGACCCTAAAACCAAGAGAAGTAAAGTGATTTGCTAAAGGAATACAGCCAACACCAACCCAGATCTGACATGAGTTCAGGTTTCCTACTTTTCAGAAAAGCCACGCCTTGAAAAATATAAAACTGAGAACTTTCATTGGTACAGCCTTTCAAAACATACCCTGAGACTTACTGTCACCCCTAAATCTTCAGTCTCAACTTGACTATGTACTTGAGATGATCAAGTTATATGGGAAATTTCATAAAATTTACTTAAAAATCACTATTTCAATCACATGAGACTTTTCTTCCTGTGGCTTAGATTCTGTCTCTATGCTGATTTTTCCAGTAAAATGAGGAAGTACTGCCATCTACTGGTCTCTAAAGATATTGCTGCTATAGCTTTTAGTGTGAGAAAAGAACCCTTAATAATGGCCTAATGCTTTTTGCACTGTCAATATCACAACATTAGAATTACTAGGCCAGAATGACCTACCTAAAAATAAATATCAACAGTTGAAATTAAGCAGCCAGTATTGTGGCATAGTGGGTAATGCAGCCACCTGCCACACTGGCATCCGCATAGGTGCCAATTCATTTTCTCCGATCCAGCTTCGTGTTAATAGTCTGGCAAAGACAGCAAATGACACAAGTGCTTGGGCCTCTGTTACCCACATGGGAAACCTGGATAAAGCTCCTGGCTCCCAGTTTTGTCCTAGTCCAGGCCTGGCCATTGCAGACATTTGGGGAGTAAATCATCAAATAGAAGATATCTCTCTCTTTGTGTCTATCCCTTACTCTGTAAATCAAATAAATACATCATTTTTAAAAATTGAAGTTGGGGGGTGAGATTGGGAGGCAAATTGGGGTGAAGAAAAATACCAACTCCTCAAGGTTTTATTCCCAAATCTCTGATACTCCTAAATGCAGTAAACAAAATTTCATCAACTACCAATTCCATGCCAGGTACCATTCTAGGGACACACTGTGATACTGCAGTAAGCATCAACGACACAGTCCCTCTCACCATAGAATCCTAGTGAATAATTTTTGTCATTTGTTACCAAACTTTCACCATTTTCAAGGTTTTTAATATAAGTTATCATATGTAATCCTCAAAATAATTTAGGATAAGGTAGGAGTTGCTATTTTCACTTACATAAGGGGAAATAAGCTCAAAGATAATTCCATCAGCTCTGGATCTCGTAAGTAAGAAGCAGGCATGCATGGAACTAAACCCACCCACTTCCTTCTGACTCCAAAATCATATTTTTAATCACTAGAACTGTTTATTGACCCAAAGTAGCTGTTAGCAGCTCCTCAGAAAGAATGATGAGTACTAAAAGGAAACCTGGGCAAAGATCATCTTTCACGTGTACATTAAAGACACAATCTGAACTGGGATGGAACAACTTCTAGCTTCTTGGGTGTAAAGAACAGATCCAACAGTCTTTTATTTTCCACTCCTTTCATTCTCCACAACAGTTAACCACAGCTAGAGACCCTCTCTACTCTAATTCGCCAACCTCCATTTATCTGACTTCAAGCTTCTCCAAAGCCTTCCAAATACTACTAGAACTTTGTCCTAGATGCTCATCAAATCACCAAAGGTTCTGCTATACGTGGATCTGCAAGACCCAAACAACTGACATCAAAAACAATTCCTCAGGGAGGTTGTTTATTCAGCCTGTGTCCCACACCAAGACGCCCGGATTTCATGCCAACTCCAGCTCACCATCCTAGCTTTCTAATAATGCAGATGCTGGGAAGCAAGGGTGATGGCTCAAGTGATTGGGTTCCTACTATTCAATTTGGTGACCTAGATTGAGTTACCAGCTATGCTCACTTCAGCAGCACATATAACAAATTGGAACGATACAGAGAAGATTAGCATCGCCCCTGAACAAGGATGACACGCAAATGCGTGAAGAGTTACCAGCTCCTAACTTCAGTCCAGCCATGTCCTGGCCATTGTAAGCATTTGGGGGACCAAATCACTGAATATGAGTAATCCCTTCTCCCTGCACTATCAAATAACTAAAACAATTTCTTTTTCAAGCTGAGCCCATCTGTAAACTGGAGGACTTCTAATAGATACATGCTATCTTACCTACTCAGCAACTATAGCAAAATATTTATAAACCTGTGTCATAGACTTTTGTATCCCATAGTACCCACTTTAATAGTCGGCATATAGCAGCTGCATATTTACTGACAGAAAAAAAAATCATGAATAACTCTCCAACAAGAAGTACTTTCACCATCACTTGCTCAATCACCTCTTTGCATTGCAGTTAAATACTCCAGAGTGCCACATCTGTATGCCAAATAAATGAAATTTCACCACACAAAATTAACATAAATGTGTCACTCCTTAATAGCACCAGGCAGAGGTTACAGAACAAAGGCCTCAGTGAATTAAATAGCTTTCAAATATACTTCGAAACGTGAGAATAAATTATTCTCCATGGTAGTATATGAGAACAGTTGAAAGGTTGACTAGGTTCTTACAAACTCAACAGAAATGAGTCAAGCCTTTTAGAGAAGCAGATAAACAGGGGAAAGTTCTGAAGAAAAAAAGAACAGATTTCAGCATTTAGATCAAATGTGGCCAAGATGTTTAAAAAGAACGTGGAAAGAGGAAGGATTTGTATTAAAATAATCACAAGTAACAAAAATCATGCACAGCAACACACAAGCTCCTGGTCACCACTAATGTAAAGGAATGCCAATGAATCGGTAAACATAAATTCTAGGCACTACTTCAAAAATTGCTTTAGAGCATACCGCAGTACTGCTGAAGTATAACTACCTCTTCTGTACAGAGCACATGTTCATAAAATTTAGCCTTGTCAAAATCCCATGGTTTTCCTAAATTGCTTATGAAATGCTGCAAACATATGGATATGATACCATCTAAAATTATTTAATTACAAATATATTTCAAGTCATCGTTATACCCACACTATGTGCTGCTGCATACCATTTGTTTTCTATTTTCTTTTCTGTCTCTTTCCAAGTTGACAAAGCTTTATATCCTTCATACTTTTTTTTTCTCCATTAAATAGAAACCTATATTCTGTTTCTAGTTTCAACTCTCTCCAGCCTCCCAAACCAATCAGTGCCCTCACTGAGTGTTAACCCTGAACACCTCCATGTACATCGTACTACTACTGATTAGGGCAGTACTTCTCTGATTCTCTGTGGGGAAGGACTCACTTTGGCGGGGGGGGTGGGGGTTGTCATCAATTTTTTTGTTTTTGTCCTTCAATCGTGAACAAATAATTTGGTAAAATAGCATAAAATATCATAACAATGTCAAATGGTTATATAAGTGTTAAAACTGGGAGAGGCATTGTGGCATAAGACATAACAGGTTAAGTTACGACCTGCAAAGACAGTATCCCATATGGGCATGGGTTTCCATCCCACTGCTCCACTTCTAAAACAGCAGATTTTAAAAATACACAAATTATATGCAGTATGATTATATATAAAACATTGTTCAGGGATGCTGCTTATTACTAAATTAGGTAAAGTAAAACTTAAGCCTTAAAGTTCAGTATTAGGCTTTATTTACAAATTGAGCATTTCCATTAGCCTAATCTTAAGATGTCAAAATTTCAAGCATTAAGGAATGAACTTTAATCTTTTTCTCGGATTTATTTATTTTTATTTGAAAGGCAGACTTAGAGAGAAAGAGAGGGATCTTCCATCTGCGGGTTCGCTCAATAAGCAGCCCCAAAGGCCAGAGCAGAGCCTATCTGAAGCCAGGAGCTTCTTTCCATGGGTGCAGGACCTGGGCCATCCATCCTCCACTGCTTTCCCAGGCTAGAAGCACAGAGCTAGATTGGAAGCAACCGGGACACAAACTGGCACCCACATGGGAAACAGACCTCACAGTGCAGAGGATTACCTCACCGCACCACCACACGGGCTCCGAACTTTAATTTCAGAATAGTAAGTTTAGTGACAACTTCTATTTTGCTTCATAGCAGAAAATACTGACAGGCCAGCCCAATCTTGGACATAAAATTATAAACTCTGCCATATTTTATACCTTCTTCTAGTGAAAGTCAACCACTAAAAAATAAACAAGCTTTTCATATTGCCAGGTTCAAGTCCCAGCGACTCTGTGATTCCTAGCTAGCTTCCTGCTAAAGCACCTGGGAGGCAACTGATGATGGCCCAAGTACTCGGGTCCCTACCACCCATACAGGAGACACTTAGATGGCAGTCTTGGCTCCTGGCTTCAGCCTAGTTCAGCTCTAGCTGATGCAGTATCTTGGTAGTAAGCCTGTTGAGTTGCCTTTCAAAAAAAAAAAAAACTAAACAAGTCTTTTTAAAAAAAAAAAAAATAAGTAAAGAATTGGGACCAGTATTGTGGCACAGTCAATAAAGCTTCTGCCTACAATGCCAGCATCGCATATAGGTGCTGGTTCAAGTCTTGGCTGCTCCATTTCCAATTTAGCTCCCTTGGGAAAAGAGGGATTTGGCACAAGTGTCTGGGTCTCTGTCATCCACCCGGAAAGTCTAGATGAGGCTCCTGACTTCAGCCTAAATGAGCCCTGGTCATTTTAGCTATTTGAGGAGTAAAACAGAAGATGTAAAATTTCTGTCTCTGTGTGTCTCTCCCTTCTCTTTATCATTCTGCTTTTCAAAATAAATAGATAAGGGCCAACACAATGGCTGAGTTGCTAATCCTCCACCTCCAAGCGTAGTATCCCATATACACACTGTGCTTGGAGATGGATACCAGTTAGTGTCTGAGATGCTCCCTGCCTGTGGCCTAGGAAAGCAGCAGAGGATGGTGAAACTCGTTGGGATCCTGCACACATGTAGAAGACAGTGGAAGAAGCTCCTGGCTTCAGATCGGCTCAGCTCTGGCTGTTGAAGCCATGTGGGAAGTGAACCAGCAGGTGGAAGATCTTTCTCTTTGTCTCCTTCTCTCTGTAAATCTGCCATTCCAGTAAAAATACATAAAACTTTTTTTTTTAAAACTGCCTTTCTAATGAAAATAAATCTTTAAAATATATATAAAAAAACATATATTTAGAATAATACTCTGCAAAAATATTCAATAAATACTAGATATTATTTTTGTTCAAGGAAAACACTTCAGTGTACATTCCTACATTTCCACACAGGGAAAAAACTTGGCGCTACTTTCCAGGAGACAAGGTCATGAGAGCAGCCTTCCCAGGAGCCCTGAGTCTGTCACTCACTCCTCCCAGAACCAGCAGCTGACTGCTCTGAGGAGTGAGTTTAGGAGACAGAAAGAACAAGGGGGACTTAGCTCTGTCTCTGCTCCCTCCGCCCTGCAGAAGTCCATCCTTAGCACGCCCACATACACTGCCGCGGGCTTGGAGGATCAGACTTTATTCCTATGAGAGGAAACTTCTGGTTTTACGCGCTTTGCTCTTTCCAGAGAGATAAATTACATAAAAACCCGGTGGTTACAGTAAAGCTTCTTAATTTGCGGAGGGTCACCCACAGTTACCACTTCTATCAGTAAGCCAACGTTCTGATCTCCATTTATTCAACACCCTGAGCTTGTTCCAAATTCACAAGGAGTATTAGTTACTTGACCACTCAAAATCTCAAAAACTATTAGTATCTAGCTCCAAGGTTCTTGGGAGATTAACTACGATACTGGATGTAAGCCTCTTAAAACAATGTTTGACATGCAGTGGCAGACACTAGCTTTTAATATTTATTATTCCTAAACGCCACACACTGTGCTGGATGGAAAGTGAGTTATCAGTTACAGGAAAAACGTAGTGCCTACAGAGTGTGGAGACAGCTAAACGCAGCACCAGCAGCAGTCCCATCACTGTTTCATCAAATCATAACCACTTTAAATTTTTTTAATTTATTTATTAAGAAAAAAACATAAAGAAACTGAGGTCTTATTAAGGTTTTATTGAGGTTTTATTTATTTTTTTTAAAGATTTATTTTTATTATTTTTTTATTGGAAAGGCGGATATACAGAGAGGAGAGACAGAGAGGAAGAGCTTCTGTCCGATGATTCACTCCCCAAGTGAGTGCAACGGCTGATGCTATGCCAATCGGAAGCCAGGATCCAGGAACTTCTTCCGGGTCTCCCACACAGGTGCAGGGTCCCAAAGCTTTGGGCCATCCTCGACTGCTTTCCCAGGCCACAAGCAGGGAGCTGGAAGGGAAGCAGGGCTGCCGGGATTAGAACCGGCGCCCATATGGGATCCCGGGCGTGCAAGGCGAGGACCTTTAACCACTTGCGCCACCGCGCCGGGCCCAAGGTTTTATTTATTAAGGAAAAAAAAAAACATAAAGACTGAGGTATTCTGCTGATTCACTCCCCAAATGCCTGCAGTAGCCAAGGTTGGATCTAACAAAACCCAAGTGCCTAAAACTCTACCTGGGTCTCCAACATGAAAGGAGGAGAAGAAACTACAGAGACGTCGTCACTCCTTGCCTCCAACTCACCACTAGATAGAAGCTGGAATCAAGAGCCAGAAAAAGGACTCAAACCTCTGTACTTCAATATGTGATGTGGACATCCCAGGAGCATCTTAATCAACACAACTAAAAATACTTTTAAACTAGCACTCAAGAAACATATCCGGGGGTAGATTCTGTGGGGGATGTGTGGCCCAAACCCTGTGGAAATTCTAGCCCCACTGGTTAGCTCAAGAGTTGGGGTGGTGATGGACTAAGCTAGGTGTGACCAAGGAGCCTGCCATCAATCACAGGTAAAGGAACTGACAATAGTCTGGACTGGTCAAGGCAGCAGCACCTGAATGTGTATCCTGAATAGGGTGTGGGGTGGGCCGGGCTACAATGTTCACCAGCTCATACAAGGCCAAATAGAAGGCCAGACTTCGCTGGAACCTGGCCTAAAACCCAATGGCATGTATGAAAACTCAGTCTGGGAGTGGATTAAGTGCAGGAACTTGGGAAACTCCACTGGTGAGTCATACCTCCCGCTGGTGAACATGTGGTCCAGACCTGGGGGTCAGACAAGCTGGGCAAAGTAGCTCCAACAGCTGGCTAATATGTCAATTGGTAATGGAACAGGGTATATCAGGAAGGACTGAGCAAACCTTAGCCCACAAGCGAAACTAGAGACCAAGATGGAGTACAGGTCATGCCAGGCTAGGCTCTTGCACCTACTGGTCTGCGTGAGCCAGAAACGCTAAGCCACAGTGTCTAAGGCAGAGTTCAGGACAGGTGAGGGGCTGAGCCACGCTGAGTCAGAGCAACCACTGACATGCATGTGCGTGATCTATGGCTGGGAACAGGCCTGGTTTGGGAGCTAAGGGGACAACCCTAGTTGGGTTGAGGTTCCCACCAAGGGGCGTGTGGCCTGGAATAGGAGCTGCGTTCTGAACGGGAAACAGTCATAGTCTCCATTGGCACAAGTGTGGACTGGGATTGGATGCACTGAGCTGGGCCAGACTCCAACACTCTCTGGTGTCCTGGAAGACCAGGGTAGATGTGAATGGACTAGGCTAGGTCTCAAGCCCTACTGAGCCATGTGTGAGCCATATGTGGGTATGGACGAGCGATGGCTGGGCTGAAACATCCAACAGTAAGAACCAGTTTGTGTTGAAGGCCAGTCAGAAAAAGCCACTGTTCCTGCTAGGACAGGAGGTGGACTGAGTAGTGCTAGCCCATGGACCCCTGGTATGTGTAAAATCTGGCACTGGGAGAGGTTCTGATGGAGAAGCCTGAGCAACTCCTCTGGCAGGACACAGACCCGGCAGGTAAGCGCAAGAAACATGATAAGAAACAGCCCAGAACAGGCCATGGAAAGTTTCCCACTGGCATACATTTGGCATGGGTCAGGAGCAGACCAGGCTGAATCAGTTCATGTCATCCACTGGCAAATCCAAGCACCAGAACAGTGTGGGTCGAGCCAGGTTCGGTCGCAACAAAAACCAGTGCACAATACGGAATGCCAAGGTGAGGTTGCCAGTACCTTTATGTGACCGCAGCACCCAACCAGCATGCGTGAGAACCAGGAATGGAGGGGGTGGAGCTGGCAGGGGGAATATGGAAGGGTTCCCTTGCTGGATAGCTACTCCCACGGGAGAGCATGAGCTGGGATGGGGGCAAACCAGACTAAGCAGGGCTATAACACCTGTGTGCCTCAGGTGGACTAGATCAGGGAAAAGCCAGGCAGAGCTGATTATTCCTACTGGTGCAAACAAAACTAGAGTGGGTGAGGGTTGTTTGGGCTTAGTCACAGCATCAGCTGGCAGAAGCGGGCACTGGGGTCTAATTCTGTCAAGTCAAACCAAAGAACTACCTGGAGAGTGCATAATCCGGGAGTGGGAGAGGTCTGGGAGGGAAATAGTGGGCTCCTTCCTTTTCGGTTACCACTCCCATGGGAGGGCACGAAAACTAGGACAGGGGCTGGGGTGGCTAGACAGACACCCAACAGCATCTGTGTGGGCTGCATAGTGGAGCTGGTTAGATGGAACTAAGCTTTAATACCCATTGACATGTACAAGAGCCGAATGGGTGCTACACATACTGGTAAACCAGGGTAGGGGACGGGCCTGGTGGGGGTTATTGTGGGTTGCTCCAACTAGGCTGCAGCTCCCACTTGTTTATGCGAGGGCCGAGAATGTGCTGGGCAGAGCCAGGCTGGACTGCAACACCCATTGGTTCCAGTGGAAGTCGGGGCTGAAAACAGAATCAACCCAGCGATAGCAACCACCAGCTGATCAGGGCCATGGACTGAGCTGGGCCCTGTATCTGCTAGTACATACAAGAATCTGGTCTGAGAACACCTCAAAGTTTCTTCGGAGATTTCCCCGATCGAAATGCTGGACTCAGAACCCTAACCAAGAAAAGACAGGAAACAGAACAGGTCAATCAACCATCTCAGCTGTATGTTGGCAGCAAAATATTGGGCAAACGGAGACTCTATGAAGGACCTTGTTAGTGAATTCTTCAAAGACCTCATCATGCGTGGAGTGGCAAGATTGGCAGCGATTCATAACTGGTGAACCATCAAAACCACTTGAGCAAGTACCTCAGAGCATGCCCTAAATCCGGGTCCTGGGGTGGGTGGGAAATTCGGTGGGCCTTTTCCCTTAATACCCCCCTTTAAACATGAAGGAAACAATATAGAAATAATAGTCTTACCCATTTTCCTATAGCCCTTGAACCTTTTTACCCTAATTAACTATGTAAATATTGTAAAAAATATAATAAAAAAAATAAATAAAAACACTTTTAAAAAATAAAATAAAAATACTTTTAACAAGAGTCAGCACTGTGGCATGGTAGGCTAAGCTTCTGCCTGTGATACCAGCATCCCATATGGGTGTCAGTTCAAGTCTTGGCTGTTCCACTTCTGATCCAACTCTGTTTTATGTCCTGGGAAACAGCTTAAGATATCTCAAATCTTTGGGTTCTTGCACCCACCATGGCAGACAGGAATACGCTCCTGGCTCCTGGCTTTATTTATTTAGAAAGTAAGGCAACAGATGGAAGATTACTCTTTTCTTCTTCTCTCTCTAATTCTGCCTTCCAAATAAAAACTTTTTAAAAAGTTTTTAAAAATTACTTTTAATAAGCATATGCCATGTCGCAAGAACTGTGGCTATCACATGTAAATCTTTCAAGAAGCTTACGATTGGAAAGGAATAAGAAAAAAAAACCTAGATACAAACTGGCAAATCTGCATCAGAGGTATGCATACGATATTAAAAACTTGGAAGAAGAATTTTAAACTTTGAAAGGGACCACTATGTGAAAACAGGTTAAGCTGCCACCTGTGACATTAATATGCCTAATGGAGGATGATTTGGGTTACTCCACTTTCCATCTAACTAATGCTCCTAAGAAAGCAGCAGATGATGGCACATACAGCTGGGAACCTGCCACTCCTGTAGAAGACCAGGATGGAGTTCCAGGCTCCTGACTTCAGCCTGGCCCAGTCATGGCCATTGCAGCCATTTGAGAAATGAAACGATGGATAGAAGCTTGCTCGCTCTCTCTCCTCGCTCTTTTTCTTACCCCCTCTCTTTTTCCCTCTCAAATAAATAATTTATTTTAAGTAAATTAAATTTAAAATCATTTTAAGTCTGTCAGAGTAATCTCTAGTTTAGTAAATCTAATGGGCAATTTCCAGTTACCAATATATTTGGTCACATCCTCCCCTTAAAAAGCAAGTAAGATAAACAAAAGCAAATCAAAACACACAAACAAACCAAAATCCTTCTTTGTTGAGACTCAGATTCTATAAGAATCTTAAATTGTTTTTCTTTTCTTCTGAGCATTCCCTTTCAGTCACCTTTTCTGATGCCTCCTTCTCTATTTGGCCTTAAAAGTTGAAGATTCGGGCCCAGCACAGTGCCCTAGCGGCTAAAGTCCTCGGCCTAAATGCGCCAGGATCCCATATGGGCACCAGTTCTAATCCTGGCGACCCCACTTCCCATCCAGCTCCCTCCTGTGGCCTGGAAAAGCAGTCAAGGACAACCCAAAGACTTAGGACCCTGCACCTGTGAGAGAGACCTGGAAGAAGCTCCTGGCTTTGGATCGGCACAGCACCAGCCGTTGTGGTCACTTGGGGAGTGAACCATCAGATGGAAGATCTTCCTCTCTGTCTCTCCTCCTCTCTTCTCTGTGTATTTTACTTTGCAATAAAAATAAAATAAATCTTAAAAAAAATAAAAGTTGAAGATTCTCAGCCCCAGCATGATGGTTCAGTGGTAAATCCTCAAATTGCATGTGCCGGGAACCCATATGGGTGCTGGTTCATGTCCCAGCTACTCCACTTCCATTCCAACTCCCTGCTTGTGGCCTGAGAAAGCAGGAGGACCCTGCACCAGCATGGGAGATCCAGAAAACTCTCTTGGCTCCTGGCTTTGAATCCATTGAGCTCCAGCCGTTGCAGTCACTTGAGGAGTGAACCAGCAGACAGAATGTTTTTTTCTGTACCTCCTTCCCTCTGTAAAATCTGCCTTTCCAATAAAAATAAATAAATCTTAAAAAAAAAAAAAAAAAAAAACAGAGATTCTCAAGGCTTGGCTTTTCTTCCCCCTTACTTAGCCTCTTTTTTCTTGCTGTACTGTCCATTTCTCATGTTTCTTATTTCATTATTTCCATGGCTACTTACCAACAGCCTCATATGTGCATCCCTATTTAGGCTTTCCCTGGAAACATCAGACTCATTGATCCATCTGGAATGGATGTCTCAAAGGCATCTTAAACTTGGAATGAGTAAGTCTCAGTTTATAGGCATCTCTACCAAACTGGTCTCATTCCAGGATCCCTCAATCATCTCAGTGTTTTGTATCTTTATCCATCTAGCTACTTCATCTGAGCCAGAAACCCTGAAATCATCCCTGATATTTCTTTTTTTCCTTTATACCTAAAATTCAAGTATCACCAAATTCCAATGGCTTTATCTGCAATCAGTTCTTACTGCAGCCACAGTGGAATTATTAAAACACAACTGATTATATCACTGCTGTGCTAAGAGTCATGCAATGCCATGCCCTGTTCTTTGGGTAAAATCCTTCTATATGTGATACAGTCCCTGCCTACTTCTCCAGCTTCATCTGCTATCATTCTCTCCATCATCACTCTAACCCTCCTTTGGATTCTATAACTTTCACCTTGGTCTTCCAATTGCTAATCTCCTCCACTTGAAAGATACTCTCTTTTTAGCTCCTTTTGTCTTTACCCAGTTTACTTCTTTTCAGCATCTGAATGACAGCTCTAAAAGCCCAGTCCTCAACAAGACCTTCCTCGAGCCCCTAGAACATACTATGTCCTCATGTTGTGCTTTCACAGCCTTTCCATATCCACCATTAGTGTTTAAATATTTATCTGTGAGACTATTTTACCAGTGCTTTACATTTACACGCTCCAAGACAACAAGGAAATCTTTATTTGGTCACCACTGCATTCTCAGCACTTGGATCCTGGAACACTACTCAATAAAATACTTCTGAATAAACAGGTAACTAGGCAACAGTATTTCAGATAACCAAGAATAATGAGACAATATGATGACTAAGTGAAAATAATGGATAGCTTCAGAAATTTTTAGGTAAAGAGCCTTAACTAAGTTGAAAGCAGAACATAGATTTTCGAGGCAAGCAAACTGAAATCTCAACTCGCCTATTTTCTAGATGCTGTGTGCTCATCCCTCACAACCTGTTTCCTCACCCATAAGATGAAGAGGACAAAACAGGGAGCAAAAAACATGAATCACCTGGTGTAACACCATTGATAGCACGTACTTAATTTTGTGGATTCCCAGCCCTCTCTTCTCTGATCACCTCTAGATATAAAACAGTGCTGACCATAGCAGAAATAACTAGTTCAGATTTTTCTTTAGGAAAACCAACAAAGCCTGGATTTAGAAAAGATAAATGAGGGTGAATACAGGTCTTACAAAATATAAGCCACACAAAACAACACACTTGCACTGGTGCTTAAAACACAATTCTATTTGCAGAGAGCTTTTCAGGATTATATCTAACAGATACTACAAGACACATCTGTGCCAAATAAAGCTCACAACATTAGGAAAGTCCTCTTACCTTATGTTCAAATGGAGCACCATAGTAGCCATCATTCAGCCCAAAAATTATCTCATTTTGGTTGCGGGCATGAATCTAAAAAAGGTAGAAAACATACTATCAGTGCCTGTCATTCCAATCATATGTTGATCTGATTAAAGTACAAGTTACTTCACTGCTGAGGAACAGGCCGGTTTCATCTTAAACAAACTAGCAGAAAAATCTCTTAGCCGAGAGCAACCCAAATACGGATGACATTCTTCACAGGATCAGAAAAAAAAAATCTTAAAATTCATATGCATATAGCAAAGACCAAAGACCCTTAAGACAAAGAAAAAAGAGAATAAAGCTGGAAGCATCACGCTGTCAGGTTTTCAGACATTCTATATAACAAAAACAGCACAGTACTGGCACAGAATAGACACACAGACCAACAGATCAAAATAAAAACTGTAGAAATGAATTCATGTATCAACAACCACATTACCTTTGACAAAGAAGCTAACAACATAACCTAGAGACAGGACAATCTCGTCAATAAATGATGCTGGGAAAACTGGGTATTCAAATGCAAAAGACTGAATCCATACTGCTCCCCAGACCCCTATTCCTCACACTAAACAGAATCAACGCAAAGTGGATCAATGAAAGGGACACAGCAGCTTCCTGGCCCAATTTCTAAACCCCCATGCCCAATATATGCTACTCATCTGTGAAGGGTCTCGTGCCTGAAGGCTTGATAGGCAAGCTGCTGTGAGCAGAAGGTATTCAGGAAAATCCAGGTAAGCTTCTTCAGCAGTATCACAGTTTTCTTCTAAGATTGATTTACATTTAGATCTTTGATCCATTTTGCTGCTGGGGGTGAGGAGAGGTGTTGTGTGAACTCCAAAGCTTACAGAGCAGTGCCAAGTGAAGGTTTGATTTGGACTGGGCAGCGGGAAGACTATAGTCTTGCCCTGCTGTGGAGATCATAATAATCCAAGAGTATTTTTCCAGGGGCCTGGGATGATGGCTCAATAACACTGCTTTGGACATTGATCTCCCAGTTTGGAAAGTTGCCAGCAATCCTAGCCCCAAACTTACAAAAGGAATTCCAGTCTCATCCCATTGGTTCTGTTGTAGAATCCAAAAGCCCACCCATTTTCTAAGTAATTAAGAGACCATCAATGGGGAACTTACCTGTAGGTTCCCCGCCCTACAAGGAGGGGTCAGGGAAGGCTTAAAATCCCAAGACCCTTCCTCAAACCTTTGGTGTCTCTCTCCCTCATCTTTCAAGAGGCACCCCACCTCCAGGCTTCCTTTCCAGAGGTGCTTCCCCTTCCCTCTCCCTTCCCGGCTCACCCGGTCCCTTTGCAAATAAACTTTTCTGTCTGCAAAAAAAAAAAAAAAAAAAAAAAAAATCCAAAAGCCTGGGCTGGACATTGGGGTAGTAGTAGAAGTAGGAGGTAGGAGGTGGGAATCCAACACAGCCATTCTCTACCTGGAACTCCCTTAATGAAGTGAGTAGATCTGCTTCAGGGACCAGAACCTGAGGATGGTGGGTGGTCTGGCCTCAGCACACAGGTTTTGTGATTAGAGCACCTAGGATGCTAACTCCTGTCCACCAAAGCAACATCTCAGAGCAACGATGACAATGTGGGGCCACTGAGCTGAGCTGAAGTTTTCCAGCTCCAGAGGGAATTCTGAACCGAAGATAGGCAAGCCCTATGTCCCTAATCAGCAAAAAGTAACTACAGAAAATAGGATAAATCTGTATGTACCTTGCAGCAACCCTTAAAGTCAAAAGTCTCTGAGAGGGGATGAAACAGGACAGATAGCCAGCTTAGAGTTACAAGCTGAAAGCCACACTCCTCTTGCTCTTTATAAATCCCACCTGCCTTGATTTTATCAGTCAATGACCCTTCCTCTAGGATCTACACCCCTCAATAGGGATCTGTGACATTGTTATGAAACCATTCTCCTTCCCATATGAAGACTGGCAACATGGAGGGGCGATCTCTCTCTTCCTGTGTACATAAAAAGAAAGGGCAGAAACATTTCCCCCTCTGTCACTACTCCCTTCAAATTCTCCACCACCAAACTTGCCCCACATGTACCTGTGATCACCTCATCTTTTAAATAAACTTTTAAAAAAATTACAATAGGCTCAGCACGGGAGCCTAATAGCTAAAATCCTCGCTTGTATGTGCCAGGATCCCATATGAGCGCCGGTTCTAAAATCCTGGTGGCCCCACTTCCCATCCAGATCCCTGCTTGTGGCCTGGGAAAGCAGTTGAGGACGGCCCAGGGCCTTGGGACCCTGTACCCACATAGGAGACCCGGAAGAAGCTTCTGGCTTTGGATCAGCTCAGTACCAGTCATTGCAGTCACCTGGGGAGTGAATCAGCAGACGGAAGATCTTCCTCTCTGTATATCTGACTTTCCAATAAAAATAAATATATCTTTCTTTAAAATTACAAAAAAAACAAAAAAAAGGTTGGGGGGAGGAGCTGTAGTAGTGGCATAGCAAGCTAAATCCTCCACCTGTAATGGCAGCTTCCCATAAGGGAACTGCTTTGAGTCTAGACAGTCCATTCCCTTTTAGCTCCCTGCTAACAGCCTGGGAAAACACGTGAGAGATATGGAAGAAGTTCCTGGCTCACAGCTGTGGACCAGCCCAGCTCTGGCCATTGAAGCAATTTAAGGAGTAAACTAGTGGACTGAAGAACTCTATGTCCGTCTGTCTGTCTCTCTTTCTCTCTTTCTGTAACTCTGACTTTGAAATGAAATTTGAAAGTCTTTACAAAGTGGGGAAAGCACTCCAGCATGATGGCTCAAATGACTAATCCTCTGCCTGCAAACACCAGCATCCTGTATGGTGCCAGTTCATGTGCCAGCTGCTCCACTTCCAATACAAGGCCCTATTTATGGCCTGGGAAAGCAGTGGAAGATGGCCCAAAGCCTGGGGACCCTGCACCCACGTGGGAGACCCTGAAGAAGCTGCTGGCCAGCTCTGGCTGTTACAGCCATTTAGGGAGTGAATGAATGGAGAAAGGTATCTCTCTCTGTCTCTTCCAACCCCACCTTTCTGTAATTCTGCAATTAAAATAAATCTGGGGTCTGGCACCATGGCTGAACAGGCTAATCCTCCACCCTGTGATACCAGGCTAATTCTCCACCCACTTCTGATCCAGATCTCTACTGAGAATATCTCAAGTGCTAGGGTCCCAGCAGCAGATCTGTCTCTCCTTCTCTCTGCCAATTTGCCTTTCCAATAAAAATACAGGCCAATGTTTAAAAAGAAAGACAAAAAGATAAATGCTAATGGGCATATAGACAAAAGGTAATCCTAATAGACTGTTCATAGGAATACAAAACGAAACACTCAACATGAAGAACAATATGAAGGTTCCTCCAAAAAACTAAAACTGGACATGACCCAGTGGTTTCTCTTCTGGGTACATAGCCAAAGAAATGAAATCAGCATCTGAGATATCCATACTTGAATGTCCATTACAAGGTTATTAGCAACAGCTAAGACATGGAAACATCCTAGGAGTTCATCAATGGATGAATGCATAAAGAAAAGTATGGTATATATTTTTGCAAGGAAATATGATTATGTCATAAAAAATTAAAGGAATGCTGCCATCTACAGTAAAATGGATGGGCCTGCTGATCATTGTGTAAGTCAAGTAAGTCAAATCACACAACGACAAATAAAGTTGCATTTTCTTTCAGATGTGGAATTTCCATCTCTGTGATTTTAAAATACTGACTATTAGAGGCTGGGAAGGGTATGAAGAAGAGAAAATAGAAGGAGGTTGAATAATAGCTAACAAAATACAGCAAGGTAAGCATAATGACTTCTGGTGTTTTGTAGATCAGTGGAACTACATACCCCAAAGTAATGTATTAGTTTATATTCTCCATAAATACTTGGAACCAAGGAAATGATAGTTCCAAACACAAACACAAAGAATTAGAAAGGCTAGTTGCCTGTAATAATTGGTTAATGCCATATCTATGTGCTGAAATAACGACTATACCTCTTGAAAATATACCAGGACTACATATTAATCCAGAATTGTAAAATAAAGGTTTTTTAAAAGTAAAATAAACTTTTTTCTTTATTATCATTATCATTTTATGATACAGTTCCATAGGCTCTGGGATTCCCTTACCCCTCCCCATTCTCTTCCCCACTCCCACTGAGTTCCCTTGCATTATTACAATAGTTTAGTTCTTCATAAACAGTCTTAAGTCCCTCATTGTGGGCATGGACAATGGCAGAGAGTCCAGCATCCTAATGTCAAGATATAGTTAATAGTTTCATTGAAAGTCCATCTTTGATCTGAAAGTAGAGATGCTTATCGCATTGTATCCTCAATCCAGTCTACTAATCTATGATGTTTGATTGAGCTTAAGCAATTTACATTCAGAGTTAAATATACATAGGTGGTACTTTGGTCCCGTCATTTTAGGAATGGGTTGTTCATTGATTTAGTCTTCTGTTGTTATTTTACTGGGATGTTCTTCACATTTGCCTTTGGTTTTGGTAGTTGCTATTCCTTTTTCTGTCAAGAGAACATCTTGAAGTGTCATTTGTAGGGCAGGTCTGGAAGAGGCATATTGTTTTAGCTTTTCTTTACTCTGGAAGAATTTTATTTCACTTTCAAAGACAAAGGAGACCTTTGCTGGGTATGTTATCCTGGGCTGACAATTTTTTCTTTTAGAATCTTGAATAAGTCACTCCATTCTCTTCTGGACTATAGAGTTTCCTGTGAGAGGACTTCTGTGCATTTAATTGGCATTCCTTTATATGTCAATTGATTTTTTTTTCACATGCACATTTAAGGATCTTTTCCTTATGTTCGATTGAAGAGAGCTTGATTATCATGTGTTGTGGTGAAGATCGTTTTTGGTCACCCCGGTTGGGAGTTCTGTGCTCCTCCTGGATGTTGTTTCCCAATCACTTTCTCTAGATGAAGGAAATTTTCCTTTATTATTTCATTAAATGTATTTTTAATCCCAAGTTCTCTTTTTACGCCTTCTAGAAATCCCATAACTCTTGTATTTGGCCTTTTAATAGTGTGTTTCAACTCCTCAATACTTTTTTTAGCTTGACCCAGCTCTGCTTCTAGCTTTTTGATTGTTTTCTCCTGGTGACAGGAAATATCTTCCAATTCTGAGATTCTTCTTCTGCCTCATTGATTCTCTTATGGAGAGTTTCCACTGAATTTTTAATTTGCTCTATTGCGTCCTTCATTTCCAATGATAATTCGGCTGGAATTTGTTTCACTGTTGCTCTTTCCTGTGTGACATCCTCCTTAACTCTTTGAACTCTTTGAATTCCTGTATGTGCCCCTCATTGTTGATCAGAAGCTTTACAATGAGTTTCCTGAATTCTGTATCCCCCATTTTCTCAATGTATTCCTGAGCTAACTCTGAGGTTGGCAAGGGCTTTTGCTCCTTTGCAGTGAAGTCTTCAGTAATATTCATTGTGCCTTTTTGTTCTTGGTCATTATACTTCTGGTTAGCGGATTACTCTTGGGGCAGGTTTCATAGCTGTGTCATCCACAGGTCTACAATTCGATTTTACTTATTGTGGTTGGTACCCAGTTCTATGTTTGTAGTCACTTGTGCTACCCTCTCCAGCAAGCTCCAGATAGGACTCTCATGTTAGACTTCTACCACAGTCTCTGTAGCCACAGCTCCTGGCTCACCACTCTCCACCTCCTGTGACACGGTGCTGAGCCTGCACTGTTGTCTGTACAACCTTTTCCCCAATTCTGTTTTGAGCAGTTTACAGGATTAGGGAAGACATCAGATGTCCTAAATAGCTAGAATGTTGTTGGTTCTGGTCTTCTGGAATCTGTTGGCCATTAGATCTAAGGCCACACGGATCTATTTTCATCATGCTGCATGTGAAGTTCTGGCCACTGGTGCAGTTGAGATCACTGCTTACTGAATGCCACTGGCGTATTTGGTCACTGCAACAGCACACCATTGTATCTGCTGCTTTCGCATGTCCGTTGGTTTTCAGGTGCCCCTCTGCTGTCAGTCTGTCTTCTCATAATTCCTGGAATGTGCCCTCTGCTTCACACTGGCTAATGTTTCTCCATTTACTTAAACATGTCTTTACCCTATTCCATCATCTTGATTCTTCCATAAAATAAATGTATAAAATGAAGATAACAATGAAACTGTCATGAGCTCCGAGGTACCTTTTCACACATATTTTCCCCAAATCGACAAATACTTCATGAGGTTGGAACAGCTAATCGCAAAGACCAGATTATTTAGAGAACTACAATATGTTCTCTGATTCACCCCTCAACAAACACCATCTAGTAAATCTGTAACAGTGCTTTCAACAACATGAAACACTAAAAAAAAAAACAAACTGTCAGTTTAATACCATTTTGCATTGTCAGACCTTTAAAAACAATATTATCTAAACCCTAAAGTCTTAAGTGCCTGCTTAATTGTTGCCTACTTCTCTCTTTCAGATGCAACTGATGTGAGCTTCAGTTAGGAACACCCAAAATAAAACTTCAGCTAAAGATGGGAAGAATAAAATTTTAAAAATTAAAGAGCTGAGATCTGAAATAATTCAACACAGTATTAGGAGCCCAAGCATGAAATATAAAAATAGATTTCGTTCCTTCAAAAAGAGTTGTGGCTATTGAAAAAAAAATGCTTTGGTTATGAGGGATTAAAATGAGACTCCAAAACACAAAAAAGAAAGCAGGGATTACCAAGACACAATACTTGTCTTCTTCTTTCTCTAATCCAGGGAGCAGTCACCAAAGCGAGCAACAGAATACTCCTGGGAACATTTTTTACCAGCTTTCCATATCTCCTACCTCTTATTACAAAAACAAAATAAATCCCACACATTCAGTTTATCTACATCATTTTTACTACCAAAAGATAAGACCGGAATTATAAATTTATTATGAAAACAATAAATCAACATCCAGAAGTTCTTCAACTTTTAACAAAGAAAGTGAAAGCATTATAAAATTGGTTTCAAGATTAGATGGGATATGAAATTTTATAAAATATTATATACACATATATATTCAGGAGAAGAAAAAAAAATTATTCACCAAAATGTTAACAATGGTTGTAGCTGGATAGAAATCACATGTAATTTTTTGTTCTTTTATATATGCATACTAATAACAATAATTGTAAGGATTTTGCAACATTTTTAGTGTCTTCTTTATGCTGATCTGTGTTAAAGATTTTGTATAATTTTTAGTCTTTTCTCTGTGCTGACCAAAATTTCCCAAAGTGAACACAAAAGATGCATGGTACTTTTTTTTAAAAGGTTAGAAGATTTTCTTTTGAACTATTACTTTTGTTTTTTATTTGAAAGGCAGAGACCAAAAAAAAAAAAAAAAAGACACTGACAAAGAAATAAACTTTCCCTCTGCTGGTTCACTCCCCAGTGCTGGCAAGAGTCAGATACAGCCACATTAAAGCCAGGAGTCTGGAATTCCATTTAGGTCTCTCTTGAGTTCAAGTACTTTAGTCATATCCTGTGTGGCTTAGAGAATGCATTATCAAAAAGCTGAGATTGGAAGTGGACCCAGGACTTGAATCCAAACACTCTGACATAGTAAGCAGGCATTCCTAATAGTGTCTAAATTGTTGTTAAACATCTGCCCAGAACATGTGCTACCTTTAAAGTCGGGAAAAAAAATACACATTCACACACACACACACATCCCTGCTTTTCAAATAGTTTCTTTTCACACTAACAAGTATATATTGAATAAATATCAAGAAAACATAATGGATGTGACTAACATTTTAAAGTTCATTTAATAGTAATAGCATCACAAAACAGAAAGAGCATTTGCACCATACTGAGGTATATCTTTATACCCCACGTGTGTGTGTGTGTGTGTGTGTGTGTGTGTGTGTGTGTGTGTGTGTGTCTGTGTGTGCTGATGTCATACAACACAAACTCTATCTGGTACTAATTAATGAATTTCTTAAACTTTCTAAAACTCAACTGCCTCATCTGGAAAATAAAAATAATTTCACACTTCAAAACTTGCTCTAAATGTTAACTCTAATAACCTATGTCTGGGAATGGCAAGTAGCTCTCATTTCAAAAGCAACTCTAGTTGCCAGCTGTATACTGCAATATTGTGTTAGGGTTATGGAGCTACTTTTGAGCTCAACTATGAGAATGCTGTAATTGATTACCTTTATCAGCAGAGAAGAAGACCAATTCATCACTCTGTGCTCAGTAAACAGTGACTCTTCATATTCCTGCAATAACTCAACTATATTGGTCAAAAGACAGGTGTTTAGGAGCTGACACTGCGGCACAGAGTCTAGCAGCAGTTTGGGATGCCAGCATCCCACATCAGAGTGCTGGCTTATTCAAGCTCCAGCTGCCCTGTTGCTTCCAATCCAGCTTCCTGCCAATGCACATAGCAAGACCAGGGAAGGTGGCGTAAGCACCTGGACTCCTGCCATCCACACTGGAGATGGAGTTTCTGGCCCAGTCCCAGCTGTTGCAGCCATTTGAGGAGTAAATCAGCACTTGGAAGTTTTCTCCCTTCCTCCCTCTGCCTTTCAAACAAACATTTTTAAAAGAGAAAGAGCATATTCCTTACTTCAACTTGATTTTCATATTCTAGGACTGAACATCCCATTAGAAAGGACAGAATGAAGTGAGAAAGCTAATCCTTTCCTATACAGTTCTCTTAAGTGAGCAGCATAGGGTGCTTCTTTGTAAATTCGTCCAAAATTTGTTTAAATCAGGCAATGACTCAAGCATAACAATGTGAGTTAGTAACGTTACATAAATAAATAATTATGTAAATAACTAACATGAAGTCACTCTTAGGGAAATATAAAGATTGAAGAATCAGTGTAACAATTAAGTTAGTTTTGAGATGGCAACTACTTGAAACCAGAGTCTAAAAGTTACCTGCTGACCCAAGTATTTCAGCCCATCCAAATAGACCTTCCATTCAATCAACAGCTGATAGACATCCTCCTTGCCACCCCATATCTTCACCACAAAGCAAGACACAGATGTATCAAGACGGTCTGGCATTATTCCAAAATCTAGGCTCCGCCACGTTGGATTCTGTTGATGAAATGGAAGACATGCTTTAGAAAGACTCTAATTTGTTTACAATTATTTCAATTACTTGGTGAGTCACTTAAAAAAGAAAAAGCCAAGACCTCATGAATATGTTAAACTGCAAACTTAAATAAAACAAGAAGACGTGCCAATTAACACAAAGGGATGATAATGATACTTGCTCTGCTTACTTATTATAGTCATTAGAGGGAGCATGTATTCCCATCTCTCACTGGCACAGCTCATGTGGGAATTCATTCAATGCTTAACACAAGATTACTAAGAGGCAAAATATAAACAATTCCCCCAAAGAGCTGCCAGTGTAGGCTAGATTCAGATCACTATTTAAACAATCACACTGTTTCACAAAATGTCCAAGATTATTATACAAAACTTACATAGTAGCATGGAAAGTAATAGGGCAAAGGATGTAAAACTTGGCTTTTAGAGTATAATTTCACCTGATAAAACAAGCAATTTCAGTCAAAAGAAACAGATACACAAAAATTCAGAGGTATAGATGGCATGGTTATGGTCAGGAAAGTAAGAACAGTTGCTGGAGCACACAGTACGAAACACACAACTGGAGAATGAAATACAAACTAAACTGATGGATCTTCTATGCTTTGCCAGGAGGCAGCACCTGGTACAAGCTTGGAGCACTCTGAAAGATTTTTTAAGTTAAAAATGGGGTCAACAGTTTCTCTCTTTCTCTCTCTCTCTCCCTCTGTCTCTCTTTCTCTCTCTCTCTCTCTCCTTTTAGGAGACACCCCAATTCCCTGATCATTCCTGGGAGGTATACTATAGTAATTTCATTTAGGCATCAATTTATATTAGATTTGTATAATAACTAAATTTCTACCATCCAAGAATTGCAACCTAGGTTCAACAAAATTCTATTCTTATTTGATCCTCCTAAATAACATCCTTGATAAATAGGAAAGCTTCATTTAATCATGACGAAAACAATGTCTAAAAATAAACATACAAGAAATGTTAAAGTAAATCCTTCAGGCTGAAGGGGAACCCTGGGTCAATGAGGAGTGAGGGTACTGGTAATGTACTCAGCAGACAGAAAAGGCTATGTGGCCCAAGGAGTGAATGAAAGGCATTCACTGCCTGCATTTCTGATGCAGGCAGACTGGACGTCTGGCTACTCAACTGTCCCAGGAGAACAAACAACTAAAATTGCTGGCTGAACCTCTTTTTAAAATAGAAATAATCACCATCATTACCAAAGTATTTGCAAGCTAGCAAGGAAAGAATCCAGGATAAGTGGAAATGTAGAGGGATTTTGTCACAAAGCACAAAACAAATAGATGTATACAAACCTAGGACTCCCCTTTGGCTCTTAAAGGGAGATGAGGCTCAGACCCAGACCTCATCCAGGTCTGAAAGAAGCTTACATTGAGCTGGAACCATAACAAGACTCTACAACCACACTGAGCATGAGTGAAATGGAACTAAATTCACCCAAACCATATCCTATAAGTGCCTTCCATGGGCCAGGCTGCCAAGAGGAAGGTTCCTCAGAAGAACAAAATACACAGAATGCAGCACAGAGGCTAATGAAGCAAAATACGGAAAGGGAGGTTTAAAAACAGGCACACCAGAGAGAAAAGATCCGATCCGCAATTAATAAGCAGTCCCAAGCAAGAGAAGATAGATCAAGGAGAAAGGCTATATTTGGATAGAGAGAGTAACAATTCCCTAGACAGATTCTAAGAAACACCAATTCTAATTCACCAGTTCAAAAACACCCAATAGACCACAATCAAAATCAATGAAAGTAAAAGCCAGTCAGGACACATAAAAGTGAAATTATAATACATCAAAGCAAAAGGATGGAGCTGCCTGAGAAGCCCTTGAAGAGAATCGCAGACCAACCACTCACTTCTCAACAGTCAAAGTGGGCAGCCAAAAGGAAGTGGAATTTTATTTTTGCTGCCTTGACAAAAATTAGATGACAATCTAAAACTCCATATCCAGTGAAAATATTCTTTCTGAATCAGAGTAAACTAAATACATTTTTGGGACAGGACAAGAGAACATCTGAGTATGACCCCCAACGTATGATCATCAAAGTAAGTTTTTTTTTTTTCTTTTAATTTTCATTGGAAAGTCAGATATACAGAGAGAAGAGACAGAGAGGAAGATCTTCTGTCTTCTGATTCACTCCTCAAGTGATTGCACCAGCTGGAGCTGAGCTGATCCAAAGCCAGGAGCACATGGAAAGTGAACCAGGGGACTGAACACTTCTTTGCAAGAAATGTGGATAGCACAAAAATATTAATATGAGACAAAAATCTCAGGGTGGAAATGGGGGGGGGGGGGCCAGAAGGAGATTTTTGATTGGGCACACTGAGCAGTTCAGCAAGTATTTCTTCAAAACAGCAAAAATGAGCCCAGCACAGTAGCCTAGCAGTTAAAATCCCTCGCCTTGCATGTGCCAGGATCCCATATGGGTGCTGGTTCGATCCCAGTAGCCCCACTTCCCATACAGCTCCCTGCTTGTTGCCTGAAAAAGCAGTTAAGGACGGCCCAAAGCCTTGGAGCCCTGCACTTGCCCAGGAGTCCCAGAAGAAGCTTCTGGCACCTGGCTTTGGATCGGCTGAGCTCTAGCCGGTGCAATCACTTGGGGAGTGCATCAGCAGACAGAAGATCTTCCTCTCTGTCTCTCCTCTTTGTATATCTGATCTTCTAATAAAAAATAAATAAATCTTTTTAAAAAATTAATAGTAACAATAATAATATTGAACAATACAATCAAAAACAGTTTCAGGGCTCTGGAAGTTAACCACAGTCATACGGAAAATTGAGAAATGATTATTCATAAAGAACTACTAAGTTCAGGTCAAGAACAGGGGAGTGTATAGCATTCGTACCTAGGGTTGCTTTTATGTATGCCTAACCTGTTTGGGCTGCAAAGTTGTTCCATTTGAGGAAGAGCGTAAGTTTAAAACTCAGCAGCTCCACTGCTAGACAGGAGTGACGTGATCTGGCGTGCAGCATGGAAAAAACTCCTAGCAATGCTGTCAGTTATCACTAGCAACCTCAGAGACAAGTGGACAGGGAAGCAGAGCAATTCAGCTAGCCTGAGGTGATGATCCTAGTTGGAACAAGCAAAGGACTGACACGCTAGACAGACATTCAACAGGAACATCTAGAAAATGAGGCAACTCCAGGACGCTGTGGTACTCGATCCATGCGTGCACACAGGAGAGCCTAAGGAGGATCCAAATGATCCCCACCACCCAGCCAACTGTGAGCTGCACATAAGCACACAGAGGACCTGAGAAGGCCCAGTGGAAAGTCAAAGTTCAGGAATGTTTCAATGCTGTCTGCACTTGAAGCATTCTCCCAATCTGTCAGGAATAGTTACTGGCTTGATACATCCAAGCACAACGTGTGTCAAATCCTTGGCTGATCACTGAGCTATGCAGACACTGGAATCATTACTAGAAATGCAGATGAGCTTAGGGACCAAAGACAATCAACCAGACAGAACCCATGACTTATACAGTCATTGTTAAGTTACACAATCCCTCTCCTTGTCTTGGAAACCTCAGTAATAAAAACTAGAACTATTACCTCACAGGATTTTATGGTGCTTAAATAGAAGAACAACAAATTATGGTAATAGCTACCATTTTCATTTTAAGTATTATACAAAGCCAGGTAATACTTTAAAACACAAGAATGCATGATCTTGCCTCTATATGCATCCGATCCATTGAGTAAGTCAGCCCTGCTGATTCCAACAAGTCTTTACAAAGTAACATTAACTTCAATAATTAAGAGAAAATGGCATATTTCATAAAATTCAAAAACTATGAATCATGAGATACATTATTTTTGTATAACTGAAAATAAAGAATTGACTTAATGATGTATGCAGAACTCAGAGATATTAAAAAATGAAAAAACTCAGACACCTTAATCAATGAAATACAAAAGTCAAGCATCTTGTCTAATGTCTGCTAGTCAAAATAGTACCAGATTAAAGCCAGGTCTCTAGAATTTTTCTTGTATTCTTTTTGGTTGTTTTGGGTTCATTTCGCTTTCTTTCTACTCTCTAGAGAAGTAAAAATTGAGAACAACAGACCTTAACAAAACGCCAACAATTTCCTTATTTCAGATTCCAGCCAGAAGCAGAAAGAGAAGTGAGCACTCTGCTCTCCACTTGTGTCCTACTTGCTGCTCCATCACCACTCAACAGCTGATAGGGCAGACACAGGTAAGTCATTCAAGTTACTTCAAGACTGAAGCATTCATTCCAGGTTAGTCAGGAAGGAACGGGTCTTTATCAGTTTGCCCAGTGGGTCTGTCACCTTCAACTAAACCTACTCCTCACATGATTAACAGCAATCATATGACAGCCTCATACACAGCTTTTCTTTAGCAGGGACTACTACAGTATGAAGGAGGAAGCTACACAAAAACAGGGTGTCTTCCAGTTTGTACATCCCCAAAACGTTAGAACTAATAGGGATTTCTGAACTTGTCTAATCCAACTGAAGCTTAAAAATGAGGAAGCTGAGGTCGGTGACTAGGATGTTTCCCTGCACTCCCCCTACCCGCTTGTCTCCTGGTGACCATTTGTCTGACCACCTGGTTTCAGTTCGAATTTCACTTCCTCAGATCACTCCTGAGCTACCAGAGTCCAACACTGAACCAAACTTGTGTAAAAATGGGTCGGCCCTACCAAGTGGATGATATAATACACTAGATACAGAGTAAACATCCAGATATTTGCTGAATATCCTACTCCCTATACTCCAATGAAAGAAGAGCTAATCATTTTGAGGTCAAAAATAACTAAATTTAAGGGCAAAATCAGAAAGCATGGCCTAAGAGTCCTTCAGAAAAAGGTGATCTACTCTCTCATGTAATCTGAATTATGCTTTATAAGCAGAGAATGAAAAGCGTTTCACTCATTTTTACTACGTAACTATATATTCTTATTTAATCTTCAAAAAATTTGACTCCTTTGACATAGACCACAGTATGTTAACTTTTCAAAGGAGAAACTGATGCCAGGAACCATAAAGTAACTTGTCTACAGTCATCCAGTTGGTTGGATCTGAAACCAGAAGAGGAAGTCTAAATTCGACTCAAAGACAGGAAATTAGTAGGTAACTTTCATATCTGAAGTGGGCCATGTGGCTGGGGACCATTCAGCAAAGAGCAACTGGGCTTAATATCCCAAGTATCCCCTGAAGAGACCATTCTAGTCCAATAATTATGTCCTTATGATAACTAAGTCCTTAAAAAGGTTAAATAATTTCTCCTTACGTAAAAACTGGGAGAGGGGAAAACCAAAAACAGATGCTGTGCCTATCAAAAGCACAAATGATAAAAACTTTATTTAACTGGAAGTCAACAGACCACTGTCTCCATGAAGCCTAGAATAGTCAAAAAACAGACAACAAAAAATGGGCTTGAGTTAGACCTAGCATAACTTATTTTTTTTATCTGAAATATACTGGTCTATTCTTAGTTGGTAGTAACAGGAATTTTTTCCAGAATAAGCAGCTCATTAAAAAAATAAATAAATCTAAATAGCCAATAAACACAGAAAAGCCCCCAGCTATAACAGTCTATGAGGAAACATAAATTAAAAATCACAATATGCCACAATATGCTGCCAGAATGACTAAAGTTTAATTCCAAATTTGGGCAAGGAAATGGGATAGCTAACAACCTCACCCTGCTAATAGGGATGTAACTGGTACACACTCTTTGGGAAACTATTTGACAACATATACTAATATGGAACATAACTTACAACCAAGCAACTCCACACCAAAGGATGTGGATGTGGAAAATGCAGCATTCAAATGTCTAGCAAAGGATACATTCAACAGAATTAATGAATTATTACATGCAACAGCAGAAAAACCTTCCCAAACATTAAGTTGAGAAAAAGATTACCTGCTATACAGAAGCTACAAATCTGGCAGAACTGACCTACACTGACAGAGGTCAGGCAAGCAGTTCTCTTCCAGTGGAGACCGAGACAAAACACATTGATCATGTTCCATTTCTTGATCTGGTTATATTGATCTGTTCCCTTTGAAATATCATCAGACTGTCATTTATACATGCAAGTTACATCTCAATGAAAATTAGTGAAAAAAATTGTTAAAGACCCAATAATAAGGAACATTTGGAGATGGCCTAAGAGATAAATTAAATGAAATGATCTCTTTCTCATGTAATTTCAGGTCCTAAAGTGTTAAGGGCAGGGAGCTGGAAGACTTTCCAGGTCTTCAAATTGTGCTGAGAAGGTAGTCATTTACTTCCTTGTATGTAGGATCATCTCTGAATAAAATATGTGTTCTCTAAAAAATGAATAGTATAATTTCAAATTTCACTATCAGTGTAATGATACACCATAAAAAGGATGAAAAAATGACCCCATCCAAAGGAAAGAAAGGAAAGGCTTGGTGACTGTATCTGAAGGGCTACATTGTATGGCAGAGACACAGATGCTTTAGCAGGTGCTTATTAAATTTTCTGAAGCACTTCAGAGGAATCTTGGAAGTTATTTCACGTGGCTGGACAACATAGGTTGCCTTTATCAGTCAATACATCTCCACAGCAGAGCTTTTGTCAGTCTTCTCTGTACAAAGACTTTCCTTCATACTTTTACAGAATAGCTGCCAGACAATGAGCAGTAATTCTTAAGTTGACACACTCAGACACAGGCAGACACAGCCTGCCACACATTCAAAGACCATTGTTAAATATTTTAACTGTACAGACTCAAATGACTTCTACTTTTATTTAACCTCCACATTCCACATCATGTCTAGATAGAGCAAAATATTCAAGAACTAGAATCTTCTACTGACTGGCTAACATATCCACTGAAAGCACAGGAGCAAAATATCAGGGTATTTATAGTTTTGGAAAGTTCATTGCTGATTAACTGCCCACAAAAGAATCTAGAATCATTACTACCATTGCTTATTACTGTGACACTATTTGATAACAAAATGTATGTTTACAAGAAGCATAATCAAGAATTCATAGCTTTCCAACTTTCGTAAAACATAAGATACCTCACTGAACTTGCATACTGGTCTTATAATCAGTAACAGCCCAATGAACTCCTTCCTTCACCTCATTACCACTGGTCAGACCTCACATCTCAATTTCAGAATTACTTGCCAATAGAAATTTTTCCTAACTCTTCTTTCCAAACTGATATAAGTAACACTCTTACTTTCAAAGAATCCTATTCTTTCCTGTCACTATAACAGTCTGCCTGTGTTGATTCTCTCACACTCCCTGCAAATCAGGTAGTTAAACAAACTAAAGGTGAAAAACCTTGAAGATGATGCAAGTATATAACTGGACATAAAACACACATGCTCACACACATATACAGAGAAAGAGAGGTTAACCATTAATTCATTTGTTCACAATTCAACTGAACCATAAACTTGGTTGAAAAGTAACTCAAGCCAATATTTAAAAATATGTGTGCAGTTCAGTTTGTTCCTCACAGATTAAAACAACTTAGTCACAATTCCAACAGAAGTTTATGGGTCTGACACATTATGCCACGTTTCCTAAAAGCCCATGCCCTAGGAACAGGAATTCGGAGCAGAGATTAAGAGGAAACTTGAGAAGCCTGTCACTCCTATCAGAGTTTCTGGGTTCCAAGTCCAACTCCAGCTTCCTGCTAATGTTCACTCTGGGGAGCAGGAGGTGAGGACTCAAGCACTTAGATCCCAACCACTCAGATGGATGAGCTGGACTGAACTCCAAGCTCCTGGGTTCAGCCTGTCCCAGCCCCGGCAGTTACAGCCATTGGGGAGTGAACCAATGGATGGAAGACATCTCTCTCCCCACGTCTCCCTATCTTTCAGATAAATAAAACTTAAAAAAGAAAAGCTGTTAAATACATGCGCCAGGACTTTGTTTATTCCACAGATTTGATCTCTGACAGATCTCAACAGATATTTGCCTAACTGAAGGATATGTAACACAAGGGAGGCTGTGGCAAAGCAGAGTTCTTGAACACCAGTTTTACCAGTCATTATTTGTATAGAAGTTCCTGAGCCTGTCTGAACCTCTTTCTTTCACTATAAAATAGACATAACTCTTACCTTGTAATGTTTCTAGGTGAGAAATAATATACAAAAGATATTCCATAAATTCATGTAAAATGTACAATGAAAAAACATGCCTAGAGTTAAAAAAAATATTTTGCACTAAAATAAACTTACATTTTAATTCCATTTGCTCAGAACCTTCTGAAGCACCTTCATATACAACACCTCCAACATGCTACTTAAATCATAGCTAGGTACTTAAGACACAATAATACTCCTTTCTTTAAGATTTATTTATTTAGGGCCAGGTGAAATGGCTCAGTTGGCTAATCCTCCCTTTGCAAGCACTGGGATCCCATATCAGCACCAGTCTGTGTCCCACCTGCTCCACTTGTTGCCTGGGAAAGCAGTGGAAGATGACCTAAAAGTGTGGGAACCTGTGTTCATGTGGGAGACCTTGAAGAAGCTCCTGGCTCCTGATTATGGACAGGCTTTAATAAATAAATAAATAAAAAGATTTATTTATTTATTTATTTATTTATTTATTTATTTATTTATTTATTTATTAGAAGATAGAGGCACAGACAGAAAGGAAATGATAAAGAGCAAGATCTTTCATCTAACCGTTCCTTCTCTAGATGGCAACTGATGCCTGCAGTACTCACAAGGTGTAGTCTGCAGTACCATAGTGCTGGCCCATTTATGCAAAAAAAAAAAAACACAGAAAGGGAAATCTTAAAACAAACACAAATGAATTATTATTTATTGTTAATAGAAGACATAAGGATAGATAGAGGCACAGACAGAAAGAAATGATAAAGAGCAAGATCTTCATCTAACCGTTCCTTCTCTAGATGGCAACTGATGCCTGCAGTGCTCACAAGGTGTAGTCTGCAGTACCATAGTGCTGGCCCATTTATGCAAAAAAAAAAAAAACACAGAAAGGGAAATCTTAAAACAAACACAAATGAGGAATACAGACAGCTGATCCCTCACTTCATTCAGATAGCTGATCAAATGCTAGCTTCCATGTAACACAATCACCCAAGTCAGATACTTCATTATTATGATTTACTTTACTTCAGTATATATATTACCATCTAACATATCCATTTATCATCAAATTTAATCTGTGATTTGATAGGTGAATTGTGATTTTATAAAACAGCAAAATCAAAAGATCCTACAATCTGTAACCACCAGGTGGCAGTCATCAGGAATCAGTGTATCCACAGTGTTTACTAGCTGTGTTCTTGATAGCAATTCTTTCAAGCTGGAGGTACAGTGGGCATCACACACGCTGATTTTAATTGAAACGGAAAACTGGCCTCTTTGAGCCAGGCTACAGCACCTGCTGGCAAAAGCCAAGGTGAGGTTGGCCATGTCAGACTAGGCTGCAGCACCCATCAGCATACCTCAGACCCTTGGGGGGGGGGGGGACGGAGGGAGGAGGTAAAGTGGTGCGAGCCAAGTAGGGGAGCAGTGGGGATTTCTCCGCTTAGCCACTTTTCCTACTGGTGAGCATGAGAGCTGAGACAGAGGACAGACCAGGCCAGGCAGGATTACAACATCTGTTGGCCTGTATATCAACTGGGTTGGGGGAGAGCCAGGCTGGGAAATCTGTTTGTATCCACCAGTGCATGCATAAGCCAGAGTAAGTGCAGAATGGTTGGACTTTGCCACAGCATCAGCTGGCAAGTGCTGGGACTGGGGGCAAGCACTGTCGCGCTAGACTGCAGAACCACCTGGAGAGTCCAAGATCCGAGGCAGGGAGTGGATCCAGTAGGAAAACTGGGCACCTCTCTAATGGCTGCAACTCCCACTGGTAAGCATGAAAACCAGGACTGGGGGCAGGTCTGGTTAGACAGGCAATGCCACCTGCTGGCATGAGTGTGGGCTGGAGGATGAAATCAGTTGAGTTAAGTTTCAACGCTCAATGATGTGTACAAGATCTGAATGAGATGTGGGACAGACCAGACCAGTCCACTGCCCATGCTGGCAGGCACAGGAACCAGGGCTGGGGCCAGCCCAGTGGGGGTTACTGACTGGGCTGCAGTTGTCTCTGGCACATGAGAGGGCGGAGTGTGTGGTGGGCAGGGCTAGCTTGGGCTGCAGTACCCATTGGTTTGCTGAGGATGGAGGGCAGAACAAACTGATAAACTACCCCAGCTAAGCTTGACAGCAAATTTCTGAGTTAATGGAGACTCTGAGGTGGAGTATGTCAGCCAATTGACCTTGGAAGGATTTCCTCAACCTTGGATCTGTGAGATCAAAAGCATTTGAGAACTATCAAAATCACTTGAGCAAAGCCCTCAGAACATTATCCACATCAGAGACCCTGGGATGACATCAGGTGGCGGTTCCCCATCCCTTGGTACTGAGGCAGTTGGAAGGCTGGGTGTGGTTTCTCCCCTTATCTCCCACCCTCACCCAGATACAGAAAGAAAAAGAAAATGTGTAAACAATGATCTCGCCCACTTTCCCCTGATCCTCAACCATTCCAACCCGGATCAACTATGTAAGCATCATCAAAAAAATTTTTTTAATGATTAAAAAAAAATTGGCCTCTTGGAAGGTGGCATTAAGCCTGGTGGTTAGGACACCCATGACATGACCTAAGCCTGTGTTCAACTCTCAGCTTCAGCCCCTGACTCCAGCTTCCTGCTAATGCAGATCTTGAACAGCTACTGTGACAGCTCAAGCACATGAGCTCCTGACACCGATGTGGGACACCTGAATGGCATTCCCTTCGCCCAGCTATATTCCAGATCCTGGGTTGGCTGGGCACTGAAGTAAATCAGCAGCCAGAGCTCACTCTTTCCATCTCTCAAATAAGAAGTGGAATTTTTAAAAATAAGTAAAATATTTATTTTGGTTAATTTTTTAATTGTATAAGAGATTTTTTAAAAATCAAGTCTGCACAAATTCTGACTGGCAGTGAGAGTGTAAATCAAACAGTTATTTCAGAAAATTACTGAGTAACTGTAGTTGATCATTCCCAGCAGTTCCACTCCTAGATATACAGCAGCAGAAATACTACCTACAATTACCAAAAGACATGCAGGAAAATATTTATAGTAGCTCTAACCATATCAGTTCAAAAGGAGAAACTGATAATGAAATGTCCATCAAATGAAAAATGGATTTTTATACCAATTGCAATTCATTAATATCAAACAAACTAACCACAATTATATTCCACAATACACAGAAGTCTTTTTGAAAAAAAAAAAATGTACTTTATTGCAAAGGCAGAGAGAAGAAACAGAAAGATCTTCCATCTGCTGGCTCACTCCCCAAGAAGTTGCAATGGCTGGAGATGAGCCAATCCAAAGCCAGGATCTTTGTTCCTGGGTCTTCCACATGAGCACAGTCCCAAGGTTTTGGTCCATCCTTGATTGCTTTCCCAGCCCATGAGCATGGAACTGGATGGGAAGTGGAGCAACCAGGACAAGAACTGGTGCCCATATGGATCCTAGTGCTTGAAGGTGGAAGAGTAGACAGCCAACTGATTCATTGTGCCACGCCAAATGTGTCATTGGGCCACGCCAAATGTATGAGTCTTACAATATAAAGTTGAGATATGGAAATCAAACACACTCAAAAAGTATATACTATAGGGCCCAGCACGGTGGCACAGTGGTTAAGGTCCTCACCTTGCACGCCTGGGATCCCATATGGGCGCCGGTTCTAATCCCAGCAGCCCTGCTTCCCTTCCAGCTCCCTGCCTGTGGCCTGGGAAAGCAGTCGAGGACGGCCCAAAGCTTTGGGACCCTGCACCCGCGTGGGAGACCCAGAAGAGGCTCCTGGCTTCAGATCGGCATAGCATCGACCGTTGCGCTCACTTGGGGAGTGAATCATCAGACGGAAGATCTTCCTCTCTGTCTCTCCTCTCTGTATATCCGCCTTTCCAATGGAAAAAAAAAAAGTATATACTATATTATTTCATGTATATTCAGCTCAAAAATGGGCAAAAAAAAAGTCTGTGGTGTCAGAAGAGCACCAAGGTCTAAAAAGCTCATGAGGGGACAATCAATATATTCAGCTGAAATAATTCATCAATCTGCATGTGATCTAGAAATTCTTCTGCATGCTTATCAAACTTCAATTCAATAAAAAACGCATCGTGCTTGGCCTGGGCAGAAAGGCACAGAGACAAAGCAATAGGGCCTGATTTTTGTATTGGAGAAGTAGACTTGTCAACAGAGAAATGGCATTATTCAACCTCTTCATAGGAGTTAGAAACATTCCCTCAAACTGAAGAAATATCTACATTTAGTTGCTGAGACATCACAGATCAAGCAATGTACCTTGATGGCGGAATGACCACAGATGCTTTGAAATGGATGAAAGAGAACAAGACAATAGAAAAATAGATTCCATTTCATTAGAAATGTGTATCTTACAACTGACAACTTGGATGTTTGTAGAAATACAGAATGTGTTACTCCTATTTTCATGTTAATTTGCAAAGTCCAAGCAATGCACATCACTAACGCTATAGAGGTGATCAAGATGAAACACACAGGTTTCTGTTTTTATAAACTTTATTATTTATGAAACACTAAGGCAACCATACAAACAGACATCATACTGATTCAGAATGGTCCTGGTATTATAACAAAAGTAAAGAATTACAAGAAAGAAAAGGGGGAAATTTCTTGCTGCTGCTGACTATTTGAAAGCTTTTCAGAAGCATCTAGCTTTGTGCTATCTAAAATGATGTCCTCTGGCCACATGTAGCTATTTAACTCACCCCACATTTCATGGACACAAGGGCACACGTGGCTAGTGGCAACTGTGCTCCACAGAGCATGCAATGTTTACCACCATGCACAAATTCTTATTGAACAGTGCTAAGCTAAAGTGCCATGTACTAAAAAGGGGCACAGAAGGGGAATATAAGGGCAATTTAACCAATATAGAGGAAAAACTCTTTTTAGCTATCCACAAGGTAGACCTTGATGGAGTTCCTGGTTCCTGGTTTCAATCTGTCCCAACCCTGCCTTCTGTAGCTATTTGGGGAGTGAACCAGCAGATGGAAGATCTGCTTCTGTCTATGTCTGTATATCACTATGCCTTTCAAATAAATGAAAATAAACAAACAATAAGGATTAAACTGGATTAAAAGCAGAAAAAATGCCACAGCAGAGGTAGACATTTAGCACAACAGTTAAACTGATGCTTGGGATAATGAAATGCCTAGATTGGATCCTAAGCTACTGTTTCTGACCCAGTTTCCTACTTAAAGCAAACACTAGGGGCAGCAGAGGATGACTCAAATACCTGGATCCCTTCCACTCACATATACACACCATAGGAGGAAGCAGGGGATGGTTCAAGTACTAAGGTCCCTAGCACTCACACTGGAATTTTTGAATCAAGTTCTGGGCTCTTGGCTTGGCCCAACCCTGGTGGTTTCAGGCATTTGAGAAGTAGAGGATGAAGCAGCATTCTCTCTTCCTAGAACATCAGTCACTCTGCCTCTCAAATAAATAAGACTAGGTAAACATTAAAAATAACACTGAGAGGGTAGTCGGCACTATGGCATAGTAAGTTAAGCCTCCACCGGAAGCACCGACAACCCATACAGGTGCAGATTTGTGTCCAAGCTGTTCTACTTCCAATCTAGCTTCTGGCTTATGGCCCAGAAAAGCAGTGAGGACAGCTCAAGGTGTGGGGCCCTGCACCCATGTGGGAGGCCGGGAATAAGCTTCTGACTCTCAATTTCAGATCAGCTTAGCTCTGGTTGTTGCAGCCATTTAGGGAGTAAACCAATAGACGGAAGACTTTCTTCTCCCTCTCTTCTCTGCAAAATTACGTCAAATAAAAAAAAAATTAATATATCTTTAAAAAAAAAAACAAAGAAAGAAAAGCAGCAGACAATGTTCCAAATACCCAAGATCCTGCCGCGCACATAGGTGACGTGGAAGACGTCCCTGGCTCCTGGGTTTGGACTGGTTCAGCTCCGGTTGCAGCCATTTGGGGAGTGAACCAGCAAATAGAGGACCACTTTTCTCTGTTTCTTTTTTTCTCTCTGTAAAATCTGCCTTTCAAATAAAACTGTTTTTAATTATTTTTATTGGAAAGGGAGACAGAGAGAAGGAGAGACTGAGAGGAAGATCTTCCACCTACTGGTTCACTCCCCAAGTAGCCACAAAAACCGGAGCTGAGCCAATCCAAACCTAGGAGCTTCTTCTGGGTCTCCCATGAGATGCAGGATCCCAAGTCTTTGGATTGACCTCTGCTGCTTTCCCAGGCCACACGCAGGGAGCTGGATGGGAAATGGGACATCTGGGGACACAAACCGGCACCCATATGGGATCCTAATGCATGCAACATAAGGACTTTAGCTACTAGGCTACTGCACCAGGTCCCCCCCAAAATTAAATAAACACACAAACTAGGAAAACAGTGTTTATGAACAGAAGAGACTGCTTACAAGTTTATTAGAGACCATCTTAATTCACTAAATGAAAATTTTACTTAAAGCTTTGACTGAAGATAAAGTATTTAAATATTGTCTAATCCTTTAATAGCTAATGAGGAGTTGAAGTTTCAGGATATTTCAAAAGTCAGTCAATAAATGTATTTATAGAAGAGTTAATTCAGTCAAGAAATATTTGCTGAGCATTTCCACTGTGCCAAGCACAATGGCAACCAGCAGGGATAAAAGCATTTAAGCCAGTAACTCTATTTAGCCAACATCATAACTTCAAAATCCTAAACAGAAAAGAAAACAACAAATCCTGTTGTCTGTAAGCCTAGCAAGGATTACTCAAAGACAACAGGAAGGGAGGTAACAAGGTGCTCTCTCTAGTACATTCCCTAAGGGGGTATGGCTGCTGTGGTGCCCATTGCCCATCAGTCTACACCAGTCACAAATAACCAGCAGCTAAGAAGGAAAAGTTCCTTTGGAAAAAAATAAGTGAATCAAGGTTTACTAAGCTACATTAAAACAGGACCCCCTTTAAAGGAACATCAATGAATCAATACCTATCCAACAGCTACTCAACAGAAGTATCCTGGGGACTGAAGGGACAAAGACACGCAATCTCTGACCTCAGCAGCTTTCATCTTGTGTGGGAGACAACACTCACGAACAATTACAATGTAAGCTGATGTTCTCGGTGATACACACAGGAAACAATTATTGTACAGCACAAACTGTGACCTGAAGTCTTTTAGTCCAGTCCTCTCTCTTATCTGAAATCCATTCTACAATATCCTTTGGGGACAACATTCAGCCCACGTGTCCCAGGGAGGAAGGTGGCACAATCTCACAGTTCCAAAACAACAGAAGACAGAAGCCAAAAGGAGTTGAAAATGGCAGTTCACATTCCGAGACATGTGTAACGTATGGATTTTAAAATCAAATGAATATCAACAAGATGTAATACTAACAACTCTAAACACACTCAGCTACCACAAGACCATAGTTATTATGTGCATCCAGGGAATAAGCAACGGGCTGTCGTAAAACCATCCCAAGCAGAGCATTATCTGTCTGTAGCAAAAGGGACAGAACACATCAAGGCAAAATCCTGCCCCTTAACCAACAGCTTTCAAATGCCAGCAGACTATCTATTTCTACTTGAACCAGCAAAGGAAGGAAAACATGTATTTACTCAGAAGCTACTGTAAGTCAGGCAATCTAAGCTATCACTTCACATCTGGAGAATCAGTGATTGGCTGTTCCCAGAGAAGGACTCAAGGAATCTGTCCTAAGATCCAAAATCTCTTATGACAACTTAGAGACATTTAGAAGACATTTGGTGAAAAACAAAAAACAGTAATAGAGATTTCAAGACAGATCTGTCTAGGGTTCAAGTTCTCTGGTTGTCTGTTTCTGCAAATAATTGGCACTCTGAGATTTTTTTTTTAATTTTGTTTTATTTTCCTTTTTTCATTTTATCTGAAAGAGAGATAGGGAGAAACAGAAAAACACTTCTATCCACTGGTTCACTCTCCAAATGCCTGCAACCTCCAGGAATGGGCCACACTGAAGCCAAGAGCATGGAACTCAATCAAAGTCTCCCAAATGAGTGACAGTAACCCAAGAAATAGAGCATTATCTATTGCCTCTCAGGGTACACTTGAGCAGGGAGCTAGAACCAAGGAGCTAGGATACAAACAAGGCACTCCAAAACAGGATACAGCACCCCCAGTAGTGACAACCACTGCACCAAACATCTGTCCCTGCATATCAGTTTCTGAAGATCTGCCGCATCGAAGCTGGCATTGTGACATAGCAAAGCCACCAACCATAATGGCAGCATCCCATATGCTGCTGCACTTTTGAACTAGTTCCCTACTAACACCCCGGAAATACTAGCAGAGTGATGCCCAAGTGTCCAGGCACCTGCCACCCATGCAGGAGACTGGGATGAAGAACCTGACTCTCACCTTCAGCCTGGCTCTGCCTTGGTAGTTCCAGTCATTTGGGGAATGAACCAGCAGGTGAAAGATCTTTATTTCTCCTCCCTCTCTGTGACTCTGGCTTTCAACTGTCAAATCTTCTGGCACCATCAACCTTACAACTTGAGTTGTTGTCAGGGTCAGAATGGGACAGCATATATAAAAGGATTCTTTAATTAAAATATATCACTGATACCCAATGATTGATTTAACAAGTAGTTATCGAGCATCTATACTATTCTAAACTGCAGTGTTACAATAATGAACAAGATTGCCAAGGTTCTTACTCTCACTGAACTTCCATTGCAATAGGTAAATGACACCTAATTAGCATAAGTGAGCCAGAGTTTCTAGGGGCAGGTAGTAAACTGTTGCTTGGAATATCTGATCCTATATCAGACTGATTTGATTCAAGTTCAAACTCCACTTCCAATTCCAACTTCCTGCTAATACTATCCTGGGAGGCAGCAGATGATGACTCCAGTTGGGTCCCTGGGGCCATTCATGGGAGAGACCCAAATTGGCTCCAGGCTCTTGGCTTCAGCCTGGTCCAGTTCTAACTGTTCTGGGCATTTAGCAAGTGACCCAGCATTGGATAGAAGACCTTTCCCTATGTCTTTCTCTGTTTCTCTGCCCCTAAAATAAAATTTTAAAACTTAAGAAATATTTTTAAGAGTTTCCAACATTGATGAATGACTTGAAGAAAATAAGTCCAAGTGATAAGAAAGAGGGATTGGGTGAATGGGAACTAGTTTAGATACAATTATTATAGAAAGTTTTACTGCAGTGACATAGGCAAGACCTATGTCTGTCACAGACAGACTACAACCAAGTGAAGAACTGAGAAAAAAAAACAAGTATTCTAGTCATGAAGAACTGGATGAGCCTGATCTGTGTGGCACAGAAAAGGAAGGAAAAAACATTGGCATACAAGTTCAAAAAAGTAGACAGGAACCAAATCCAGAAGGGTCTTAGACCATTACAAGGATATTTTTTCATTCTAAAGTTCTTTTTTTTTAACATGGCCAAATAACTTAAGCCATTTATACAAATATCTAGTGTATACATTATCACACATTACACCAAGAATCCACCAAGTGGATTTACCCTATGAAAGGCCCTAGACATGAAATTTTTAAGGACTAAGTCTAAGCAAATATATCACTTATTATATTTGATCATCAAAAGCTAGGTTTGTAGCAGACCCAATTAAAGTTTTCCAGAGGAAATATCATTTCATTCAATAAATACATACAGACCCACAACCATGTTCCAGACATGACCTAAGCCCTAGAAATATAGCAGTAAATAGATCAGTGTGATTTAGCGATGATTGGGAAGAATGATACTTAAATAAGTATCGTAATACTGGACCTCAACGTATTTTATATCTCTGAATTTTCTGAAATGGGAGTTATAGGCTTAGCCACATGTACCTGCCACAAAACAAACTTACCAAGGAATTCTTAATCACTTCACTTCTATAAAATTCTGGAAAAGAAGAAAAAAAAACAATAAGTGATATGAAAGAAAATAAGCTCATTAACTCATAATATCTCCTAAAGAAATATTTTTTAACATGTAAAAAGGATCCATTATCTTTGTATAAAAAGATATCTAAAATAGAAATAAAAGTGTTTTAAAGATAAAAAAAATCCATGAAGAACATTAAAAATCTTTAACATAGGAATTGTTATTTCACTGGCTCCTTTTATCCAGATTCATAATTTGGGCCCTCAAAAACTCAAACTTTCTTTCTCCTTGCCCACTTCCACTCTCTGCAACTGATTTTATCTGCTCTGTTTTCCTCAAACATCTCTGATGAATATCCACTACAATACTGTGGAACGAATATTGATCTGGAAGCTGAATAATCTAAATTCTAATTCCACCTTTGTTATCAACCATTCTTCTAGGCCCATTCATTGGACAATCTAGAGTTAGAGCATAAAATTAAAGGTTCAACTGTCAGCACTAAAGTTTCATGAATCTCCACATCTCCACATATGCTGATCCATGTTATTAACTCTAAATGGGATTAACCTGCAATGCCGGCATCCTATATGTCAGCTCATGTCCTGGCTATTCCACTTCTGACCCAACTCCTTACTACCGGCCTGAGAAAGCAGCAGAAGAAGGCTCAAGTCTTTGGGCCTGCACCCACATCGGAGACCCAGACAATGCTACTCACTCCAAGCCTCAGATTGGCTCAATCCTGGCCATTGTGGCCACTTGGGGAGTGAGCCAACTGACAGAAGACCTCTCTCTCATTCTCACTGTAGAATCTACCTTTCATCAAACAAAAATAAATAAATCTTTAAAAACAAAAGACTCAAAGGTGAAATGAAAATATGTCAGTGATCCAAAGAGCCATTCCCAACAAGCCCCCCACACTCCCTCTCTTGAAGCCCCCTCCTGTCACTAGGACACGAGCCTCCCTTCTCAGCTTTTCTAATAAATCTTGCTTTAGAACTAAACTGTGTCCGCATGAAAATTCTTCTTTCTGCAAGAGAAGAATTGAGGTTGCTGCCATATTCAGAGTCAAAAGCCCTACAACAAAATAAGTAAGGCTATATTAAAAACTTTTTAAATTTAAAAATCTTTTTAAAAAATTAAGTATAATGGTGGGCATTTATTACAACAGTTAAACTGTGCATAGGAAGCCTACATCCCATACTGGAATGCCTAGTTTGAGTCCCAGCTATCATGCTTCAGATTCAGATTCCTGCATATCCTAGGAGCCAGCAGATGATGGTTCAAGTACTTGGGTCCCTGCCAGCCACAAAGGAGACTCAGATTAACTTCCTGGCTTTGAGCTGACCTACCCCTGGCTGTTACAGGCATTTGGGGAGTGAACCAGAAGAAATAACTATTTATTAATTTAAAAATAAAACTTCGTGGATAATATTAGGAGCAAAAAAAAAAAATGCATAGTGAATTTAAACTGGAAAAACATAAAAGTCCATTCCAGCTCCAGTACCCAGTGTACTACTGTGTAAAACATTTGGACCCTGTACAAGGCCTCACTTCTCAAAGGAGAATGACACCTGGCAAAAATCAAAGCTGACATGGGGCTCTAATAAAATAGCTAATTGAAGCCACTTCATAAGCTATCATTTTTATTAATAAAATTTTATTAATTTTTAGCCTCTGAATTTAAGAAAAATGATTTGACAAGTACATTTTCAAGAGGATATCTAAGACCTATTTCTACAAGAAAGGAATCATTACATACAAATGTTTATGTATGTGTCTTAGACCTAAAGAAACAAAGCAATCAGGAGACTGCACAACCTGGTTCCAAGGCATGCTTTGGCCATTACACTGCATTCCATTCATTCAACAAATGCTTTATTAGTGCCTCAATCTCAGTCATACCAGAGGAAATACAAATTTATGCTGTACTGGAAAACTACTTTTCAGCTATCAGATTGGCAGAAATTCAAGTTTGCACAGCCTGGTGGTAAGGCTATGTTTAAAAAGCATTCATACATTCAAAAAAAAAAAGTCCATGGAGGATATTTTGCAATATCTACTGAAATCAAGAACAAAATACTTTTGTCCTAGTAACTACACTTGGAATTTGCCCCATAGGCATTCTACCACTCACAGCAAATAATGTGCTTATACAGCTATTCAATGCAATATTGTGTATATAGCAAAAAGACTAGAACAACCTAAATCCTTATATACGAACTAGTATAAATCACAATACCCCTATTCAATACAAGGCTGAGCAAAATAAATAAACAAACAAACAAAAGTTACAAAAGCTCTCCAAACTGATATGGACAAATCTTTAAGACACATTAAGTTAAAAACACAGGTACAGAAATACATATGATACTCATTATGTGGAAAAGAAGGCAGAAAGGAACAAAAAAACTTCCTTTTTTATTTTTGCATAAAGAATCTCAAAAAAAATAAGGTGAACAAGATTGCTTAACTGACTAATCCTCTACCTGCCAGTGACGGCATCCCATATGGGTTCTGGTTCATGCCCCAGTTGCTCCATTTCCTATCTAACTCCCTACTTGTGGGCTGGGAAAGCACTGAAAGATGGCCCAAAGCCTTGGATCCTGCACACACATGGGAAACCTAGAAGAAACAGTGGGCTCCTGGCTTTGGATCAGTTCAGCTCGAGCCATTTTAGTCATCTGGGGAGTGAACCAGTGGATGGAAGATATTTCTCTATATATGTCTTCTCTCTGTAAATCTGTCTTTCCAGTAAAAATGAATAAATATATATTTTTTTAATTTCAAGAAAGAGGATAACAATGGTTATCAGGATGAAATAGGAAAACAGAGTGGTGAGGGGCAGGTAAGAAGGCATTTTTAAAATAAGCCTTTAGGGCCCAGCCCAGTAGCCTAGTGGCTATGGCTCAAGTCCTTGCCTTTTATGTGCCAGGATCCCACGAGGGTACCGGTTCTAATCCCAGCTGCTCCATGTCCCATCCAGCTCCATGCTTGTGGCCTGGGAAAGCAGTCAAGGATGGCCCATCTTGGGACCCTATACCCACGTGGGAGATCCAGAACAAGTTCCTGGCTCCTGGCTTCGGTTTGGCTCAGCACTAGTCATTGCAGCCACTTGGAGAGTGAACCAATGGATGAAAGATCTTTCTCTCTGTAAAACTGACTTCCAATTTTAAAAAATCTTTTAAAAAAGTAAGCCTTTAGACATAATTTGAACCATAGACTGCATCACCTATTCAAAATCTGTAATTAAAAAGAAAAAATAATAACCAATAGTCCAGTACATGACAAGCACTATTTCTAGTATCGAGGACAGAGCAGAGAGCAGAACTGAACTAAACCTCTTGACTTCATGAAACTTCCACTCTAGTGGATGGAGACATAATTAGATACACAGTATATCAGATGATCTTAAGTAATGTGGAGCAAAATAAAGTATAAACAACTGGCAGGAGAAAAGTCACAGAACTGTGATCTGGAATAAAGACCTACAAGGAGGTACAAGAGCTAGACAGCCAAACAACTAGAGCATAGACACTCTGGGTCAGAAAACTAGCGAGTGCAGGGTCCTGGAAGCTCAATCTTTTGTTCTTTTTATCAGACAAAGGGGATGTTTCGTGTGGGAAGTGAACAGGTGAATGTGAAAAGGAGGAACTGGAACACATCTCCCAGGACAGACTCCGGGAGATGAGGTGTACCCTGAAAGGAGACAGAGACCTAAACCATCTTGATGTGGCTAGAACAGAAAGAGCTGGAAGAATATCAGTAAAGTTCCCAGAGAACAAGAGGTCAGATCATGAAAGCCCTTCCAGGAAGTCTGAGGGATTTTAGTTTTTGCTGTGAACGAGATGGAAAGCCTCTGGCAGGTTTTGAGGATAGGAAATGGACAAATATGGACAAATAGGATAGGTTTTAATAGGATCTTGGTTGAGAAAAGACGAGGGGTTACAAGGGTAGACAAATCTGTAAGAAGTCTCTTAACACAATTCACGTAAGAGCCACAGGTGTGGTAGTAAGACATGCCGTGACCATGAAGACATTTTGATTATAACAGTCAAAATCATTTGCTGAAACAATAGATGTGGAAGATAAGAGAAAGAGGACAATCAAGGACTCTACCGTTTCTAGCCAAAGAAACAAAGCTGCTATTATTCTAACAGGGTAGAGAAAACATCAGCACTAGAACATAAGAAACTTGGCTTTGAACATATCAGGATGAAGGTGCCAGGGTTGGAGCACTTAAGACACCACCTGGGGTATCCACACCTCAGCTCACATTGCCTGGGTCCAAATCCCCAGTCGGCACTCAATCCCAGCTTCCTGTTAATGTGCACCCTGGGAGACAGCAGGGGATGGTGCCAGTGGTTGGATCCTGCCACCCATGTGGGAGACCTAGACTGTTTCTGGCTCCTGGCTTTTGCCTAACCTAGCCCAGATTATAGCAACATCTGGAGAGTGATCCAGCTGAAAGAAGTTATCTCCTTTTCTCCCTCTCGTCACCCTTCTCTCTGGATTTCAAATAAAAAATAAATAGATTAAGTTGTCTATTAAAAACCAAATGAAGATACAGAATAGGTACCTGGATATATGACTTCAGAACAAAGGTGAATAGAACTTATTAGAAACTATGAAACATGAACGAGATTGCAAAATTGGATTAGGATTACACTTCAAAAAAATTCATGGAAATAGAATTAAAAGGTAACTTTATTTTGATGATTCATGGTTTTTTTTATTTTAATAATACACATTTCTCACAAACTTTCTGAAGACCTTTCAAGCAGAATTCACCTTCTGACACATTCAGGTGAGGCAGCATTCCACGGAGGACAGGCACTCACATTTCAAGAACAAAAAAACAACCACAGCTGAAGAACAAATTTGATTTTACAAAAATTTCAAGTTTAAGGAGGAATCAAATTTAGAAGCTAGGTCCTTATCCACTAGTACAAACTTTCTTAGGAACTATAATAACTAGTATTTGATTTTAACTACTTTAAAAATAGAAATCTCCTGGTATTGTTATGGGGTACAACCAGTGATAGCCAGCATCCACTGACAGTGGGCAAATGAAATTTGACTGTGTCCCCTACCCTCTGTCCTGAAGGTGGGTCTTAACAACGATGGAATGTAAATTCATCTACAACCACCTCCCTACATCCAAAATTAGCCAGGTTATTGGAAGTCCAATTAGTCTAGGTGTTTTTAACTACAAGCCAAATTCCTGTTCCTGTCCATCCCAAGGAGCACTATTCAACTCCTTAGCCCACAACATTTTGGTATTCACTTCTGCCCACCTGTGACTCACCTATCAACTAAGAGGGGACGGTATTGCATTGTTGTGTAACCACTCCACTCACAAACTCCTTTAAAAGGCCTGTGAAGCAGGGGCTCACTCTCTTTCTGGCCAGGTATTTCCCTTACTCTGGCACGCTGACTCTTGGCTGACCCAGGACAGGTAATCCCCTGAGCATGGTCCCTGTGTACTGCTTCAATGGGACAATGGATATAGTAATGTTTCTGGTTTGTGTGCTGTCGGGAGTTCCAGGGGAGGTGAGGCCTAGCAGTAGTGGAATGTGGGCAGAGAAGCCAGGGAAAGGTGAATGTCTGCAGCTTTCTAAGTATGTCCAGGTTATTCATTGCATGTCTCTTAGAATAACTTATATTGTTGGGGAAGCAGGGACATAAGGCTTCAGCTTAATGGATGGACTTAAGGCTAATGACCATTTGTTCCTTTTGGGATTATGATTGGTTGGATTATGCTTGGTTGGACTGCTGTATGGACTTGTGATTTGCTATTGTGCTCTACTGTCACCAAGCTTGAATAAAGACTCCTTAATAAACCTTACACATGTCTGGTGTGATCTCACTCGCACCCCGCAACAGTACCTCTCCCTACCTCTGGGCTTTCTCAGGAGATGCTTTCCCCTTCCCTCTTCTCCCCTTCACATGGTCACTTCTCAAATAAGCTTCTCTGTTTCAAAAAGAAAAGAAATCTCCTAAGAAAACTGAAAGAATATCAAGTAAAAAAATTCACAGCAGATCTTCTTCTAATCTTCTAACTTAAAAAAAAAAATCCTTCTTGCAAAATTAAGAACTTACACCACTAAACAAAATGTACCATGCGGTTTGGTATTCCACACCAAGGGCCACATGATGCTTATAATATATTTATGTTAACCATGACAGGTCCAACAACATAAGGTAATAACTAGAATTACTAACAGAAGGACTCTCCAGTTCCTCCGATGGCAGTCACAAGTTCTAGAACCTAATACTCAGGAAGAGACTTCATTCAATCAGTACATGTTGGAGTAGAAGCAAGGTCAGAAATCATTGATCCCATGTTTTAATGCTAAATTAACCAGAAGGAGCCAAGAAAGACTGGGCTTCCATGTGGTCTATCACCAGTTTTCCCCACACTTGTGTTAATGATCATTTCACGGAGATAACCTGAAGAAGCATTCCAGGGGTTCTGGCAGTGGGCTACACTACCACATGCGATGCCAACATCCCCTGAGTCCCAGCTACTCTACTTCGGATCCTATTCCCTACTAATCTGCCTGGGAAAGCAACAGCAAATGACCCAAGTGCTTTGGACCCCTGCCACCCAAGTGAGAGAACCAAATGAAATTCCAGCTCCTGGATTCCTCACAGCCCAGTCCCAGCCACTGCGACCATTTGAGGAGTGGGCCAGCAGATAGATGATCTCTCTCACTCACTGTCTTTCAAATAAGTAAATGAATCTTAAGAAAGAGAGGAGAGGGGAAAGGAGGGAGGGGGAGGGAGAAGAGAGGAAAGCAGCGGAAGGAAAGAAGGAAGGAAGAAGAGGAGTCTGTAATAACTTCTGGAAGAAACAAAAAAGCTAGTCACTTCATTTTCATCATTTCTCTAAATAGCTTTTTACCAACCAGCCCCTTAACTATTCATTTTAGTAACTATTAATAACTAACAATACGGGCCCAGTGGCATGGCCTAGCGGCTAAAATCCTCGCCTTTTAAGGACTAGCGGCTAAAATCCTCGCTTTTAAGCACCCAGGATCCCATATGGGCACCGGTTCAAATCCCGGCTGCTCCACTTCCCATCCAGCTCCCTGCTTGTGGCCTGGGAAAGCAGTCAAGGATGGACCAAAACCTTTGGGACTCTGCACCTACATGGGAGACCTAAAGGAAGTTCCTGGCTCCTGGCTTCAGATCGGCTTAGCACCAGCCATTGCGCTCACTTGGGGAGTGAATCATCAGACAGAATATCTTCCTATTTCTCCTCCTCTCTGTATATCTGACTTTCCAATAAATAAATAAATCTTTAAAAAAATACAATTCTAGAAATAATTGGTATGATTTTTTATATTCCAAAAGATATTGTCCTAGTTAATTATTAGCAACAGAGGAGCAAAGACACATGTTTTAGGACTGATTACCCAGAAATCCACCCAAAATTAAAAATATTCTGCACTATAACAGAGGAGGCAGCAGTGAATTAAATGAAGATTTATAAAGATGGCATACCATATCAGAGTGCCAATTCTAGCTCCAGTTACTTTGCTTGGAATCCAGGTTGCTCCTAATGCATACTCTGGAAGGCCATGGAGGATGGCCCACGTGCTTGGGTCTCTGTCACCCATGTGAGTTACTTAGAGTTCTGAACCCTAGTTTCGGCCTAGTCCTGCCAAGCATTTGGGAAGTGAACCAAATGTCCTTACTATCTCTCTCTCTCTTTCTTTGTGACTCTACTTTTCAAACAAAATAAATATTTTCATTAAAAAATTAAACTAAAAAGGGTAAAGTATCACTTTGAACTTTTTTTATTTTTGCCATAGAACAATACTCAAGTAAGTCTTCAGTACATCTTATTAATAAAATGTTACTCTTTTTTCCTAGCCTACAGCTAGCTGTCCAGGTCTTGGCATTAGTTGGCATCTTGGGGGGAAAAACAAAGTTCTGAAAACTTACTTAAACTGAGAGGCAGAGATCTTCCAACTATGGGAAACCCATGCACCTCAGGCTGGGCCAGGCTGAAGCTGCAACCTGGAACTCAGCCCAGGTCTTCCACATGGGTGGCAAGGACCCAAGTACTTGAAGCTTCACCTGCTGCTTCCAGGCTGTGTATCAGCAGGAAGCTGAACCAGAGGCAGACCTGGGACACAAACCCATAAGGAATAAAAGTATTCAAAGTGGTGTCTTACCATTGCACCAAATACCTGCCCCTTAGTACCACCTTTTATCAGTATAAATAAATCTTTAATCATATTTTAACATCAAATATTATCAAATTATTTTAATCAAGCCTCATAAAAACCTATCAAGCCTAATTCATAAGACAGCATCAACTTCAAAAATGAAGAAAAGTGAGGTTCAAAAACCTATGACCCTCAAAGTCACAATGTTAATAAGTCCCTGAGCTAGAGGTAGTACTCACGTACTTTTCAATGCTCACCTAAGGTTCTTGCCATCTGATCATGCTTCCTTTCATACCATGCTACCAAACCACTGAGACAGTGTCTCCGTGCTGTTTATCCAACATATATTCCACAGATGGTTGGGATCCTGAATTAAATATCATTAGCTTCTGGAATAACAACAGCTAGTTTTCATAAAGGAATGATAAACTTATCAATGCAAAGGTCACTTATTTGAAAGAACTATCAAATAACCATGATTCCTTAAGATGGACAACAACTGTTCATGACATATTTTCAGATAGAACGACAATTTACCTTTCCAATAAACAATAATAGAGGGAAACACTGAGAGTAACTTGCTCTAGGAAAATGAAGAGGAGATTCACAAGCCTTGGGTAACAAGCCCACAGATCCCCTTACCTTTATATATCTTCTCAGTGTTACACAAGTGAAGTGTAAAGTAGGTATCAAGGAGCTGATGGCCATTCCTATTAACAATGTTCCTGGCAGCAATGTTCCGAAGATGTCGAAGACGCCGCTAGAACACAACAAAAGGAGAGAATTCAGTCTTCCACATCCTATCAGATTTTCTGAAAGCTATAGCTCACCAGGGAATGGGTTATCCCAAAGTCATCTATTTTTTGAGTCAGAAGCCATGACTCTGAATTCTGTTTATATCCTATCATCCACAATACCAGATACAAATCAAACTGGCTCCACCTCACTTGCAAGGTTGTTCTGAGCATAAAATGACAATAGTCAGGAAATACTTCTGAGAAGTAGAAAGCTTACATGGGTACTACACATCTGTAAAATAGCAACAGTGATTCCTCAAAATGCACATACTAAATAGAATTTGCCATTTCCCACTGAAAGATTCTGGTAAACGTATCAACTACATCTCCTACCAACAAGCTCCCAGCAATTATTACTTATATCCAACTACTTGTTCAAGTTACATGTTCAAGCTACAAGTTACAATCAGAAAATGGAGGCCAAAGTAAAAATATACAAGCAGTAATTCACCAATCACTCCATCCAAGCAATAACCACAGTTGTGAGTTCAAATTCTCACTTCACCAGCAGTTAACCAGTCTCTCTCTGTATTCCTACTTAGGCTACCTTCCTAAAGATTTCTCCAGCCAGGACGCTTCAGCTATTTGCAGTCACAAATGTTAGAAACCCAAGAAGCGCCACAAGCAACAGTAAAAACCAACAAAATTACAAGACAAGTTTGATGGATAACCAAATCACCTCATATCAAAAGGAGAAAACATTCAAGTGGCTATTGTAACCAGCGGGTTAAGTAACTGCTTAGGATGCCCACATTGAAGGTCTGAGTGCCGTTTGAAGTGCTAGGTGCTCTGCTTCTGAACTAGTTGCTACTAACCCACATGTGAGGGAGCAGATAATGACCCAATAATATGGATTTCTGCCACTCATGTGGGAATCCTGGGTGGTGTTCCCTGTTCTTGGCTTTGGTCTTGACTAGCCATGGCTATTGAGGGCATGTGCGGAGTAAATCCACAGATGGAAGAGCTTTCCTGTCTCTTTCTCCCTGTCACTTTCACCTTCAAATAAGCAGATAAGGAAGTAAGCAAATAAATATATATTTTGAAAAGAGAGAGAACATATTGGCAAGAAGTCTGGGCACATCAAACTCATCCCTAAAAACCATTTCCCTCTGTTAGATAATAATCTTCAGAAACTTAAAAATAGAAACCAAGTGCTTGCTTTTAAAATATGCTTAACAGTTCTTCCTTCTGGATGAAAGCCAGTTCATTTTCAATTACATATGAAGTCAGCCAGAAGGGCCCAGTCCTTTCTTTCCATGCACATACATTCCCAATCCTTCTCCCAAGGTAGAGATTAAGATTCTGAGAAAAATGCTATTGTTTAATAAATTTGTTTAATCCTTTAAATATGAAAAGCTCCAAATGTACTTAAAAAATTTGCTCGGGCTTACTCTAAAATGCTCATTTTTCCATAACTGCCAGTTTTTACTTCCTAATCTGGACTACAACAACTACTACCTCTCACTCCACACTTCGTTTGGCCCCTTCAGCCAAAATCTAGGCTGACAACCATTAATTATCTGCATATAATAATCACATCTATTTTGCAGTATAATTATAATCTTTATCTGTTCAAAGACCTGTAAGTATTATCCAAAGTCTCTAGAATAAAATCCTAACTTTACTGATTTATTTGGAAGGTAAAGAGAAAGGCAGACACAAGAGAGATCATCCACCCACTGTTTCACTCCCTAAATGGCTACAGCAGGCAATTCTGGGCCATGCCAAAGCCAGAGCCTAGAATCCCGTCCAGGTCTCCCATGTGAGTCACAGAGGCCCAAATGCTGAGGTTATCATCCACTGCCTTTCTGTCTGCATTAGCAAGAAGCTGGATCAAGAGCAGAGCAGCCAGCAGTTAGTGTAGCCAGGACCCATGACTGGTGATTAAAAATAGTTATGACAGAGTGGCAAGGGACAGCTTAACCCACTGCACCATAAACACTGGGCCCTGGAAAGTTGTGAAAGAACACACAATGCTTTAACTAGCATCTGGTTATCAGCCCTGAGTGCTGGATCCAATAGCTCTAATCTAGAATGAATCATTTTAAAGTGTTTGACCTGAGAGCTCTCTCTGGCACAAAGTACATAACTTTGCAACTAAATCATTTAACACTCTCTCTGCTCCTCCCCAAGTTCAAATCCATCTAAAATTTTAATGCAGTCATTTATTAAGCACTACAGAAAAGCCAAAATACATCTCTCAACTTTCTACTGTTCTAAACTTTGACTGGTTTTTCTCTCTACCGGATTTACCCCTTAATGGAAGATGCACTTTTCCTCAGAGTAGCTTGACTCTGAAGAGAAGGCCTCTGCACTAACAAATCCAGCACTGTCCTCCGTGTTTCTCTTTCACCCTCCCTCCCTTTCTCCTTTTTTTTATTTGCTCATGTTGGCATTTTTCCTTCACAGACCATGCTTAGGAACTGAGGGAAGACAACTTTAAGTTTCGGAGGCAGAAAGAGAAGACAAAGACTGGAACACAGAAAGCTGAGAGAACACACTCTCCTCTGCTGGTACCCTCCCCACACGCTCACAGCAGCAGGGAACACCATACCCTCTTCCACGTGGGTGGCAGGAACCCACTTACTTGAGCCATCACTGCTGCGAGGATCTGTCTTGGCTTAAAGCTTGAATAGCAACCACAGCCGGCAACAGAACCCAGGTTCTCTAATGTGGGCTGCGGGCTTCTTAACCGCAACCCTAAACACCTGCTTCAGGGTATGTAATCTTGGACAAGGAGTTTGTTGTCCATGAAAAAGGTAAAATTTATTTTAAAATATACAGCAGTATTTAGAAAGGTAAGCCCTAGGAAGAAAGATACAGAGCTATACAGAATGACGTGAAGGTCAATTAACAGCAGATGCTTGCTTCAGCAGTTAAGACGTCATTGGGATACCCACATCAGAGTGCCTGGGTTCAAGCCCTGACCCTGCTTCTGATTTCATAAGCAGGGAGCTGAATGGGAAGTGGGGCAGCCAGGACACGAACTGGCACCCATATGAAATGCTAGCACTTGAAAATGGAGGATTAGTCAATTGAGCCTCTCCTTTTCCTTACTCTTTTTCCTTTCTTTTCTTTTATTTCTTTCTTCCTTCCTTTCTTTCTTTTTTAATAGTTCCACTTCTGATCCAGCTCCCTACTAATGTGCCTGGAAAAGTGTTCTAAGCTCCTGGCTTCACTCTGGCGCAGCCCTTCCCATTTGGAGAGTTAACCATAAAATGGAAAAGCTCTCTCTTTTTCTCCTTCTCTCTCTCTCTCTCTGTAACTCTGCCTTCCAGATAAACCTCTCAAAAAAAGATTTTCTGGAAAGTAGCTAGAAAAATTAAAACTCCCAACAATAACTGCAACAATGGCAAAGAATAGAAAAGGAAATAAGGGGCCCGTTGTAACAGTTCTAATGGCTACTCCTTCCCCTGTAAGCACCAGGATCCTATATGGTAGCCAATTTGTGTCCTGGATGCTCCACTTCCCATCCAGATCCTTACTTGTGACTTGGAGAGGCAATAGAGAATGACCCAAGGCCTTCGGACACTGCAACCATGTGGGAGACCTGGAAGAAATTCCTGGCTCCTGGCTTCAGATTGGCTCAGCTCCAGCTATTGTGGCCACTTGGGGAGTGAACCAGTGGAAATAGATAGAAGATCTTTGTCTCTCTTTCTCTCTATAAATTTGCCTTTCCAACAAAAATAAATCTTAAAAAGAAAAGGGAATACAAAAAGCCTCAAGCATTAAAAAGATTCTCAACTTCACTCAGAAATGCAAGCTAAAACTACAGTAAAAGTGGCACAGACTATAAGATCTGTTAATATGTCCCAAGGAAAGGCACTAGCATTAAATGGGACTTTGCAGAAAGAAGGGTAACAAGCATAACCTGCATGGACAGCATGCTGGCACATCTACCAAAATTACAACTGGATATATTCTTTGATTCAGCAATTCCACTTCTGCATTTGTGCAAAAAAAATATGCAACATATGTAAGATAATATTGCTTAGATTATAATCTAAATGGCTATCAATTGAGGGCTGGTTAAATCAGTTTATTCTGCAGTGAAACACTCTGTGGACATATGTTGAACAATGTAATGGCTCTGTGAATATGATAATGGCATAATCGCCAAGACATACTATTAGTTTCTTTTAAAATACAGTTTATGAGCTCCGTGTGGTAGCCTGGTGGCTAAAGTCCTCGCCTTGAACGCGCTGGGATCTTATATGGGTGCCAGTTCTAATCCCAGCAGCCCTGCTTCCCATTCAGCTCTCTGCTTGTGGCCTGGGAAAGCAGTGGAGGATGGCCCAAAGTTTTGGGACCCTGAACCCATGCGGGAGACCTGGAGGAAGCTCTTGGCTCTAGGCTTTGGATAGGCTCAGCTCTGGCCATTGTGGCTACTTGGGGAGTGAATAAGCAGGCAGAAGATCTTTCTCTCTGTCTCTCCTCTCTGTAGATCTGACATTCCAACAAAAATAAATTTTTTTAAAAAAACACAGTTTATATAGCTGGAATGCTTAGCTTGGTATCACTTTTTTTATCACAGAGAAAAAAAAAAGAAGAATGCAATCATGTGGTTATTAGGCACAAACTATTCTAACAAGTTAACATGGGCCGTCCTAGAAAGAGTATGTTAACTGTTCACTGTACCTTCTGTTTCAATTTTTAAAATAGAATTAAATTTATATTTTAAAAGAACAGAGATATAACAACCAACTTTTAAACACAGGTATACATGATACTCATTACCAGAAGTAATGTGACATAGTTACTGAAAGAAATAGGTGAAACAATGGACAAAGCAAAGAAACAAAGTACTTTATAAAGATAAGGTATTACTAAAAAATGAAGATATCAAAAAAGGATGTGGTTATTAGTGGAAAATAATGAAAGGTTTTAGGCATGTCTACACTTGAAGTAAACAAACTTAAAATTGATCTATGTAAGCAGAGATGACAAAAACACAACAGTATAACAGACCCAAAGTAGAAACATTCAATAAATAGAGGTACAGGCCTACAGGGATGGAAAAGACCCTTTGCTTTTGGCTTTGCCAGAAATTCAGTAAAATACAGACTGGCAGGACCCATCCCTGACCTACTCAATCAGAATCTGCTTTAACAAGATTCCAAGGCAATGGCAGGAACTGTGGGTACTCTCCTGCTGGGCTGTATCTCCCATTGGTGAAAACAAGAACTAGGGCTGGTGGTGGGCCAGACTGGCAAAGACAGCAGCACCTGTCAAACGTATGTGTGGGCCAGGTCTGCAGTCTGGGGGCAGGTCAGACTGTGCTAAGCTGCAGCACTCATGGATGTGCTCAAGAGTTGGAGATAGTATGCGTGAGCCAGGCTGGGCTGCAGCAGAGGCTGGGACATGCCAAAAAAATGGCGCAGGCTTGGTGGGGATTATTGAGAGTCACCATGCCACCGGTATGCGTGAGAACCAGATGTGTGGTGGCCTGGCTGGGCCGCTACACCAATCAGTCCATGTGAGATATGGGGTTGAGGCAAAACTGACCAGGCAGTTGCATCTACAGATATACGCATTGGCTGTTGCAGGTGACAGACCGAACTTGACCCTGCACTGGCTGACGCACAAAAAAGTCAAGCTGGAAGTCACCACAGATGAGGTTTCTTGGGGAACTCCCCAACTAAATAACTGGACTCAGATTCCAGCCACCCCCAGAAAATCACAGGATGTGTAGTCCAACCCTGCAGCGTATGTATCCATACTGGGCCTCCTTGGTTGCTGATGCCTGTGCAATGGACAACATGTGCAGATGCAAACAGGAGACATGACAGCCAGCTTAACTTGGACAGCAGGTGATGCTGACTGCTTCATCTGAGGATGCAAAGCAGAACAGGTTGGATAATTCTCCTGGCCAATGCTGCAGGACTGTAGACGCACTAAGGCAGACTTGGTCAACCAATAGACCTTGGAAAGATTTTCTCAATTCTGGAGCAACAAAACCAGCATCTTCTCAGAACTATCAAAACCACTCAAATAACACCTTCATAACACTCTTCCCCACATGGGGTCTCTGAGGCATCAAAGAACCATCCCCACCCCAGGTGCTGATACAGTTTGACAGTGAAGAGCTGGCACCCTCTTCTCCTTCCCTAAGGACACAGGATGGGAAAAAAAATTTGTCCCACCCACCTTCCTCCATACCTAATCCTCCCCACCTTTATTAGAGACCATATGGGCATGCACCTCTCTCACTATGTAAGCAAAATTTTTTTTTAATTTTTTTAATTTTTAAAAGATCCCTTCACAAATTCACATTCACATACTAATGAGCCCAGCTATCTCAATTATTTTTCAGGTAATAAAATTGAAGGTCTAAGGAAAAATTTTGCCCATGCTCACCCTGTCAAAAACCAGCAAAATCAAGATTTGTACCCAGGCCTTAGCTCCTGGGCCAAGAACACCAAGTATTTGCGCCATAGACATGCATTTCACAGTCTTTTGGGATGTTTTTTCCTTTCTGGCCACCCATGTTCCCACCTGCTGAGGCCCATCCATTCTGTCTTCACAGGATCTTCTGGCATCTGCTTGCTTCATTCCTCCTTTATTCACTGTAATACTACTGTGGTTCATACTATCAAAAACCAGCTTCCTACACATATGTGCATGCACAACTTTTTTTTTTTTGCTTGGGAGACAAACTAACTGACAGAATTCCCAGATTTACAGATTCAAAAGCCTACAACAGCCAAGGCTGGGACAGGACAGGCCAAAGCCAGGAGTCAGGAATTCATCCCAGGTCTTCCACACAGGTGGCAAGGACTCAATTATTTTAAGTCAGAATCCCCTGGCTCTAGGGTGCACATCAGCAGGAAGCTGAGAAGGTCCCACGACCCAAACCCAAGCACTCCACTATGGGATGCGGGCATCTCAACTGGCAGCAAAACGGGCCAAATGCCTGCCCTTCAACCTTCTCTTTCAAACAGTGAGCTCTATGCAATTCCTTAAGAAAGATCAAGTCATTAAAAATGTTAAAGTTCCTCATTTTGACTTTAGGTGGAATCTGTCTGAAATCCACAAGACTAGCATGCTATAACTAAGTAATTATACTTTTTACTTTAAGATTTATTACAAAGGTGAGGGGTTACAAACCATGTGAGCCTCCAATTTTGATTATGATGGGGTGGGGAGGGATAGTGGGTGAGATGTTTCAATTTTCCCTTCTGTGTGTGCTGGTGGGAGGAGGTGTTGCTGGGAGAAGAACAGGTAATTCTAACCTTAGAGTTTTCGTTAATCCTTCCCTATTACCCACTTGATCTACCTTAGAACCTACCTAGAATCTTTATATAAAAAAGGCCCTGGCATTCTAACCAAGCTTTACTTAAGAAATCCCAAAGCCCTAAATCTACTTTCCAGTATTGCTTTCTGGCCCAATTAGTTCACACAATCCACAAACAGTCTCATGCCTGTATAAATCTCTCCTGTACACTGTAGCCTAACAAACCAAACTGCTTCAACATTTTTTGAGCATCGATCATGTGTTAGGTACTACGCAATAAAACAGAAATCTAAAAAGCTCTAAGCACCTCTTCTACATAAACACAAGAAAATGAAAGGCCCTGGTCTCTATCCGATTTCCATGTCCACACTGAGATGTTTTGACTTTTTTTTAGGAGTAAATAGTATGGGAAGATTGTTACAATGCAACAGAGATAACTGAATAGAAAGGGCAGCTCCAGCATGAAGCCTAACTCCTTTGCAACAGCCCGAGTTTGACTAAATCTACCTGCAAATACAAAGAGGGACTGTTTCATCTGAAAATCCAATTGTGGGCTTTTTATTTCAGGAATCCCAAAGACTGTTTAGTGATGTGGTATTCTCTTAGCCGGACTGAGTTTGACTGCAAGCTCTACTTTCTCTCTTGAGAATGGATTTAACCTCTCTAAACTTCTTCACTCTTCTGTGAACTAGAACTAACAGTTTCAACCTCCGACAGTTGCAATAAGTAACTGGGAAGTACACAGAATACAAAGCTAAAACAGGTAACAGTTCAGTAATGATGCTATTACCAGTCAACCAAAAATATCCTCAGTTTTCTTTGTGATTGATTTTCCTAATGCTCCAAAATTCTATAAGCTTGTGTAGAACAAAAATAAAATTGGAAAATACATGAGCAAACAGTGAGTCAGTGGGAAACGTGTTTGAATTTTAGAAACAGAAAAGCAGAGTTTAAACTCCAGGTCTCTGTCCTTTTGAGTTTTCTGGGTCTAGATTTTCTCACCTATTTTAGAATAGTGATGGGAATAAAGGAGCATTCAAACTACATTAGCTAAAAATACTACGAGAATTAAATAGATTAGCTACTAAAAACACAAATGTGGCAACAGATAAAAAGGTAAGGATGGAAAACTTGTTCATGAATAATGGTAAAGGATATTTTTGGAATAATGTGTGACAACAAATTGTGAGACTTTTTAAAAAAAGATATACTTATTTGAAAAAGAGTTATGGGAGGTTGGAGGAAGGGGGAGAGAGACAGAAAAAGGAAGAGGAAAAAGGAGAGAGAGAGGGTGATAGGAAAAGAGAATTATCTTCCATTCACTGGTTAACCCCCCAAATGGCCACAAGAGTTAGCACTGAGCCAGGTCAAAGACAGGAAGTCAGGAATTTCATCCTGGTCTCTCCTAAATGAGTGACAGGTGTCCAAGTACTCAGGCCAGCTTCCATTGCTTTCCCAGGAGTAGGAAGCTAGATGGGAAGCAAAGCAGAAAGGACTCGCTCACAAATGGGATGCTGGTGTTGCAAGCTGCTAAAGTAGCTGTGCCACCACACTGGCCCCTCCAAGCCATGCACCTGCAATGCAGGAAAATACAGCAGCAAAGGTAATCACAGAATTGCACTAAAATGAACACTTGTAATTTACACACACACACACATACACACACACACACACACACACACAACCCAAGTCATTTTTCATGACCAGCTCCAGAACTTCCACTTTGAAAACCTCTCACCCCATCTACCAACCAAACCTAGATGATCATTTACCCTTCCAATGATGAAGTTGGCCTCTACCTTAATCCTAATTTTAAAAAAAACTAAAGTAAGCAGGTGTTAGCTAATCAGTTATTTTTCTACTATTGTTTCCCTATCTTCTTATGAAAGACTATACTTTTGTAACAATAAGGGGAAAATCAGTTGGGGTGGTGGGAATTTTAGGGGGAGAGAAATCCCCAACTCTATGGCATTTTATCATAAAATTCAAAATTAAAATAAAAAAAAAAGTGCCACTGAGAAGAGTGCTACTGTTTTCACTCACTAAAAATAGTAATATCTAGGTGTATGCCACAAGTAGTTTTCTAACTTTTTAAATAACTTTTTGGGTAGATTTGAGAGAACTTTGATCTCCAAGCCCCGTGTTGTGGTACAGCACATTAAGCTACCACCTGTGACAGCAGCATCTCATGTGTGTTTGTTCCAATATCAGCTGTCCCACATTCAATCCAGCCACCTGCTACTGCTCTTGGAAGGTGGCACATATTGGCCCAGGTGCTTGGGTCCCTTCAGCCATGTAGGAAACCCAGATGCAGTTCCAGGCTCCAGGCTTGAGCCCAGCTCCACCCTAGGTCATTAGGGGAGAAGACTAGAGGATTGAACATTTCTTTCTCTCCCTATCTTTCTTTTTTTCTCTGTAACTCTGCGTTTCAAATAATCAAGCTAAATCTTAAAAACAGAAGTCTGAGTCTCTATAACATTAATACAACTGATTATATACCCAAGAAAGTCTGACTCTATAATGACTTTATCTAATAATCAGACTGATCTATTTTGATTGAAATGTATGAATACCGTCAGGTAACAAGCCATTCCAGAGCACCTTGACAGCTGCTTTTTCATTTTATATTAAACATGTTCTGTGTAGGGAAAAACTCCATTAAATCTACACATACATAGAAGCCCAAAATACCACCTAAACTACAAGTCTGTAACAGCATCAACTTTATCCTGTCATGGGTGTGGTCCTATAAAATATTCTAGGCCTGTAACCTCCCACAGTCCACTTTCCACTTTGCTTTTGTGATCTACTTGTTAAAGGAAAAACTGGAAAATGTCCCTCCCACTGCACTTCACTTTTTTTTTTTAAGATTAATTTTTATTGGGAAATCAGATATACAGAGAGGAGGAGAAATAGATAGGAAGATCTTTTATCCACTGATCCATTCCCAGTGGCTCCAATGGCCAGTGCTGAGCTGATCTGAAGCCAGGAGCAGGTGCTTCTTCCAGGTCTCCCATGTGGTTGTAGCTTCCCAAGTCGTCCTCGACTACCTTCCCAGGCCACAAGCAGGTAGCTGGATGGAAAGCAGGGCTGCTGGGATTAGAACTGGCGCCAATATGGGATCTCAGCGCATGCAAGGCGAGGACTTTAACCATTAGGCTACCACGTCAGGCCCCCACTGTGCTTCTCATAGATAACTACACACTCACACTTAAGGGGGTGGGGGGAATCAGCGTGATGGTAATGGCTAAAGTCCTCACCTTGCACACGCCGGGATCCCATATGGGCACTGGTTCTAATTCCAGCGACTCCACTTCCCATCCAGCTCTCTGCTTGTGGCCTGGGAAAGCAGTCGAGGATGGCCCAAAGCCTTGGGACCCTACACCCATGTGGGAGACCTGGAAGAGCTCCTGGCTTCTGGCTTCGGATTGGCACAGCACCAGCCATTATGGTCACTTGGGGAGTGAATCAATGGATGGAAGATCTTCCTCTCTGTCTCTCCTCCTCTCTGTATATCTGACTTTGCAATGAAAATAAATAAATCTTAAAAAAAAAAAAATTACGCGGGAAGAAGCAGGACACATTTTTACCAGGATATCAGGACATCATTCTGTTCGTTGTAGGACACAAAGTTTCAAAAATTTCCTCATAATTTTAAATAAAGACATTTCCACTTTTTTTTTTAATAATTTACTTTTATTAGAAAGTCAGATATACACAGAGGAGAGACAGAAAGATCTTCCATCTACTGCTTCACTCCCCAAGTGGCCACACTGACCAGAGCTGAGCCTATTTGAAGCCAGGAGCCAGGAGTTTCTACCAGGTCTCCCACACGGGTGCAGGGTCCCAAGGCTTTGGGCATCCTCAACTGCTTTCCCAGGCCACCAGCAGGGAGCTGGATTCAAAGAGCAGCAGCTAGGATATGAACCAGCTTCCATTCGGGATGCCAGGACATGTAAGGTGGGGACTTTAACCACTAGGCTAGGGCTCTAGGCCCTTCATTTTTTATTTAAAAAAAAAAAAAGTTTATTTTTATGAATTAGCAATCATACAAGAATGCCTGGAATTGAGGAAGGAAATCATTCACATCCTCTGAAAGCCCTAAGTAGATTGGCAGGAATAAGGCATACAGTTTTAAGTTTCAAACCGCATGCCTAGCACAGCTCAAAGTCGGTAGTTTACATGTATCTTTTAAATGAGTGGCTGACTCGGTTTTGTTTCTACTCCATACTCAGAAATAGCTTTAACATAGGCTAACAGGAACATACAAATGAATTGAAGTTCAGAGTTAAACCCTTAGCCATAAAATGCATAGTCTTGTTAAAGATTACCAAATTTTTCTGGGGAAAATTAAAACACACATACAAAATTCTGATTCACATTTTTACCTTCTTATCTTAATTCTCTTCTTAGTCAAGAGTATGCTAACAAAAGCCAAAGGCGGCTGCTAGTTTCACAAAGGACCTCCTGACATTTTTCATTGTTTTCTTTAAAAATATGACTACATTTCGTGGGACACTGTCAACGTCATGGTCGGAAAAACTGCCAAGTATCTCAATAAACCCAGAAACAAGCAAGATTCCTAAGTGCTGCATTTTAATGCTCAACTTTAAAACCGTCTTAGTCTCTCTTTTAAGATGTGTGTGTTGATGGGAAAGGCAAAGCGACCCAGAAAAGAGAGAGCTCTTCATCTACTGCTCCCCTCCCTGAATGCGCACAACAGCCAAAGTCGGGCCAGGCTAAAAGCAGGGGACAGAAACCCCTTCAGGACCTCCCACATTCATGGCACTAACCAGATGCTATCAGGGGCCTCCTCAAGACCAAGCAAATAAGCTGGTATGCAAACTAGGCACCAGGATACAGAATGCAAGCATCTCCAGCAGAGAAGGCTTCATCCGTGGCACCAATACCTGCCACCATCCCAGACTCCAATCAATAAATGGAACTTACTGGAGTTTTCACAAAGAATAAGTAAAAATGTCTAATAACATTGTTGCTCATTGAAGTCTAGGGCTATCAACATGAAACATTAACACAGAATAAAATTCCAGCCAACAAAAAAATCCATGATCACCAGATGCTTACAGCCTCAGAAACAAAGAGGTGGGGCCCAAAGCCTTGGCACCCTTCACCCACATGGAAGACCCATAAGAAGCTACTGGCTCTGGACTGGAGCTCAACTCTGGCCATTGTGGTCACTTGGGGAGAGAACCATGGATGAAGATCTTTCTTTCTGTCTCTCCTCTCTTTAAGTCTCACTTCCCAATAAAAATTTTTAAAAGTAAATATTTTTAAAAAAGAAAAGAAACAAAGAGGTAGAGAATCAGGAGTTCCTAAGTAGAATTTTTTTTTAAGACAAGCCAGGTAAATATGAGGGATGAAGCCAGAAGACTAATGGCTCAAATTCTGAAACAGGCATTCCCAAGTTCCACTCCAATGCACACCCTGCAAGGGGTGGGAGGGTAGAATCTGAGTGTTCTGCCCTTAAAAGAGAAGTCTAAAACACAATGTCTCCGCCACTTTAATTCCAGCCTAAAATCCCACAGCTGTGGGGCTAATGTGCCAAAGCAGAGTCAGAAGTTAAAGAAACAAGTTCTGTACACGCCCAGCCAAGCACAGCACAATTGCTCACGAAGCTCTGGTCATTTCTCTGTCACAAAGGGCAACAGCAAGACACCCCATCAGATCTGCTAAACTAATACGTATTCTTCACTGTACCCTGGAGGGCAAGATAAACAGATGCACCATGTCTGTGGCTAGGCAGTTTGACCTCTGAGGGTTTCAGACTGTGCATCTGTAAAATTCCATGAGGCAAAATTCCTGTTTCTGTTTTAAAGTAAGATGAAAAACAAGGTTCTGTGGTAGGAAACCAACAAGGGATGGTATGATTTAAAAAAAAAAAAAAATTCCAAGGTCAACAGGAGACATTACTGATTTTATTAAACCTAAAATAAAATACAAGATCTTCAGTTAGATGTATTTAATTTTTCTAAAAGCATCTCTAATAGCTGCATTTACTCTTAAACATTAAAGATGACATATTTTTCTCCCTAGCAGTGGCAGGTCTGACAGGTAAAAGTACACAACTTTCAAAAACACACATCGGGAGATCACAAAAATCAAATTTTTTCTCATTTTACACACACTTTAGACCCAACTTATTAGTTTCAATTCTGCTCTCGCTCTATTTCCAGTCAGTTTCACTTCTGAATTTTCTGCCACAAAGCTAAAAATTGTGATCCTGTGGAGAAATTCTCAAGTAAACGCTAAATAAAAATCTAACTTTTCTTTTCCAACGAAAGATAGGTATTTTCACAGGAAACCCAAAGAAACAAACAAAACAGAGCTTGAATTGTTGCCACATAAAATACGGTTTTACACTGCTGCTGTCTTCCTTACATTTCCACAGCTTCCTCATGTGATGTTATTTATAAGAGCCAAAGCTACTCTAAAACTGCCAGCAGGGTTGGGCATTTGGCCTAGCATTAAGCTGCCCTTCAGAGGCCCACATCCCACCTCGGAGGGACTGGGTTAAGGTCTGGCTCTGATACACAGATGCCAGGACACCACAGTGATGCCTCAGGTGGCCAGGCACCTGCCACCCACAGCAGCTGTTAAGACATCTCTCCCTTCTCAATATTAAAAAAAAATAATAATAGCATTATCTTATTTTACAGATTATATATAACCAATATGTTGCTTTTCTTCTTTGAGTCACAGGGGGTCTCATTGTGGAATCAGAAAAATTGCACATGGCTTAGGCACTGTGCTGTGTAGGACACATGTTCCCTGGACACTGCTTGTCCTCGGACTTCTGTGGCCTCAAACAACAAAATCGGCCTTTTTAAAAAAATAATAAAGATGGGTAGATTAGCAAAAGTTAGGGAACTGAAGAAACATGGACACATAAAGGGAAAATTTATATCATGTACAACTCAATTAAGCTTTATATCTGTTTTGGGCCTCCATCATTTTTGGAATGTGGTTCAATCCCAGTGAATCCAGTCTTTTCTCCCACTCTTTAAACTGTAAAGTTCTTCAAAGGAAAAAAAAATGCAAATAAAATAAAAACCTGAAATATAAAAATGCACTGAATTCCTGCAGTGTTTCATGGTGCTATGTGCAGGTGCTGTGGGAAATAAAGCATGAAGCATGTTGCTCCCAAACTTAGTAACTTAAAACTTTTCACCAGAAACCTACAAATAGACACCTACAGCGTACAGGAACCAAAGACCTAGATGGAGCCCCAGTGTCAACATCTGCAGGGCTCAAATAAAGTTATAAAGACCACACACTTCTCAACTGTAACAGGAAATGTATACTGATTTAAATTTTTCATGCAAAAATGTTTCAAATAATCAGGTGGATACCCTATCTTAAGAAGCAAGCTGTGACGTCCAGTGCTCCAGTGTGGGATATGCTTAGTCATCTCTTTCCAGAAAGTGCAGTGGGAGGGGAGAGGCAGAAAAACGAAGCTTAGACCACACAGACCTGGCAAATGAAACCATAATCTATAATAAGAAATGGTACAAATTCAAGCCAGAGCTATGGAGTTAGCAGGTAAAGCCATTGCTTGTAGCGCACCAACATCCATTTGAAAGACAGTTCAAGTTCCAGCTTTTCCACTTCCAAACCAGCTTCTTGCTAATGTACATGAGAAAGTAGCAAAGATGGCCCAAGTGCTTGGGCCCCTGCACCCGTACAGGAGGTCTGAAAGACGCTCCTGACTCCTGGCTTCAGACCAGCCCAGCTCCAGCCATTGCAGCAATTTGGAAAGTGAACCAGTAAATGTAGATCTCTTTCCATCTCCTTCTCTTACCCTGCCTTTCAAAAAATAATAAATAGGGCCTGGCGGCGTGGTCTAGCGCAGCTAAAGTCCTCGCCTTGAACACTCCGGGATCCCATATGGGCACCGGTTCTAATCCCAGCAGCCCCACTTCCCATCCAGCTCCCTGCTTGTGGCCTGGGAAAGCAGTCGAGGACGACCCAATGCTTTGGGACCCTGTACCCGTGTGGGATATCCAGAAGAAGTTCCTGGATCCTGGCTTCGGAATGGCATAGTATCAGCCGTTGCACTCACTTGGGGAGTGAATCATCGGATGGAAGATCTTCCTCTCTGTCTCTCCTCCTCTCTGTATATCTGACTTTCCAATAAATAAATAAATCTTTAACAAAAAATAAATAAACCTCAAACATATATATTTTTTTCTATACATTTTTCATCCCAATTTCTGAGACATAGCTCCTTTGTAATTTTCTGAGCATAGTGGTACGGCAGAGTTTTTTCTTCTAATGTTTGGTCTTTGGTCCCAGATCCTGACATGAAATGCCTAAGCCTTAGAAATGTCCTGAGTGATCTGTGAATATCTGGTTCTAATGAAGCAGCCCTTGATAGGCTCACAACCTCTTAGCCCACTGCCCGTCTTCCAGGAAGGGGATAGTGGATGCAGCCTGAGCCAACAATCATCATTTCTAAGTGATGAAGCTTTCACAAAAATCCCAGAACCTTGGGCTTTGGACAGCATTGGAGTTACCATCCCAAGGGCACAGAAGCAGTGGACCATCCCAAGGGCACAGAAGCCTGGGACCACTTCCCCCACACCTTTCCTGTGCATGTATTCCATGTGGCTATGCATGGAATACATTTCATCATTTCCTTTTACTATAAGCCACCAAATGTTAAGTACTAGAAAGTAATGCCTGAGCTCTGTGAGCCATTCTAGCAAATGATGAAAAAGGACTGTTACAGCAGCAAAGCAAACTAATCCTGCGCCTGCAAGCACAGGCATCCCACACAGGCGCCAGTTCATTTCCCAGCTGCTCCACTTACAATCCAGCTCTCTGCTCATAGCCTAGGAAAGCAATGGAGGATGACTCAACTCCTTGGGCCCCTGCACCCAAGTGTGAGATCCAGAAGAAGCACCCAGCTCCTGGTTTCTGGCTTCAGATCAACTCTGCTCTAGCCACTGTGGTCCTCTGGAGTGTGAACCAGCAAATGGAGGCCTTCTCTCTCTCTCTCTCTCTGTGTCCTCCTTTCTCTGTAAAATCTGGCTTTCAAATAAAAATAAATAAATCTTAACCCAAGACAATGAAGAAGGGGTATGAGAACCTCAACTAATAATCTAGTTGGTCAGAAATTCCAGTGGCCCAGACTTGAGATTGACATCCAAAGTCAGGGGCAGTCTTATAGGAATGAACCTTTAGCTGACAGGATATGCTGTTACCTCCACATGGATAGTATCAACTAAAATGAACTACACAGACTGCACTAATAGGCCCTGAAGAATGCCTCCATCTGGTGTCAAAAGTATTGTGTTCAGAATGTACTAGGAGAAAAATTATTCCTGTCACACACTACCCCAGCTGGAAGAGATAAAAATCTACAGTCAGCAGTGCTATATCACATTACATTGGTATATACACTTGATTTACAATACAATCGGCACTACCTCTGAGGTCTTGTTCCCAAACACCTTACAACCCAGTAAAATCATGAAAAATAAGAATAATTCCAGGAGCGGGGCATTCTACAAAATACCAATTTAGTACTCAAAATTGTCATGGTTATCTAAAATAAGGACTGCCTCAGGAATTGTCACAGCTGAGAGGAAGCTGAGGAGACAGGACAACTCAAGATGATGTGGTACTCAGAAGAGCATTCGGGTACAGGAAATGGTTATGAGGTAAAACTTAAGGCCCCAGTACTACACAAATGAGGCATACAATGGAATATTATTCATTCTTAGAAAAAAATGAGATTCTAGCATATGCTAGAATGTGGAAGAACCTTGAAAATACTATGCTAAATGAAATAACCAAGACACCAAAAGGGACAGATATTGTATGATCCCACCTTTTAGAGGTACCTGGGATAATCAAATCCGTAGAAACAGAAAGTAGAAGAGTTTACCAGGGACTGGATGTGGGTGGGGTAGGAGGAATGGGGAGTTGTTTACTGGATACAGTTTCTGCCTGGAATGTTGAAAAAGTTTCAGAAATGAACACAGTTGATGGTTATACAATATTGAGCTTTTCTTTCTTCTTCTTTTTTTTCTTAATTAGTTGAAAGTAAGAGAGAAAAAAGCAGAATGAGGCAGAGAGAGTAAGAGATCTTTCATATGGTGGCCCATTCCCCTCAGATGCCCACAACAGCCAGGGCTGAGCCAGGCAGAAGTCAGGAGGTGGGAATCCAATCTTGATCTCCCATGTGGGTGGCAGGGACCCAAGGATTGAATAATTACTTGCTGCCCTGAAGGATACACAACAGCAGGAAGCTGGAACTGGAGCAGGGCCCTCTGACAGTGGATCACAGGTGTCCCAAGCAGCATCTTCAGAGCCACGCCAAACACTCAGCCCTGAGAATTTTTGTAATGCTGCTGAAGGACACACTTAAAGATACTAAGGATCTAGCACTGGGGCAGAGCAGGTTAAAGCTGACACTCGTGGTACCTCCATCTCAGAGCATCTGAGCACAGCTGCTCTGCTTCCAATCCAGCTACCCACGAATGTGCCTAAGAAAACAGCAGAAGACAGCACAAGTGCTTGACAAGGGAGTGTCTCCCAGCCTTGTAGGAGAATAACTTCGTTGTAGGTTAATTCTTGTATCCTGAGGCCCTAATGTAGGTAAGTGAGGATTAAGTCTTCATTGTTTATGGGCAGTACCAATAACAGTGATAGAGGGGAACAAAGATTCTCTCACGTGGTTATAAACAATCAACTTCTTGTGGATGGTTAATTAATGAATTACATCACAAGTTCTTGTTACATTTGGTACAGGTAATTATGAAGTAACATTAATACAGAGTAAGATTCACATATGATATCTCTAGATATTATATTATATTATATTATATTATATTATATCAAACATATGATATCTGATCTTTTGGGATTGGCTCATTTCCCTTTGTGAAATGGTCTCTAATTTGGCCCATTTGGCCAAAGTAATGCATTTCATTTTTTTTTAATCGCCAAGTAGTATTCCATAGTGTAGATGAATCACAGTTTCTTTATCCAGTCCTCTGTTCATAGACATTTAGGTTGCTTCCATGTTCTTGCAATTGTTGATTGTGTTGCAATAAACATTGGGGTGCATGTTGCTTTGTCATGTAACTAGTCTTTTGGATATATTTCTAGAAGTGGTATTGCTGGGTCATATGGCAGGTGAATTTTTAATTGCCTAAGTGTTCTCCATACTGACTTCCATAGTGGCTGCACTAGCCTGCATTCCCACCAGCAGTGGTGAAGGGTTCCCTTTTCTCCACATCCTTGCCAGCAGGTATTGTTGGTAGTTTTCTGCATATGGGTGATTCTTTCTGGTGTTAGGTAGAACTTCAGTGTTGTTTTTATTTGGATTTCCGTTACTGCCAGAGAGCTTAAGCATTTTTTCATGTGTTTGTTAGCCATTTGAATTTGTTCCTTTGTGAAGTGTCTGCCCATTTCCTGTGTCCATTTCTTGACTGGTTTGTTTGTTTTGGTGTTATTGTTCTGGAGCTCTGTGTATATTCTGGAAGTCAGCCCTTTGTCTTCTGTTTAGTGTGCAAAGATCTTCTCCCATTCTGTTGGTTTCTTATTTATTTTATTGATTGTTTCTTTTGCTATGCAGAAACTTCTTAGCTTAATGCTGTCCCATTTGTTTATTTTGGTCTTGACTTCTTTTGCTTTTGGTGTTTTTTCCAGGAAGTTTCTGCCCACATCTATATCTTGCAGAGTGTGTCCAACTTTTTCTTCCAAAAGTTCGATGGTCTCTGGGTGTAGGTTTAGATCTTTAATCCAGCCCGAGTGCTGGACAAGGGGGACCTGGATGGAGTTCCAGGCTCTTGGCTTCCACCTGGACAAGCCTGGGCTGGGGTGGCCACTGGGAAGCATATTTCTCTCTCTCTTTCCCCTCTCTCATTACTCTTACTAGTAAGTAAAATAAATCTTTAAGATTTATTTATTTTTATTGGAAAGTCAAATGTATAGACAGAAGGAGGGAACAGAGAAAAAGATCTTCCGTCCACTGATTCACTCCCCAAGTGGCCACAATGGTCGGAGCTGAGCTGATCTGAAGCCATAAACCAGGAGCTTCTTCCTTTAGGTCTCCCATGCAGGTGCAGGGTCCCAAAGCCTTGGGCCGTCCTCCACTGCTTTCTCAGGTCACAAGCAGGGAGCTGAACAGGAAGTGCAGCTGCTAAGACTAGAACTGGCACCCATATGGTATCCCTGCGCATTCAAGCCCAGGACTTTAGCTGCACTAGGCCCTCTTAAAAGAATTCTTAAAGGAACAACTAACTTTCAAAAACGGCCACTAGGAGCAAACACCTGGCTCAGTGACTAAGTCACAGCTTGGGATGTGCATATCCCACATGAAAGTGCCTGGTTCAAATCCCAACTGCTCTGCTTCCAATTCAGTTTCCTGCTGATATACACCCTGGGAAGCAGCAGGAGATAGTTTAAACATTTAGGTACCTGCCACCTCCAGTGGAAATCCACACTGAGTTCCAGAGGGGCCTGACTCAGCCCTGGCTGTTGCAGGCATTTGAAGAATAAACCAGCAGGTTGAAGCCTACTCACTCAAACTCTCTCACTCTTTTTCTACCTTTCAAATGAAATAAAAATACATAAACAAAATTTTTAAGTCACTAAGCAATCACTACAGATGCAGTCGCTGTGGCTCAACAGTGTCTTCTAATCCTCTGCCTTCAAGCATCAGCACCCGGGGGGCACCAGTTCGGGTCCCAGATGCTTTGCTCCCTGCTTATTAGCCTGGGAAAGCAGAAGATGGTGCAAGTCCTTGGGTGCCTGTACCCACAGAGGAGAACAGAAGAAGATTCTGGCTCCTGGCTTCGGGTCAGCTCAGCTCCAGCCATTGCAACCATTTGGGGAATCAACTAGTGGATGGAAGGTTGTTCCCTCTCTGTAAATCTGCCTTTCAAGCAAAAAAAAAAAAAAAAAAAAACATTAAAAAAGTCACTCAAAGCCTCTGGAGCCCTATCTGAGGAATGCAGTTAGGTTACACCAAGGGAGGAAATCTTTGAGGAAGAAAAAAAAGCTCTCAATTAAGTGTTTAAGTACATACTAAGTGCCTCTACCACAAAACACAATTTTTCATCTTTAGCCTCCTACACCTAAGGGTATAAAGAAAGGATTTCTCACATGAACTTATGTTCTGAAACTATTCATTCACTAGCTAATTGCAAACCTTTCAAAAGTCTGAGTGGGTCATGCTTAAATACAGATTCCATGGAAGCAAAAGCGGCCAAAAGCTAAACAATGACCCATCTGACATGGTCAAGGAACTGACAGGGGCTATAGTAGGAACTCAGGTCAAAGATTTGCGAGTTATGCAGGCTTAGTTAATTCTTTGTTTACTCTTTCAGATGAACAAATTAAAATATAACACATTGGGCTTCCTTTTTTTTAAGATTTATTTTTTCTTGGAAAGGCAGGTGTACAGAGAGAAGGCGACACAGAGAGAAAGATCTTGCATCTGCTGATTCAATCCCCAAGTGACCACAATAGCCAGAGCTGAGTCAATCCGAAGCCAGGAGCCTGGAGCTACTTCCAGGTCTCCCATGCAGGTGCAGGGTCCCAAGGTTTTGGGCCATCCTCAACTACCCTCCCAGGCCACAAGCAGGAAGCTAGATGGGAAGTGGGGCTGCCGGGATAGAACCAGCACCCATATGGGATCCCGTTGCGTTCAAGGTGAGGACTTTAGCCACTAGGCCACGCCGCCGGGCCCCATACATGGGCTTTCTTTGAGCAAGTCTTTGGCTGATGGTGGTTGGGATAGGGATAGTTCAATACTTCTGGAATGAATGTTATATAGTAAACTAGAATTGTAAACATTATATCCACTTTTAGAATCAATATAACTTAAACAAAGATCATAACAGATGAGGAAATAATAGCAGAAATATTCTCTATTCTAGAATATATACCTTAGAACAGAAGTTCTTGGAATCAACTTGGTGGCACAGTGGGTTTAGCCATCAGTTGGAATGCCAGCATCCCATGTTGGAGGGACAGTTCAAGTCCTGATGGCTCTGCTTCCACCCGGCCTCCTGCTACTGTATCTGGGAAGTATCTGGATCCTAGTGGGACACCAGGATGGAGTTCTTGGTTCCTGGCTTTGGACAGATCCAGACCTGGCTGCTGCAGTCATCTTGGAAGTAAGCCAACAGAGACATACAGAAAAAGATCTTTCTATCCATCTAGCATTTCATCCATCCATTATGGTTCACTGGTTCACTCCCCAAGAGCCTAGCCTGCACAGGGCTGGGCTAGGTCAAAGCTAGGACAAAGCTGAGTCTCCCACATGGGTGGCAGAGAGCCATGTACTTGAATCATCTTCTGCCATCTCCCAAGGCACATACTAGCAGGGAGCTGGATGGCAGAGGAATGACTAGGACTTGAACCAAGCATTTTGATGCAGGGGTCCCTGATGAACACATTTTTGATCAACAGGAGTAGGTAAGTGCTACTACTGGTATCTTGTGGGCAGAGGATAGGAACATGGATAAATATCATGTGGTCTCCCCCAATTCCCAAAATGAGACACTGCCCTAGAAGCAGGTTGAAGAACCATGGAACCCATGTTTTGAAACAATCAACTTGATTGTACAAATCCTAAATCAACTGAGTCTGTTTAGGAACACCAACAACTCACCTACTATCATGGGTAGCATCATAATGTACAAATTTCAAACTGTTGAGGTCAGCACGATGGCAGGCTAATCCTCCTCATCAGCATTCCACATGGATGCCGGTTGTGTCCCAGTTCCTCCACTTCTGATCCAGCTCCCAGCTTATGAGAGAGCAGTGGAGGATGGCTCAAGTCCTTGGGCCCCTGTACCCACAAGAGAGACCCAAAAGGCTGGCTCCTGGCTTCAGATGGGCTCATCTCCAGCTCAGCTCCCCATGGTGGGAATGTACTACCTCTATCTCTCCTTCTCTCTGTAAATCTTCCTTTCAAATAAAAATAAGTAAATCTTTAAAATATTTTTCCAAAGTGTTATTTAAAAGAAAACTAATAATTGGATTTCAAAACTTGTCTAAATCTTAGACAAATTTTCCAAAATTCACAGGCAAAAATACACACACACACACACACACACAACAAATTAAAATGAGGGAAAAAGATTTTACATTCACATGTCTTTCGACTCTCAGAAACAATATCAAATGGCTGAAACCAATCAGGAAAAAAAATCACATTTTGCGTGATTCCATTAATGTAAAAATCAAAAATCACCAAGAAATGACCACTAGAAGTCAGAAAAGTACTCTTTTGGAGAGAACAGAAAGGCAGAGAGAAACGAGAACATAAGGAAGCCTTCAGATGTTGATAATGTTGTATCTCTTCATCTGGGCAGCAGTTGCAAAACTGTTTACTTCATGACAATTCATCCAGCTGGATTTTAACAATCTGTGCACTTCACACAGGTGCTCTGCTTCTTGATATTATACATTGCAATCCTAAAAACCTGAACATTTTGACCCCAAAGGCTAAATTAACACCAAAGACAGAAGTCAAAGTGTTTCGTTCCACAGGCTGTATTCCAAGAACTCAAGAATGATGACACCCCCAGAAGGCTGTAAATAGCAGAGTCAGCACTCACACAGCCTGCACGCTGCACACTTAAGCCTCTGTATATCCCTCGGCATCAATCCAGAAATTTGACAAATGCTAACAAGTGTAGTCAAATCTATTCTGTGGACAGTATTCGTGCCTTCATTTTGCAAATGTTACAGTGTCAACTGTTACCAGAGAACTGGCTGTCTGAAGTAAGTCATGCTTTCTCTTTCCTAATCCCACATGTTCTCCCCTAAATCAAAACCTTCTTGTCCTCCTTCCCAACTCCATAGAATTCTTCGGGGCTGTTTCTAAAATAGTGCCCACCAAAGCCTCCTGCCCCCCATATCTGACCCTCCCACTCCACCTCTCACAGTAGGAAAACTCACTTTAATGTTCCTTCTAGGGGAGCCTCCTCCCTAATCAGACCTTGCCTCCATCCCCACACCCCAGGGACCCACCAACAAGACACAAAACTTCATCACCCTTAACTCCCTACCCACAAAAAAACAGTATCTTTGCAACCCTCTTCTACCACACCCACAACCCTCGTTTCTGCAAACTTGGCCTCCCCACTCCATAGGGCTATTAACTCCAACTCCTCTCTTCCCTTGAGCCCCCTCGACCCCTTCCATTTCTCATCACCTTCTCCCCTAACTTCTGCTTTCCTCTTCATGAATCCTTCCTGAGTCCCACAGGCAGAGGTAGATGAGGAAGGACAGGAAGGTAGTGGGGGAAAGCTTGCTCCAGTCTTCAGCAATCCCCCCGGGCAGGGGCTCCAGGGCCAGCCCCACCAACGCTAAAACCCAAGCCGTGCACAAGCTCGGGTCTCGGCCACTGGCCAACTGGAGGCGGCAGCCACGGCCACCGGCCGGAGTTACAAGGGCTCGCGGCACTCGCAGCCGTGGAGCGCTGGGCACTGAGGCAACACGCTCAGCTCTCGGTGACACTTTGGCTTAGATCCTCATTGGGAAAACAGGAAAGGCGGGAGAGGGTGAAAGGCATTTTATAAGTCTCTTTAATGCTAAGATTCCTTCAAAGTCTCCCCCTCGGGAGGCTAAGAGAGAGTTGGAGATAGAAGAAGGAGGGGTCTAAAGAGATGTGGGTGACATCAAGAACTTTGCCACACCGAGTTCCCCTCTCGTCGCCCCGCAAGAATGAGGGAACGCCGTGAGCATACCCACCAGATCCTCCTTCCACAGGAGGAAAGGGAGTAGGGAAAGTCCCCTTAGTTAATAAGGTGAGCTTGTTGGTGGAGCCGGAGGGGAGAGGGTGATGGTCTCCGAATTAAGAAGTGCATCCCTAAAGTCCCAAAGGCACGTCTCTGAGAGCCTGAGGGGTGGACTTCATCAAAGTAAAACGCCCGCAGCGCCCGGTTCCCCCGGGCGCCCTCGCAGCAAGGGGCGAAGGCAGCGTCCACGCCAGGGACTCCCCGGCGGGCTCTGGGGGGGAGCCGGGTGTCCCCCGGCCGTCTCGCACGCCCCTGCCCGGTACTCGCGGGATCTCCCAGGGGCTCGGCCATCCCTGGACCCCTCCCTTAACAAGCCATCACACACCCCCGACCCCCACAGCCGTCCTCAGCCCCCCGCCACTTCGCCGCGGCTGCCGGCTCGCGCCTGGGTCAGCTCCGAGCTCACGGGGCTCTCGGCGCCGGCCTCTCCGGTGTCTCCCGGGGCCGCAAGCCTACCTGCTGAGACGGCAGCTCCACATGCAGGGCCCGCGCGGCGGAACCGGGCGGCAGCGCGGTGGCCGGGCCCGGGGGCGGCGGGGGGACCGGGCCCCCGAGCGGCGCTGAAGCGCTCATCTCGATCCGGGAGCCGCCAAGCGGCGGGGCACGCGCTCCTCCGGCATCCGCCCCTGCCTCCTAGCCACGAGCTGTCGCTGCCCTGCAGCCCAGAAACCCGCCGCCAGAGATGCTGGTCGGCCCCCGGCTCCCCGCTGGCCGCCGCGGCTGGCTAAGGAAGAGCCATATTACCGCAGTGCAATCCCTCCACCCGGCAGAGACCCGGGCCTCTCATTGGTTCGTTTCTTGTGGGGGCGGGACCCAACAACGGCCTCGGGACGTACTATTGGGTAGTAGATCTGTCCGTCGTCAGCCGTAATGGACTGGGGGCGGAGGAACTTCAGGATGGCCTCAATTACGTCTGTCAAATCGGGGTGAAACCTGGGGCGTTGCTTCTCTCTGTCGTAACCTAATTGGCTGTTTCATGATCACGGGGCGGAGTCTTCTAGCGCAGTCGCAAGGACCATTGCTCTAGAACACCGTCAATTGTCAGTAAAGGGCTAGAGGGGCGGGGTCCCGATTAGGCCGAGTGCGCGCCGGGGCTCCGATGTCACGTGCGGAAGGCTAGCGAGTCACCTGATTAGTGAGAATGGGTCTCGGGAGCCACTTCCGCCCTAACCTCGTTGCTGTGGTAACCGGCGGCTCCGGTGGAAGGTTCCCTGAGCAGCCGGTTCCCGAGGTGTCCCCCATCAAGGTGCGGGTGTGGAAAAGGCATGATTCAGGTCCTGGGACGAGAAGCCCGGCGGGCCTCGGGACCAGCTCTGCCACGACTCACCCCGCCCCACACGTCGGGGCCCCGCCACGCCGTCCACTAACGCGGACGCTGAGCTGTAAGGGGCGCCCGGAGCGATGGCTCACCTGCCCGAGTGGGGTCTTGCTGCTGACTCCAGCAAAGCCTTTGCTACTTTCTTCCTGCTTGCTAACTGCCTCCTTGCCAATCCAGTCCCAGCGGGGGCGGGACTCCCACCTTCGGAAGACTTTGCCTGGGACCCTGACTCGGGAACCTTGCCTCTTGCTGCAGAGCCAATTATTAACGTAGCAATTAATTACGGTTATTACCGTAAAGTCTCCTTCCCCAGTTACCTCTTTGCCTCCCACGGGTCCTCATCCCCTCCCTGCCCCTCATCTCACCCTCCCTCGCCTTCCCCCTATCCCCCCACCCCCACAAACACATACTTGTAAATTCCTCAGGCAAAACGACCTTGTCTGATTCATCTCTGAATTCCTGGTGCCAGACGGCGAATCAAGAAGCTTGTGTTGTGCGTTGTGTTTTAAGCCAAGGTCCAAACTCAAATGCCTCCTCTTCCATGAGGGCGGCTTTGAACCTAATGATAGAGTCTAGAGATTGCTTCTATAATAAACAGCACTGAGTCATCCTGCGGATATTGATCTGCCTTCTCCAATAGACTGTCCGTTTCCTCTACCAGCCTAGTGGCAGAGGTAGCAGGAAGAACGCAGATACATCAGGCTCTTTCTGGATCTTGGCTTTAGCCAAGTCTGCTGGCTCTGAGTCCCTGGCCAAGTCAGCTCCTACTCAGCTTTTATTTTTCCATCTGTAAAAGTGGGGTGAAGTCCACATGCATCAAGTGCCTGGGTTGGACCTGCCATATAACAGTGGCATTTTATAACCTTTAATAAAAGGTTAACATACTTTCTGTGGTGTTCATCAGCCTGAGAAACAGGGCAGCTCTCATCTCCCAGCAGGATTACCGGCAGACTTCACACTGTTTCCTGAAACGTTGAGTGGTTCCACCTGGCTGGGAGCCTGGAGTATGTGGGCAGGTGCTACTTGAGAGGGAATAAGGGAAAGTCCCAAATTTCCTCTGGTTCAACTCAGGTAGTGCCAAGATCTGGTGGAATTTCATAGGAAAACACATTCTGTTTCTAGGCTGGGTTAATTTCCCCCAGCAAGACTCCAATTACAAATGGCCAGGCGCTGGGTCGTTGAAAACAGCAGGAGGCCAGAAGGCCAGTGCTAAGGTGGCAAGAGAGCTCTGCTCTCTGGGTGGGTACTACCTCACTTCTCCTGGCCCCTGGCGGCCCTGAAGCCCCTTGGCTCGTGGAGGCTGAGCGCTAAATTCTGCCTGTCTCCACATGGCTTCTCTTTTTCCTGTTCTTTCTTTTCTTTCTTTTAGAACAGTGGTCATAGGATGTAGAGCCCATCTCCATCATTCAGCTCTTGAGACCATGAATTTACTCTCTAAATACATTTTTTTCCTAAGTAAGATCATAATATTCACAGAGCTCAGAAATTAGAACACAGGGACCACCCATCAGCAGCACAGGATCACTTATTCTCTTGGGGTCAGTTCTGAAAGTCAGCTAACTCACCTGTTCAACAAATGCTCACTGTGTGTGTCCAGCCCTCTGTACAAGACTAGGGAATGAACTTCTGCTCTCTCCCCAAATAGCTGCACACTCCTATGGGAATCCAGTAAGGGAGCAAACATTACGACACAGCACTGAGAGAACTGAGGGGAGCCCAGCATCAAGGCGGCTGAGAAAAGAGTTGAGAGGCGGCTTACACAGTGGAAATGACATGTAATGGGGCATTAAGGGGTCTGTAAGGATTCCCAGGCAGGGATGGAAAGAGCAAAGGATCTTCCCACAAAAAGAGCAGGATCCACTCTTTCTGAGAGTATTTGCTGTAGTTCAGCTCAGTGCAAGCAAAGTCATGGATGCTAGAAATGCAGACCCAAGTAGCAGTGTATCTCAGACTCCTCAGCAGAACTGGAACTCATAAGAGCTGGGGGGAACTCCAATTGCCTGCTACTTGCCACATTATCAGTAAAAATGATGTCGGGTGTTATTATATAGTAAGTGTTCGATAAACTCTGCCATTACTTTCATATGTCCTATTGGATTCCTTTTTAAGATTTATTTGTTTTTATTGGAAAGGCGGATCTACAAAGAGGAGGAGAGGCAAAGAGGAGGAGAGACAGAGGAAGATCTTTTGTCCGATGGTTCACTCCCCAAGTGAGCACAACGGCTGGAGCTGAGCCGATCTGAAGCCAGGAGCTCTTCCAGGTCTCCCACATGGGTGCAGAGCCCAAGGACTTGGGCCATCCTCAACTGCTTTCCCAGGCCAGAAGCAGGGAGCTGGATGGGAAACAGGGTGGCTGGGATTAGAACCAGTGCCCATATGGGATGCCAGTGCATGCAAGGCGAGGACTTTAACTACTAGGCTATCACACAGGATTCTAAAAACTTTTATATGGATATTGTTTCACAAAATGTTCATTTGTTTCAACACAAAACTTGAAATTCCTTGGAATAAAATCACTGTTATATGTATACAGTGTTATATGTCACTCAGGGAACTATGTATCCAAATTTAGAGAATATAGATTATAAGGTAGCCAAATGTGACATGCATGAAATAAAAGATCAGGTGGTAACACAGTGGCAAACTTTTCAGGGACTGTTGAGAAATGTTATAGAAAATGTCTCAAAGTTTTACAGGATGGTTAGCAGGAATTCTTTTTTTTTTTTTTTTTTTTTTTTTTTTAGGTATAGACAGAGACGTTTTATTTGTGAAGTGAGCAAATTAACACAAAAAGAAACAAGTCGAAGCATCTCCTAGGAGAGATCTGAGAGCTGGGGTGTCTCCTGAAAGGACACAGAGAAAGACTTCCTGAGGGAGAAAGAACAGCATGAGCACAGCTGGCCACCACAACATCACAGTTTAACACAGCTCACACAAAGGCTACAGGGGAGAGTGGCCAAAAAGCTGCAGGAAAAAGATAACGCTGACCAAGACATAGCAGACCAGCAGGCACCAGTATGGTCGGGTAGAGAGTAAAGCCACCACCTATGATAGCAGCATCCCCAATGGGGGCCGGTTCGTGTCTTGCCTGCTCCACTTGCAATCCTGCTCCCTGATAATGAAGCCAGGGAAAGCAGCGTAGGATGGCCCAAGTTCTCAGTCCTCTGCCATCCACATGGGAGACTGAGAAGAAGTACCTGGTCCTTGGCTCCTGGCTCCTGGCTCCTGGCTCCTGGTTCCTGGTTCCTGGCTCCTGGGTTTGGCCTGGACCAGCCCCAATCCTTGTGGCCATTTGAGGAGTAAAGCAACTGGTGGAAAAGCTCTCTCTTTCATCTCTCCCACTCTAATTTTGCCTTTCAATTAAAAAATTTCTTTTTGAACAAATAAAAAAAAATTCTTTTTGAAAAAAGAAGATAGTTTAGACAGCCTGAGAGGTAGCATAGCAGGGACAAGCCAGCAAGAGTATGACCCTTGCAGGAGGCTAAGTAAGGATCAGATAACCAAGAAGAGGCCATTTCCAAAGGGCCTTGCACACCCAGCAAACCAGAAAGGCAGGTCCCAGAGCAGCTTGTCTCCTCTCCTAATCCCCCAAGGCCACTTGCTCCAAAATGCCTCTGGAAGCAGCACCTGCTCCTCAGGGCTCCCACGGTGGCTGCCTGACCTTCCCTGACCCATATACCTGCACACCTTGTCAGGTGCCGAGTGCTGTGTACTTGTCTCTCCCACTCTGCAGTGTGGTGAGTCCCCAGCACCCTGTACAGAGGTCAGGGTGCATGCGCTTCAGCAACCCAGTGACACCAATAAGTGAATGGAGAAATGACTCAGAAAGGGAATGTGTGGATACTGCAGGGTCCTCTGGCCCTAGAGAGAGGGCGCAAACTTATCCAAGGTCACGCGAATTGTGTAGCAAAGCAGAGACAGAGACACAGGCTCCTGTCCTCAGGACCAGCAATCTTTGCCAGTGTGGGCCAAGGGGGAGTTCAAGAATGGATGGGCCAGGAATAGAGCTATTCACCGAATGCAACATAGGTGACCCTGGGCACTGAGTTGGTGGTGGCTACCCGAGAAGGTGTCCTTGGAATTGGCCTTGCGGTGAGGCCTGAGGAGTTCACTAGGCAAAGGCCAGTGACAGCTGGAGAAGCAGTTTGACCAGAAGGAACAGAAGGGGCAGGCTGAGGAAGGAGCTAGCTGAGTAGGCAAGGGCAGCCGTGCTCTGCAAGGGAGGAGAAACGAGGTGGACATTTCTGAAGGAAATTGGTATTTCAAAGAACAATGTAGGGCCAGACATTTGATGCAACAACTAAGTCGCTGCCTGTGACACCCACATCCCCCATCGGAGTGCCTGGGTTCAAGTCTTGGCTCCACTCTCCCTTGCACCTTCTGCTAATGAGCACCCTGGGGGAAGGGAGTGATGTTCAATTATGTGGGCCCAGCCCACCATGTGGGAGATCTGGGTTGAGTTCCTGGCTCCTGCTTTCATCCTGGCCCAGCCCTGACTGCTGTGGGCATCTGAGGAGTGAACTGCTGGGTGGAGGATCTGTTTCTGTCTGTCTCTATCTCTCTGCTACTTTGCCATTTAAATAAATAAATACAAGGGTTGGCATAATGGCTCACCTGGCTAATCCTCTGTTTGCATATGGGCACCAGTTCATGTTTCTGCTGCTCCAATTCTGATTCAGCTCACCATTAATGGGCTGGGAAAGCAGAGGATGATGGTCCAAGTCCTTGGGCCCATGCACCCATGTGGGAGACCCAGAAGCTTCTGCTCCTGGGTTTGGAGTAGCTCAGCTCTGGCCACTGCAGTCATTTGGGAAATGACCCAGCAGATGGAATCTTTCTGTGGGTCTCTCCTTCTCGCTGTAAATCTGCCTTTCAAAAAGAGTATTTTTTTTAACTAATAGTAAATATTAAAAAACAAACAAACAAAAAGGACTGGAGCCAGCATCATTGCAAGCAAATGATTTCTCTTCTCTGAGGCTCTCTGGGGGGCGGGGTCACAGAACCCTTGCACATGCTGGGTACAGACATCAGCTTGACCAAGCCCCTATGGTCCTGAAAAGCAGCTGGAATTCTCTCTGCTTGGCAGATGCCCCCAAAGAGGCAGAGCTGTGAAAACAAGCCACCTGAAGTCACACACACTGATGGTGTAAGCCCAGCTCTAGGTTTCTCAGGCCAAGGCTCTGTCCCGCATAGCACCCTGCTGTGTTATTGAGGATAATGTAGAATGATTAACGATGTTTAGGAATCTGAATGGGATCCAGAGTCCCATTAACAGCAAAAGGCTGATAGATGGCTGACTGCAAATTATCCAAAAGATAAAATTTCCCAAGCTTGTCTTCCTAGTTCACTTCAGAGTAAGTTAGGCCAAAAACCCCTAGAGTGGACCCCCAAAACAAAGCAGCAGCGGACAATGTGGTGGCCCAGAGCACAGTGAGAACCAGGATGAAACTAGCTTTCCTGACTCTCCCGTGTGGCTGCAGGGACCCAAGCACTTGGACCATCCTCCAGTGATTTTTCAGACATGTTAGCATGGAGCTGGTGGGAAGTGGTCACAGCTGTGATACTCTTGTTGAAAATGGATAACTGACTCCATGGAGAACAAGAGGTCCTCGTCTGTGATCTGAACTGCAATGGCCACAGCACTCTAGGCAAGACCAGGGAGCCCTTGGGGATGAAGGGAGACCGAAATAACGACACATGACTCTGAACTTGACCTTTTACTAAACCAGGCATTGTTAAGACAAACGGTGGAATTTGAATGGGGTCTGGAATTAAAGAGTAATCCTGCTTCTGTGTTAATTGGCTTTCTTGTGGTTACTTTGGCACACTCTCCCTTATTGGGCATGACAGGACATCTTGTCCACTGTTTACTCTCACATAGTTGGGGGGAGGAATTCTTTGTATTGTGGTCAGCACATTCTTGTTTCCTAAGTATAATTAAAGAAAAGCAATATTATAATGTTCACCGTACAATCATATGTTTTCTGCAAGCAAAATGAAAATGTGTATATCCTGGGTCTTTTTCACAGCATTTTGTTAAAGCTGAGATTTTAACTCATTTGCTTGAGGGCTAGAACAATGATGTTTTAGAGTTTTCCACCCTACAACTCAGATCTTAAAAAGGCTTAACAGTTTGCTGAGTGCAGAGCACATGCCGGGCACTGTTGCTGCAGTCCTTTGCATATCCGGCAACACAACTGTGACATCAGAAAGTTAAAGCTCTCAGCTCACTTGCCCAAGGTCACATAGTTTGATTGCTGAACTGGGATTCAAAAGCCAGCTCACTCCAATATTGTTAATTGCCTCTGGTGAAACAGTGTGACTGCATATATTTTAAATAAGAGTCTATTTGTACAGAGGAGTCATGCTTATTTTCAGAGACCTTTTATATTAAATAGAAAAAAGACTAGTATGTTTCATTAAAAAAATACAAAAAAATACTTTGATGTACACATTTAACATTCTTAACTCAAAAATCTAACATTTGCAATGGTCTGAAATCTAAAACATGCATGCCAACATGATGCCACAAATGGAAAATTCCATACTGGACTTTATGTGATACATTTCAGGAAAAATATTGCATGAAATTATTTCATGCAGGGTTAGCACCATGGGCAAGCTAAGCCTCCACTGATGGCAGGCTAAGCCTCTACCTGCAGCAGCAGCATCCCATATGAATGCTGATTCAAGTCCTGGCCACTCCATTTCCAATCCAGCTTCCTACTAATGGCCTGGGAAGGCAGTGGAAGATGGCCAAAGTTCTTGGGCCCCTGTACCCACATGAGAGGTCCAGAAGAAACCCCTGGCTCTTGGCTTAGGATCAGCCCAAGTCTGGCCTTTGTGACTATTTCAGGAGTGAACCAGCAGATGGAAGATTTGTCTCTCTCTTTTTTTTTTTAAGAGTTATTTATTTTTATTGGAAAGTCAGATATACAGAGAGGAGTAGAGACAGAGAGGAAGATCTTCTGTTCAATGATTCATTCCCCAAGTGACCGTAATGGCTGGTGCTGCGCAGATCTGAAACCAGAAGCCAGGAACTTCCTCTAGGTCTCCCACGCAGGTGCAGGGTCCCAAGGCTTTGGGCCATCCTTGACTGCTTTCCCAGGCCACAAGCAGAGAGCTGGATGGGAAGCAGGGCTGCTGGGATAAGAACTAGTGCCCATAGGGAATCCCGGCACGTTCAAGGTGAGGACTTTAGCTGCTAAGCCATACTGCTGGGCCCGATCTGTGTCTTCTTGTCTCTCTGACTCTCTCAAAATAATAAATCTTTGAAAAAAAAATCAACAACAACAAAAAAATTGTCTCATGCCTTGTGATCTTGCCAATCCAATGAGGAGGAAATCCTTTCAAGGTCCATCTGCTGACATAGTCCATCTTAGAGTCTCCATTCACCCAAATATTTGCTGTCATCACTTGGCTGGAGTAGCTGTCCAATTTGTTCTGCCCTCCTTCCTCTACTGTGACACCAGATGTCCTTTGCTGTGCCAGCAGCAGAAAAAGAAATCCAGCCCTCCTAGGAGATGAGAAGCAAAACCTTCGGGCCCACTGTAGTCTTGCGGTTTAAATCCTTGCCTTGCACGTGCCGAAGTCCCATATGGGCACTGGTTTGTGTACCACTGGCTTCGTTTCCCATCCAGCTCCCTGCTTGTGGCCTGGGAAATCAGTAAAGGACGGCCCAAAGCCTTGGGATCTGCACCCACGTGGGCAACGTGGAAGAGGCTCCTGGCTCCTGGCTTTGGATCAGCGCTGCTCCAGTCATTGCGGACACTTGGGGAATGAATCAACAGATGGAAGATATTCCTCTCTGTCTCTCCTCTTCTCTGTATATCTGATTTCCCAATAAAAATAAGCATAAAACTTAAAAAAAAATAATAAGAAAAGCGCTCTTTGCTTCTGCAATTACAGTCTTCTCTAGAAAACCCTCAATTCCATAAAGCAACTCTGGGAGTTCCTGGCCAAGTCCTGGAAGCTCAGTATGCAAAACCCAGCTGCATTCCAGACACTAACATAAACCACCTTGAAAATGGAATTAAGGTGCTTGGTGTGATAGCCTAGTGGCTAAACCCTTGGCTTACATCTGCTGGGATCTCCTATGGGCACCAGTTTGTGTCTCAGCTGCTTCACTTCTCATCTAGCTCCCTGCTTGTAGGCTAGGAAAGCAATAGAAGATGGCCCAAAGCCTTAGGACCTTACAGTTGCATGGGAGTCACAGAGGAACCTCCTGGCTCCTGGTTTTGGATTGGCGCTCAGCTCGAGCTGTTGCAGCTACTTGGAGAGTGAATCGGCAGATAGAAAATCTTCCTCCCTGTCTCCTCTCTGTAGATCTGCTTTTCCAATAAAATAAATATTTTTAAAAAGAGAGAATGGAATTAAGGAAAAGAGTGCATTTAGCATTAGTACCAAGAGAATAAGATGCTTCCTAAACTCGACCATAGAAGTGACACACGATGTGTGGAGCCTCCTTCTGGGGTGATTAAGATCCTGTGCAGTTAGGAACCATGATGGTACACAACACAAAGGTGACTATATGAATACACAAAGACGACTATACTAAAACGGTGGATTTTGTGGTATGTAAATTGGACCTCAATAGAACACTCACTGGAAAGAAAGGTGAGGGAGCAAACAGCAGGCTACAGAGACGTGACAGGAAGTGAACCGGAAGGCAACAGGACACAGGGAGCCTGGTTCAGTAGGCCAAGGCCGGACAGAGGTGTGGCCAGCTGCCATCTCCTGGCGTGGGCTGGACGGCCGAGTCCTGGGATGGACACTAGTCAGTCTTCTGGCCTGGATGTGCAGTCCCCAAGCTCACTGATGCCGGTGGAGAGATGCTGCCCGTTTTGCACAGAAACAGAAGATAGAAGGCTGTTCTGTCACAGGCTGACATAGAAGGTGGCAGGCTGTGACAGCAGAGTCCCCAGCCAGATCTCACACTCAGCAGCGCATGGGTTACCAAGGACAAGCAGGGAGAGAGCTGAGACACTCTGCAGCAGAAGCATCAGCACAGGTGTCAGAGATGTGGCAGAGAGAAGGCTCCATTGCGTCTTGGTGCTTGGCTCTGCTGACGGTGGACAGCAGTGACATCAGACTCAAACAGGACTGGGTATTTGGAGGCTGAAGTGTTTGTTTTTATTTTTATTGTTGTTAAGAGACAGGGTGGGCACTGGAGTGCAGCAGGTAAAAGCCTCTGTGTGGAACCCCTGTACCTCCTATCAGCAGGGCAGGGATTTAGATCTAGCCATGTAGGAGACCCAGATGCAGTCCAGGCTACCAGTTTGGGTCTGACCAATTCCTGATTGTTATGGGTGTTTGGGAAGTGAATCAGATGATGGAAGTCCTCTCTGTTTAGTTGCTTATTTGAATAAATGAAAATTTAAAAATATATATGGTAATTGTTCTGCATTTCTGCACTGTGATTATGTTATTCTCAAGAACAAGGGGTACGTCTGTATATTTGCCCCTTGCCCTCCTAGGGCCAATTTTCCCAGGGAGGAGGACAGACTGTAGATAATTCCTAAATTCTTGTCTAGTTCTGAGCACCCGTGAATTGGAGATTTTACTCTCTCTGGCTTCATGTCCCGGGGTAGAAGGTGGGAAAATGTCAGGACCTGAAAAGTGTGAGGTGCATCTCAGAACCGCCGACCTCACTGCCCCCTGGTGGCCATTTCTGGAAATGACGGGCAGAAGCCTGGACTCCAGTGGACGACAGCAAGGAGTAGACAGGGGCCGGTTCCGTGTCCCGAGAGACCAACTCTCAGCCCAACACAATGCTCACGGCACTCCCCTGGGTCCCTCCTGCAAACAGCTTAGCAGCAGGACTGGCCTCTGTTCTGTACCAGCTTTCCCTAGACACACACACACACACACACACACACACACACACACACACACACACTAGTTGTCCCTCACAATGCCCACTACTCACAAAGTTAAAGCCTGAGAGGAATGGGGTAGCTTGCATCAGGCTTGGGGTCTGGCCTGAGTCAGCCGCAGGTTGGGGCTTTGGCTCTCAGCCAAAAACAGACGCCCGCTGTAGGACACACCTTACCTCTAACCTGAGCCCTCCTTCCTATGCCTCCCCCCACGCACTCTGACTCTGCCCTCACTTGAGGGAGGAAGCTAGAAGTGTTTCCAGTGCTTCTTATTCATTGAACTGAACAGAATTAGAATTTGGAGACTGGGGCCCAGCACAGTAGCCTAATGGTTAAATCCTCACCTTGAGTGCACCAGGATCACATATGGGTACGGGTTCTTGTCCCAGTTGGTCTACTTTCCTTTCAGCTCCCTACCTGTGGTCTGGAAGGGCAGCAAAGGTTGGCCCAAAGCCTTCGGACCGTAGACCCCTGTGTGGGAGACCCAGAAGAAGCTCCTGGTCCCTGGCTTCGGATCAGCTCAGTTCTGGCCGTAGTGGCCACTTTGGGAAGTGAACCAGTGGAAGGAAGATCCTTCTGACTCACCTTCTCTCTAAATCTTTCAAATTAAATAAATAAATATATATTTTAAAATTGAAGGGCTGGACATTTAAGTGCAGGGGTCAAGTTACTGCCTGGGATGCCCACGCCCTGCAATGGAGAGCCTGAGGTTCAGGTCCCAGCATTCCCACCTGTAATCTACTTTTCCACCAAAGTGTATCCTGGGAGGCAGGTGATGATGGTTCAAGTCCTTGGGTCTTCAACAACCAAGCTATGTAAGAGACCTGGATGGAGTTGCAGGCTCCTGGTTTTGACCTGGCCTACTTGGTCCTGGCTGTTGTGGGTATTTGGGGTAGTTATCGGTGGATGGAAGATTTCCTTCCCTACTTTTCAAATAAAATGAAAAGAATTTTTTTTTTTAAAAGAAAGACTGGCATCAGGATGTTTAATCTGAGACTTGTAGCCACTAGTGTGACAGCAGGTCACTTTGTGCCATGGCTAATGTCAGGGTAGGGAACCTGGTTTGAGAGCCAGTTCAGCCATTTTCGAACCTCTTGGCTGGACAGGAGCCTTGTGCCACACACTGCCTGCTTCACTTCCCCTGCAGAATCTCCTCCCTTAAGCATGTGCTGGGCCCAGGCACCTGCATCTAAGAACTGGAACTTGGCAGCAGGAGCAGGAAGTCACTTAGAAGGAGTGGGTCAGCAGGCTGCTTTCACTCATTCTCTCTCACCCAGCCCTCTCCCAGGAAGCCAGCTGTCAGACTGGGAGCAACCCCTTGGAAAGACCAATGAGACAAGGATGTGAGAGTGGCCTCTGGTCAACAGCTGGAAAGGAAGCAAATCCAACGGCTATGTGGATGACCCAGGTAGCAGAGCCAGCCTCCGCCAAGCCTGGCCATCACTAGAACCTGCCCTGGGACAGAAGAGACTCCAGCAAAGGCTCAAGCCACCCTTCAGAGACGCCAGCTTGCAGCCATGGCCACTGTGTGCTGAGGTGGCTTGTTCCACACCACGGGTGACAAATGTGCCACACACAAGGGGTCCCTGTGGGTCACAGGCACCACTAGAGTCTCTCCCACATGTCTGTCATACACAGTAGTCACACATAGAGGTTTCTTGTGTTTATTCATTTAGGAATATACAAAAGTCTGACATGAACAGCAGTCTCACAGAGAATGAACAGAGCCCACTAGGGAGGCAGTGGGGCCTGGCCTGCAGGAAGGCACGGAGATGAGCCCTGAGCTCCGGACGCTGGTCTGGGAATGCACCTGTCCTGCAGAGGGCCAAGCCCTGCTGTGAACGGAAGAGGGACACTGCTTCACCCTCAGACATGGGGCCAGCTCTGAGTCCACCCCTCCCTGCCATCCCTGGACATGGAGGCTGGCTAGCCCAAGCGATGGTGCATCAGGCCCAGGCCTGGTTCCCGGCAGTATCACAGGCACTCTGGACCTGCCCCCCGGAAGTGGGACCTGAGCTGGGGCTTGGGGGGACAGTGACCAGGCTGAAAGCACAGTGTGCTGGGCCATCCCAGTAGCCCACCAGGACGGTCTTGCAGTGAGGTGTGTGGTGGGCCGCAAGACAGCAGTGTGCACCCTCCGCTCTTCTCCACATCCCCCTTCCCTGCTGGCTGCAGAGAGCCAGTGAGCCACCAGGCCTGAACCCCAGGGCCTTCCCTCCCTCCCAGCTAGCCAGAGCTTTGGGTAGGCAAGCAGAGTGCACGGAGGCCCAGATGCATCAGCCACCACCTAAGGAGCAGCTCAGGATGGAAGTGGCTGGAGCTACAAACAGTGACTCTCTCCTTAAGAAAGACCTACTATCATCATGGTTTAACAAATTATAATTTCTTTTAAATAACCCACAGACACCCATGACGCTTCTAAATTTACAGAACAGAAAGCACTTGAGAACTTGGTAGAAAAGGATTTGCACAGCCGGTTCCTTCCGGGCGCTGGCCTCAGGGGGCGGGGCAGGAACCGGGCTCAGTTCACCTCCAAGACCTCGGTTTCTGGGAGGCCGAACTTGGTCTTGTGCTTGTTGAACAGCTTCACCAGGGCCTCCATGTACATGGTGTGGTACAGGTCGATGTCCTGCTGGGTTGGCTGTTCCAGCTTGGGCACGGTGATGGGCTCGCCCACTGCAGGGATGGATGGGCAGAGGTCTCTGGTTAGTCTGTGCCTTGGGGCCTCTTCCCCCATGTGCCCACTCTGCTGGTGCTGCTGACCGTGCCCCGGGCACCATGCTGAGTGCTGCTGTGTCCCTGGACAGCTGAGAAGACTGAGGCACATGAGCCCAGCACACACAGTTGCCGAGCAGCAGCTGGGATCAGCGCTGGCTGAAGCTGTGGTACCTTGCCACAGTTCTGCCCTGGGCCTCGATTTCCTCATCTGTCTCACTGGGACCCCCTTCTCAGAGCTCTGGAGGACTATGCTTGGAGTATGGGGAGGGCGGCCAGGCAGCCACAAGTGCCCCTACTGGGTATGGTTACTGTTTAACCTGCTTTCTATGTGTATACACACACCCACATGTGCGTACAGACACGCATGTATACACACCCACATACACATACACACTCCTCTATCACAGCCCACTCTTGGGAACTTTGTAAACTGCCCCCCGATGCCCACAGCAGCATGGCTGCAGGCCAAATGCAGCCATTTAGGGCTGCACCTCCCACTGGTCTACTTTGCAGTTGCATTGCTTTGTACTGTTTTCTGCTCCTTACAAACCTACATAGCCTTGCTACTGGAACCTCACTTCAACTGCTGCTCCCCAAGGAAACGCTCTTCGCCCTGCCCTCCTTGCTGAAGAATTCCAATCTGCTAGCAGTGTGAGTCACCTGCCCCTCACCTCCGCCCTGCAGGTCACTACAGCAGGTGCGTTTCCCTGATAGTCAGCAGGCACAGCACACCTGCAGGCTGCGTGTCTCATTCCTCACCTGTCGCAGTGAGACTCCCAGCAAAGGCCCTTTGCCCCACCCCACCCCACCCCACTCACACCCACCAACACCCGCACACTCAGCACACAGCGAAGGCCTCCGGGCTGAGAGCATGGCTCCAGGGCCAGGCAGCCTGCACTGTGACACCCTAGGGCTGTGGGCTGGGGCTCACCGACGGTGGTGATGGGCTTGGAGTAGGGCACCAGCCCCCAGGTGTTAGGGGAGAAGAGGCCTCGGCCATGGAAGATGCAGGGGGCAAAGCCGATGTACTTCTGGAACTTCTTCTGCACCCAGCGGCCCCAGGAGCCCTCCTCGAAGATCACCTGCTTGTACACCTCATTCTCCCCAAATGAGTAGGTAGGAACCAGGTCGGCTCTGGAAGGGAAAAGGCCAGTTGTGCCACAGTCCTGTTACTGGCTTGGACACCTGCTGGTGGACCCTGCTCTGGATGCCAGCCAAGCTGCCCTGTGTCCCCATGGTGCCCCAGGTGCCAAGCTCCTGTCCCCTCTCTGCCAGACTGTGAGGGCCCTCCATCCTCATGTTAAGTGCTCACCTCCCCATTGCACCCCATCCCAGGCCTCTTTCAGCCCCAACACCCTCACACTGTGTTGTCACCACCTGTCCCTCCTCCCTCTGGAGCTCCCCAAACGTCAGGACTGGTCTGATGTGACTGCACCCCTAGGGGCTAGCCAGGGCCTTTCCTGGAGTCTGAGGGCTGCTGTCCCACAGCCACCCTCCAGGATGCCTGGGTGGGCTTGCTAGAGGGCCTTTTCCACACTGAATGTGTGCAGTCCTGGTCTCTGTTAAGCCTTAGTGTGGCTGGGGGATTCCTCACCCCAGTCCTCAGACAGGGCAGAAAAGAATGGTGCTGGAGCCTACACTTTAATTCTGCATCTCATGATGCGCCCTGGCCTGGATTCCTTACACTTCCCTCAGGATTCTCCAGTGGGAAATGGGGTTGTGACAGCTGCTGGCCTAATAGGTGCAGGGTGAGGGACTGGAGGGGGCCTCTGAGGTGGATGCACTTTGTCAAACAGAGGTGCTGAGCAGGCAGCAGCAGTACATGGCCCTGGCTTCCTGGAAAGCTGCCTGGTTCCTTTCTGCCTGTCTAGGGTCCCCCTCCTGCCAGCTTCCAGGGGCTTGCAGCCTCGGCCTCTTGCCTAAGTCTCTGGTTTCCCTAGCAATGTGCACATCTTGGCTGCACGTGTAGAGTAGCCCACCTTTCCACCTACCCATAACGGCCCTGGGAACAACCCAGGTCCCATCCTGGTCGTACCCAGCTGGCTTGGCCTGCACTTGGACAAACCCGGCCCAAACCCAGTTCAAACACACAGTGTGAGCTCCGACTACCCTTTTCTCCTGAGCCTTCCTGGGGGCTGGGCTCTTACTCCAGAGGCAAGGAGCCTGCCACCCTGGGGCACACATGTGTGCATGTGCATATGCACGTGTGTGGAGGGGACACTCACCCATGGCGCAGGGCCAATTTCACGAAGCCTTTGCGGTTGCGCAGTGTGACAGCGTTCTTGCCAGGCATGGAGCTCAGGGACTCAGCAGCGCCCCCAACGACAATGATGATGGCGTTGCCACTTCCATTCTTTGACAGCAGGTAGTCTATGGTGTCCCTGTTGACAGGGCAGATGCCTGGGGGAGCAGGGAGGGACAGAGAGTCAGGATGGCCTGCAGGTTCCACCCCTGCATACTGTCAGGTGTGACACGGAAAGCCCAGACAAGGGCTCAGCACCTGATCCAGCCACTTACAGCTTGGCTAGGCTAATCATTTTTCTGGGTCTCAATTGACCTCTCTGTAAAATGGGGGAGGTGATGATATAATTTATTTGGAAAATACCTCCTTGAAGTTGTAACTTTGTTGGATTTTGGGCTAGGGGGTGGGGATCCCAGTGAACCAGCCTGGTGAAGGCCAGGGGGCAAGGTGGATGATGATGGTGCCATGACAATGGTCAAACTGTAGAGAGGCAACACAAGGGCTAGCGTCCCCAGAAAAGGGTTACCTAGGGTTGCCTAGGGCAGATGGGAGCCCAGCCTGGCAGTGTTCCTGGTAGGGTCTGATGAGCCCCATGTCTGGCACAGGTACACTGCAGTATGGGACCAGGCACAGCAGCAGGGTATGGCACATTGGTTCCCCAAATCGCCTGCTCCACAGGGAGGCTCCAGCCCTGACCCCACCTCTGTTGACAGCAGGCAGAGGCAGACTCTCACCTCCAGACATTAGGTACTCCCTGAGCACAGGCATCCGGAAATTGCCAGCCAGAGTGGCCAGGTAGGGCCTAATGCCAGGGAACTTCTTGCTCACTTCAGTGGCCTCCGTGCTGAAGTTGCAGAAAGCACCCAGGCCCATGATGCCATGGGGGTGGTACCCAAAGATGTAGTTTCTGGTGGTCAGCAGGTTGTGTGTCTTCACCAGCTGTGGAGGGAAACCTTGGGTCAGAGGGAACGGGTGGGGGGAGCAGCTCCCGGGCCCACCTGGAAGGTGAGGAAGGCCCCGGGTCCTGAGGCCCGAGAAACCATACCAATTCCACTTCTGGTCCCTGGGGGCTAGGGCCTTCTCTCCCCTCTCCCCTTGTTCCCCAGCCAACTTGCACTCTGATGCCTTCTTCTGGCTACTAATCACATCCTGACTGTTTTAAAGCCTGAATACAAGCCCTCCCCAACCCTCATCCCCGTCCACTCTCAGACCATCCAGCTTCCTTTGGGGCAAAACCCAAGTCCAACACAACTGGGATCTTGGCTGCAAGCTCTGCCAGGAGCTTCTTGTGGGGCTGGGGACTTTTAGGGTCTCACAGAAGACACCATACTGCCCCCCACTCTGTCTCCCAGATCCAGAGGAGGGCACATCCTGCCAGGCTGCCAGGCTCAGCTCAGGTTCTAAGGCAAAAAGGACAGGACAGGGCAGCCAGTTGCCCAGTGCCAGCTGGGCCAGAGGGGAGGGTGGGGGTGGTGCAGGGGAAGCGGTATGTGGTGCAGCTGCAGGAGCTGCTGGCCAGGCTATATTAGCTCTTTTAACAAAGTTATCCTGGAATGTTCCAAGAGCAAATTGGTTTCCTCCAGGCCCACCTCTGTTGTGAGCGGGGTGTGGGGGAGTGCAGTGAGGATCCCCCACCCTACCCTGCCCTAGCCTGGAACAACTCCCCAGCATGACAAGGACTGTGATGGGGGAGGGGGACCTGGCTAGAGGCGGGGGAAGTGAGCATGATAGGCCTTCTGTTAATATCATTTTTTTTCCTCTCTGATGAAAAAGAGAATTTTCAAAACATAACAAAATAATAGGAGTCTCTGAAGCACCACTGAAACACCCGTGTTTTTTGTGCAATCACACTTGGGTTAAATTACAAAGATTCAGGCGCTATAGCTATGCTTTACCCCGTCAGCGCACCCCAGCTCTGGGCCCTTATCCAAACCTCTCGGGGACTGCTCCTGCCCCACAGAGATGCCCCAGGGAATGGTACTGCCCCAAATCCTGAACCAAGGATGCTTGGCCCATTCCAGGTTTCCTCCTAGGTGGACATCTCTCTGTCCTCACCTCTGATTGCTTTCAAGAGCCCCTCTTCTGGGCCTGGCACAATGGCTCTGTGGCTGAATCTTCACCTTGCATGTGCCAGAATCCCATAGGGGCACAAGTTCCTGGTCTGGTTACTCCACTTCCCATCCAGCTCCCTGCTTGTAGCCTGAGAAAGCAGTAGAGGATGGTCCAAAGCCTTGGGATCTTGTACCTGTGTAGGAGACTGGAAGAAGCTCCTGGCCCTGGCTTCTGATCAGCTCAGTTTTGGCTTTTGAGGCCACTTGGGGAGTGAACTAGTGGATGAAAGATCTTTCTCTCTGTACATCCTTCTCTCTGTATATCTGCCTTTCCAATAAAAACAAAAATAAATCTTAGGAAAAAAAGGGGGGGGTCCACCTCTGGGGACATGACTCGAGGGCAAGGGCCTGGACACACGGGGTCTCTGATCTCTGCTTCTTGGGAGAAGGACGTCCCTGACGTTCACTGACCTGTGACCAGAGCATGGGCATAGTGTCAAGCGCCTGAATTTTCCATGACTCCGGATTTGGAAACCTCCTGGCTGAGGCTTCCAAAGAACCTTGTGCACAGTTTGTGGGGAGGAGGCACTGGCCTCAGGAAACTGAAGTCCCCATCAGCAGGTGACAGAGGCCTACAGGAGGGCAACCTGGGGGAGACTGGCACCCTTCCTAGCACTGCACCTGATTACAGTGGTAAATATCAGCTAAAACCCCTTGGTCATGGTCCCTGGCATGGGGCGCACACAGATCCTTTTTCCCACCTTGTCTCTGGCAGGCCAGTTAAAGCGGCTCAAAAACCCAGCCAGCTCCCAAATGCCCTGCGCCACAGATGCGGAATAGCAGTAAGGGGTCCTAAAAGGAGCCAAGGCTGCCAGGAGCCTTGCAAGGCTGCGGCCCCAGAGTTTCTGCCTCCTGACTATCAGCTCTGCTGGCTGGGTTAGCTCTCGGCAGTTACACCTGAAACCCTTGAGTGCCAGCTTCTACAGAGCGTGCGGCATCAAGGTGGGAGAAAACGTGCTCCCAAGCTGGGGGCTGGGCCTGGGCCCACCCCCGTCATCAGGAGCTCTAGGGACAGAATGAGTGGGCAGAGTCCTGCAGACTTGGGCCATTGCCTGGATGACATTGTGTCGAGCAGGGCCAAGTCAGGGAGGTCACTGCAGGTCACCTCTACATCTGGACCAGGCTGCCTGCCCACCTGTGCAGTCCCCAAGCCTCTGAAGATATGCCATCTGGCTTCTTTATACCATCTCCTCCTGCCACGGCTCTCTGGATGGTGCCTGTAGGGGGTGCCCTAGGGGGCACAAGGCAGGCCCAGGGCCCCGGTGCTGCACCCAGATGAAGGGCGGGGTGGCTGTGGCCTTGCTCTGCCCCCATACGCTGCCCTCCCCGCGAGTCAGGATGTCCACTTGACAGCAAAGACAAAGGGTACCACTGCAGCTGCTGAGGGCTCTGTTGACATGCCTGGTCTCATGTCCCCTCTCTGCCATTGCCAAGCCACAGCCTGGCAGAGCATCCGGGCCAGGCCTGCTGGCTAATGTGAAGGGCGACACATTCCTGGCAGGTCACTCCTGCGCTAGGGAAGGTGCTGTGGGCCCAGCAAGGAAGGAACCTGGCCTTAGCCTGTTCAGCTGGGCAGGTGGCAGAGGGGTTACAGGGATCCCACCCAGCCATGTTACTGATCCTTCTGTGACCTGGGGACAGTCTCTCCTCTCTGCACTTCAACCTGACGGTCTCAGTCCTAACAGCCGTTCCTTGTCTCCCCTACAAAGATCCCATGGAAAGCTCAGGGACAGGAGGCCCAGGCACCATCGCCACCCTTCTGGGTGGCTGGTGATTCCAGCAGCAGCAGCTGCTGACATATGGTCCAGAAGAAGGGCATTTGCTGTCTGTGCTGATTAATTGCTCTTGGTGGCAGAGAGCCCCACCAGGAAAGGAGCGTGAGCACGGGGACTGAGGGAACAGCTGGAGACCTTCGTTACAGGAGCCTTGGGGGGACAGGAGGGTCCCACCCAACCCTACAGTGTCACTCCGTTGTTGTCAGGGCCTCAAAGTGCAGGATTGCATGAGGCCCCAAGGGGCAAGGGCAAGGGCAGAGTCCAGCCTCAACATCAGGCTGCAGTTCAACAACCCAGGCTGTATGGGGCCCAGCTTGGCTTTGGTCAGGGCAGCCAGAGGACCTCAAGGGGCCAGTGTCCATGTGCCCTGTGGCTCTGCCTCACAGCTGACCTTTTATAACAGAGACAGACAGAGGACACGGGGCCTTGTTTTGCTTCTTTTGGGAGAGTGTCCTTCAAGCAGAAAGGACACCTGCTTGTCTCAAAATGGATCCATTTTTCACGTTACCCCAACTGGGAGAGGTTGGAAGGCAGGTACACTGCCAGCCTCCAGGCTACGAGGACACTGGAGCCGGGTGTCTGGGATGAGGGAGAGAGTGCATGCAGCAGAGTGGGTCACTGTTCACATGTGGGTTAACGCATTGCTTTCTTTCTTTTTTTTTTTTTTTAAGATTTAATTTATTTTTATTACAAAGTCAGATATACAGAGAGGAGGAGAGACAGAAAGGAGGTAGAGCTGCCGGGATTAGAACCGGCGACCATATGGGATCCTGGCTTATTCAAGGTGAGGACCTTAGCCACTAAGGCACGCCGCCAGGCCCAATGCATTGCTTTCTATCTTGTGAGCCGCTGCAGGTTGCAAAGGTGGCTCAATGAGCTTGAGGAAGAGACAGAGACTGGTGGGAAGTCCCAGACTGTGCCCACTCTAAGGCTGACCCTCCTGTGTGCCCTCCTCCAGCAACAGGGCCAGTGAATGGTGACAGGGCCTGAACTTACCCTGATCTCCAATAGCAAAGGGGGATCCCTCAGGACTGGGGATCAGTCCAGTGGGGGAAACCCAAGGCCTGACCCTATTATTCCAGAGAAATAAGCAGCAGGAATTAAATGCAAAGGCCCTGGGGCCTGGGTGCAGGAAGGCTGGGTTCCAACTCTAACCCTGCCCTGGACCTGCTGTACAGCTCAGACGAGTCCCTGCCCCTCCTCAGACTTAGTTTCTTCACCTCCACAAGATGATGCAACACCCTCCCCCACCGTGCCCACCAACAACAGCTTTAGATTCTTTGCAGTCTCAGAGTTAGGGGGTCAGAGAGGGAGGAGAGGAGGCCCCGGATCTGAGGAGCAGGAAGGTCCTGGAAAGGAGTAGGCGGATGGAGCCGTCCCACAGGACTGAAGGAAGCAGAGGAACACAGCCACCTCTCCCAGGAAAAGTGCACCAGGATGTCTTAGTCACTAACTTGCAGCAGCCAGGGCATACCACCTAGCATCATGCCCTCATATGCCATCTCCACTCCTCAGCCACCACCTTCTGGGGGGGCCTCAGTGGCTGTGCTGGGGCTGGAGTGGGGGGCTGAGGGAGTAGGCCAGGCAGGTTGTTAATTTACCAGGAGAACCTTCAGAGGTCAGCCAGAGTTACCCACAAGCATCACTCTCACCAACAGGCAGGGAGGCCTGGGTGGCCCTGCCTACCCTGCAGACCCAGGAGGAGACTGAATGGATGGAGTTGAGACTGAGGGCCAGGCTGCCACTACTGATTCCTCCAGGATTTCAGAGGGGCTCAGAAAAAGGCAGGCATGTGGGAGAGCAGGGCAGCAGCCTTGGCCAGCCAGTGGTATAGCCAGAAGTCCTGGAGTCCACCCTGGCCTGAGCTTCTTGTGGGGAGATGATGTCCCAAGGATCACACAGCCCAGGATCATACTGGATATCACTCTCTCTATCCTGCAGGTGTATAGGAAGCCCGAGCGTGTGCCCATGTGGCTCCCCTCATCCTGCGGCCTGGAAAGGCAGGGCCAGTGGAAAGGTCGGGCTTCAAGGCAGTAAAACAGCTGGAACCTCTACTCCACCACTCACCCCCTCCTTTCGGCTTCACTGCTCTCTGACCTTCCATACCCTCTTCTGAGAAATGGGTGTACACAGAGTTAACACTAGTCTTTCAGGGCACTAGGAACTATAGCAGATTCTAGAGGGAGAGGCACTGGTTCCACATAAAGACGATGCTGCTTCTCCTTTCTGCCTGCTTGTCACCACCACCCCCTGCCCTGCCATCTTCCTCTCTCCCACCACCTTCCTCCCCACCCTGCTGGGGGCCTGTGTCCTCCCTGACTCCCTCAGCCTCACTGCTGCTTCTCCTTGGAGGCAGAGCTCCAGGAACAGCTGCCTGGAAACCCTCCCCAGGTCCTCTGGCCACCAGGGGCATGGCCTGGGCCCTCCTTCCCACAGCCAGGAACCCACTTGGCCCTGAGAACTGTATTTCTGTGGGATCTTAAGAAAGCAAGCAGACCCCTGACACATGTCACCATGAATTTCAGCCTTAGTTCAGGTCAGATGAACCTAACCTACCTTAGTACTGCTCTTGATAAATCTCCTCCATCTTGAATTTGTGCTTTTCTCTAAGTATTTAAAAAAAGCATTTTCACTGATTTAAAAACAAGAGAGAGAGAGAGAGATCCATCCATCCTCCATCTGCTGGTTTACTTCCCCAATGCCAAAAACAGCCGGAGCTGGGTCAGGTTGAAATCGGGAGTCCAGAACTCAATCCACGTCTCCCATGTGAGTAGCAGGGACTCAGTAACTTGAACCATCCCCTGTTGCTTCCCGAGGTATGCAGTGGTAGGAAGCTGGTGTTGGAAGCAGAGCCAGGATCTAAAACTAGGCACGCGACACGGGGTACAGGTGTCGCAAGTGGCATCTTACTCTTGGTGCCAAGCCCCCCGATTAAGTTATGACTTCATAGTCACTGAATGGTAGGCCAGCACTGCTTATGAGATATGCCCTCTGCTGCGTACATCACTCAGGCTCTCACATCTTAGGTTTAAATGCTATTATAAGCCTTCTTCCTCCCAAAGAACCACTAAACCTCATCCTAAGGCAACAAGTTAAGAATGAACACATTTTCCTTTTTGCCTTGGTTGCCCGGAAACTCTGAGTAGAATATGAAGTTCAACTACAGCAACTGTATTGCTTGTGGGTTTGATACACTTGTATTCCTCCCTCCCAAGTCTTGATTCCTCCCCCCGCCCTTTACCTGGTGTGTGTCCTAAGCTGTCTCAAATTCTGCATAAAGTAGGGTACAGTAAACAGAAGCAGGCAGATGCAGACCCCAGCTGGTGCAGCTCAATGCTCTTTGGTGTTCATCCATCATGAGAGGTTGACTGGGGGGTCAGGCCTGGATTCAGAACTCCCCTGCTGTCATCCATCCCCAACCACCAGTCCCGAAAGGACAACTGTCAAGTCTTTACCTGGATGGGGAAGTAGTCTCGAAAATAGCGCCACACAGCCCAGTTCCGTACCCACTGCGATCTCCTGCCACCTTCCAGGGAACAAAACACAGTGTTGGGAAGAAGTGGGGGTGGGTGGGGAGGGTAAACCAGACCGAGCCAATGAGAGATCCCGAGGAAGGTGGCCACAGCTGCGGGCTGCAGCTTTACGCCTTGCAACCGGTGCACTCCCTTAGGTTATTGGTCCCAAGGGCGAAGCAGTCCCAGGCACCAGGTGCTCACCTTTCTTGGGTGTGTTCCAGTCGAAGGCCAGCCAGGTGAAGTAGAGCACGGCCAGGAGCCAGCAGTCGGTGCAGAACGTGTACATGAGGATAACGCTACAGGCCACTCCTGCGGGAGGCCAAGGACCACAGTCAGGGTCTTAGCATCCCTCCGCCCCCCACCACCGCCCCACTCTGCATGGTGGCAGGGTATGTGTTGACTGGGCTACTAAGCTGGGCACAGCCAAAGCCTGGGTGTCCCCAGCTATAACCACTCAGAAACGGCTGGGCCTAGGGAGCAGCAGGTCTGTGGGCAGCAGCATTGGACATGGGGAGACGTGGGTTTTCCTATGGTTCTTCTGCCTCCTCCCAGCATGTCCCACCTGTGCCAGGGCCTGATATGTCTCTCAGGATGAAGCAGGGCCAGTTTCAGCTGGGCCAGGAGTTGAGGCAGTCACTTGCCCTGGGATACCCTGCTGTTCGGTGGCAGAGCCAGGTTGCCAACTTGGGTCTGACTGTAAAGTCCAATTTTGGTGCTTTCCAAGCTCACCAAAAATGAAGCCCCAGGCCATCAGGGAAGGGACAGGAGACAGAGGAGTCCTACTCCAGGAGGAGGGCTGGCCAGAGCCTATGGCATACATGCAGTGGGGCTTTGAGCTGGGCTCTGTGTTTGGGCCTGCCTGGCACTGAAAGGCAGAAAAAGTCAGGGCAGTCTGTCCCACTTTGCACTTCCCAGTGCCCCCCTCTCTGTTTCCCATCTTTACCCAGCCTTCAAGGCCTGGCTCAGAACTCATCTGTTCAAGAACCATCCAGCTCCCCCAACTGGCTTCTCTCCCCTTTGCATGCCTCATATCAGCAGGACATAGCTTCTTTGCTGCCCCCAGTCCATCCACTCCTGGCCCAATGTCCTATTCCCTGGCAAAGGAACACAAGGCCAGGAATAGCAGGGACTCCTGCTGGTAGGAGGCCTAGTCTCCCACAAGCACACCCCTTCCTTCCCCCATGCGCAAGAGAAGCTGAGCCTTGCCAGGTGCCCACCCACTGCTAGGCACCCAAGGGTCAAAGGCATTCCAGGGTTCTGCCCCCTTCCTGCCACCATGTTTAGCCTCCTTAGGTTTCTCACAGGAAGAGCACAGGCTCAGAGGCACACTCCCATGACATGACCCAAGGGCATAGAAGTGGCAGCTCTGCTGTTGCCTGTTAAGTCAAGCGTGCCCCAGATTCCTGAGCCAGCCTGCTCCCGGAGATGGGGGTTAAACACAGGGTACAACTGCACCCAGGCGTCCTGCAGCCTACATTGCCACCTTGCTGCCTACGCAACCCTGGTGAAGGCTACACAGTCAGACACTAAAGTTGGACGTGCTGTGGCTGTGGAAGGACTGCTCCACAAAGCCATGCTAGGGGCCCACCACAGTAACCTGGTGGCAAAAATCATCGCCTTGCATACGTCAGGATCCCATAGGGGTGCAGGTTTGTATCCCGGCTGCTCCACTTCCCAAGCAGCTCCCTGCTTGTGGCCTGAGAAAGCAGTCGAGATGCCCCAAGACCTTGGGACCCCGCACCCATGTGGGAGACTCAGAAGAAGCTCCTGGTTTTGGATTGGCTCACTCCAGCTGCTGCAGCCACTTGGGGAGTGAATCAGCAGACAGAGGATCTTTCTCTCCTCTCTGTAAATCTTTCCAAAAAAAAAAAAAAGTCATATTGGTTAGTAGGTCCCCTTTCCGAGGCCTGGGAAAAGGAACCAGCCTAGCTCCCAGATACCACTGGGCTCTGAGCTGCTGCGGAAGCAGGATGAGCACTCCCCAGGCAGGACCCGAACTTTTGCAGGGGTGGCGGGCCAGGAGGGCTCTAAGCCCATCTCTCCCACCTGGTCCCTCCATACTGAGGCAGCCTGCATCAGATGAAGAACTAGCAGGGAGTCTAGGCTTCAGCCTTGGCCTGCAGTGTTTCTCACCATCCTCTCCTTCCTCACTGTGGGACCACCTCCTCCAGAGAACCCTCCAGCCAGAGTGCCCGGGGCTCCCAAACCCAGGCAGATGCATGCTTCCCCAGCAACTAGCACCAAAAAGGTCACTCTTAGGAAGTGAGTCCTGTGCTCCCTCATCCTGCCCTCTTAGGTGGTGGGGCTGCAGCAGGTGCTGGCCTCCCTGCACTGATGGGATGTAAGGAAGGGATTTACTCCACCTGGGGACAGCTTGAGACAGCTCAGTACAGCTTACACAGCTTGCCCTTCCCTGCATAGCACAGCGGCTGAAGACACACAATTCTGCAGCCTAAGGTCCAGGGACCCAGGTAATCAATCAGATATGCAGTGGCCAGGAGTCTGGTGAGGCTAAACAGACCCAGGCCTTGGCCCTGCCATGATGTCCTGGGCCTGGCCCATGCGGGCTTTAGTGCCTTTTACAGGGGAGAGGAGAGGAGACGCTGGTGGAACTTCACACATACCCTGGCCCTCATCGCAGGAATATCTCTGGACCTGGCTGGGGAGCAAAGCATGTCTGAGGGTCCACTCACCTCTCAGAGAATGTCAGTGTTTGCTCCACTTACAGACTAACAAACCACCAGGTGGTGGCACTGCCTATCACTGGGGCTTCACACTGCATCACAGTATCACTGTATCACAGCAATGGCAGAGATCCTGAGAAGTCACTCCTCCTCAGGGCTACTTACAAATTACAGTCCTTACAGCCTCTTGCTAGAGCTTTTTATTGACTGCAATTAAAAAGTACATGTGTCATTACATATCCAATTGCTTTTCAAATGTGTAGATGTTGATAATTCAATATCCTTGGATTCCTTTGAGATTCAAGGTACTCTGTATTCAATATTTAAAAACATGCAAGTCAGTGGTTTAGACGCTGGTTAAGGTACCCATGTTCCACACTGGGGTACCCAGCTTCCACACACAGCTCCTGATTCTAGCTTCCTGCCAGTATACCCTGGCAGCAGTGGTCATGCGTCATTGGGTCCCTGTCACTTATGTAGGAGACCTGGACTGACTTCCCAGCTCCCAGCTCCCAGCTTCTGCCCAGTCCATCACTAGCCATAGTGGGAATTTAGGGAGCAAATCAGTAGATGACCATTATTTTTCTTTGCCTCTCTTTCCCTCCACCTCTTGTGGGGGGTGGGGAGTGGAATTAAAAACAATGGGAAAAAAAAACAAAAAACACTGAGGTCCACAACCTTCCCTAGAATGCTAGAGGGCTCAACAGAACCAAAGTAGAAAAAACAACAACAAAAACCACGGGCAGAGGGCAGTTAAAGGGCCAGCAGGCTCTGCTACAGTCAACAGCCAGTGAGCCTCAGCCAGCAGGCTGCAAAGCCGTGGGAGGGCATGGCTGCCGCTCAAGGTGCTCATTAGCAGGGCTCAGCCGACCTGCCTGGCTGCAGGTCTGACTCCCACCTACACAGGGCGTTGAGAAGACAAAAGCTGGGCCAAGCTGTATCTGGGTTGTATCAGGTGGATCAATTGTTAACCGCAGCTGCAGGCCACTCCCCATCAGTGCTGTGAGGGCTGGGGTGCCTCAAGTAGTTCAGCTGCCCACCAGCTAAGCCCTGGTCAAGGTCACGGGGGCCTCTGAGGGAAACCTGGGGAACAACTGAGGAGGTGGAGCCGATGAGGCAGGGGTCTGGGAGGCCAGAGTCCCTGGCTTCCTGTCCTGGTCCCACCATTTTCTTCTTGTGTGACTGTGAGCAAGGCTCTGCCCTTATTGGGCCTCTACTTCTCACCTGAACAAAGTGAGGGCAGTCACACTGTTCTACTGCAGGATTCTGATCAGTGGCCAAGTGTATGTCCAGGTGGCAGGGTGGGCTGCAACTCTTAGGGGAATTTCTGCTACCCAATAAACGTGTCCCTGGAAGCACCCATTGATAGCTATGGCCCTTCTCCTCAGAAAACATGTAGATACTTGCAGGGCTAAGTTGACAGAGGGCTTCACACCCTGCCCTAAGCCCACTCTTGGGCTAAAAATGCAGGCTGCTCTGTTCTGCCCAGGCCCAGCAATTTTACACTCCCCAGAGGCATGCATCTAGCTTCTTCTCCGATCCCAATTCGACCACTTAATGAACTTTGCAGGCTCGGGCAGCATAGATTTGAAAAATGACACATCAAGGCCCTGGCATTCTGTGGGACTTGATAAACAGCTCCCTCATCCCTTCCCTGTGCCATGCGTGTGCCTGCTGAAGGGAAAGCCACTCAGTCTTGGCACAGAAACTCCTGCCAATCTCTACCACCTTGGCTCTGACAGGCCTAGGAGGCAGGTGGCTGGGAGGGACCAGCTTCCAGGTACTGGGTTGTGTCCTCTAAGGCTGGGCAGCAGGCATGCCTTTGCCGAACATCTGGGACACTGCTTGCCATGCTGAATACATGGGGGCCTGGGGAAGAATGGCAGGGGCTTCTCCTTCCTCCTAGACAACCCAGTGGTCCTGACCCTGGCCTGAATAGCAACCCAGGATGTGAGGGCACCCAGTCAGACTTGCAGAGGCAGTCACAAACATACTGTCATGGGTGGTGCTAGAAGACGGGGTGGCACCAGCTGAGGGAAGCAGCAGGGCAGGTGTTTAGCTGAGGGTGGGCAAGGGCTGAGAGTCAGGTGTCTATGTAATGGGGACTCCCATGATCAGCCTGGGCCAGGCACTCTCATTCCTCATCTTCTAGCCCCACCAGGTAGGTAGCATTTCCCTGACACTGGAAATGGGGAAACTGATATTCTGCAACTTTAGCCACAGGGCCAGTGTACAGGTGCCAGGATACAAACTCGACACTGGAAGGCAAAGCAGCCCACCTCGGAGGGGAAGGTTGGCTGCTGAGGTGGGTGGCACTGTGGGACGGGCATGGGCATTGAGGGTCTTACAGAACTGGATCAAAATCTCAGTGCCTCTGGGCAAGTGACCCATCTTCACTGGGTGTCTGAGACACACCACCAACTCCCAGTGCATCTTGCTGAGCCCTCCTGTCTGCCTCAGGGTACAGCACTTCATCCAGGGGTCCCCTATGTGGGAGGAAACCATGCACAGTTCCTGCTCCTACTTGTGCTGGGGAGGTGGCCCAGGCACCTTCCCCCTAAGCTCCAGCTTACCCAGCACGAGGAAGGACAGGACCCACTGGAGCACTGAGATAACTTGCAGTTGCTTTTCCACCTTGGATCTGTTGAGCCAGGTGACAGAGAAGAGGTCCTGGAGGGCGGACAGGATGCTGGAGCCCGCACCTGCAGCAGAGTGGACAGGTCAGTCCTTTGCCAGCTTCCCCTCGCCCCAGCCTCAGGGCCCTGGTGCCAGCCCACCTCCCACAAGGGCCTCTGCTGATATGTGAGGGAAACGGATACAGATTTGCTGTTGGCACACATGCCTCCCTGCCTCCAGTCCCTGTGTACACAGGGTAGGAACTGTGTCCCCCAAACACAGCACGTGGAGACACCTCGGGACTCCTCCTCTCCACCCCGATCCAACTCCCATGCTTATCCTTTACCTGCATCTAGTACAAATATTTGATCTGTGAGAGCTGTCTGTGAGGCCAAGGACAGGGGTTCAACACCCGGCAGGTGATGTTGTTTCCTCCAGGTGTACTTTGAGCAACTGGGTTCCTGGCCCACCCCCTCATCCCCTGACTGCCGCCACTTCTCCCAACAGCACAGCCTTCTTGCTGACGTCCCGACCGCCTCTAGATTTACTCTGCCAACATCAGCTCAGCGCTCAAAGTTCGGGCCCCAAAGAGAGATCACATGGGAAGTTTTACCTCCACCAAGGGCCCCATAGGCCAGCAGGACACTGTGCCAGCTAGCAAGCAAGTTCTGAGCCTGTGAGGTACAGCACGACCTTCCCATGAGATTAGCTCTGGGGCTGGGCCTCCAGAATGACACTCTGGACTCAAGCAGCTGAGGGGCAGTAGTACCAGGAACCTGGAGATGGTGGGCCACGCTTCTAACTCAGATCCTATTCCTTCCAGACTAAAACAGTAGGCTGCATGACACCCGGTCTTGTGCTGAGCCCCAGCTGCACGCCCTTTGCTCTCAGCATATCTTCTCTGAGCATTTCTTGGTATGCTGGCCACATGTTCCTTCATGCTGCTCACTCTGTACAAGACCCAGAACACAGATAATTTTGTCAGCCTTGTCCTTGAGGGTCTCACAACCTTTTACCCTGGCCTACAAGCTGGGAGTGGGGAGGGAGAGGGGCTTCGGGGCTGACATGCAGGTCATGGCAGAGTTCAGACAGGGACACTCTCATCAGCTGAAAGTTGTCAGCTGCTGCAACTCTGAGCAAGTCGACAAGAAATGCCAGGCCTGGCACAGGTCCTTCTCCTTCACCTGGTCTAATGGGGTAGAGGGAGGTGGCATGTGATGGTGCAAGAAAAGTCAGCCCAGGTTCAAATCCTGCTTCTACATTATATTGCTACCCAGGGCTCACTGCCATTCACCTCTGGTGGTACTCAAGAGAACTGAATACTCCCCAGGTACCATGAGTGAGGAGTGGCTGTAAGCAAACTCAGCAAAGCACAGAAAGCAGCTGGCCCTGAGCCAGGCGTAGAGGTTTCACTCTTAATTGCTCCTTTACCTCTTTATACAAATCCTACCATTGCTACCTTCCAAGTGGGTCTGAGGGTCTGCCAGGGTGATCTGGATGGCCAGCAAAACTGAGGCCTAAAGCAACACCACCCAGCCCAGTGCTACCCAGGGAGTGAATGGTAGAGCCAGGGCTGGAGCCTGGGACTCCTGCCCCCTGCTCAGGGCTGGTAATCTTTCCCCACTCAGAGGCTGCTGAGAGCAAAGGGCTCTGTCTATGACACAGGTGGCAGGAGAAAAGAGCTGACGCTCAAGGCTTAGTGCACCTGCTCAGTAGTGGGGCCTAGCAGGTGATTCGGTCCCAATTTTATCCTCGAGGGGCTCATGACCTTTCATCCTGGCCCACATGCAGAGACAGACCTGGCTAAGTCAATGGGAAAGCTAATGTGGCCATGCACAGACTCGAATCTTTGGTCCAAGGGCTAGCTGGCCAGGCCACCCTCCATCTCCAGCTGTGCCTCCTGGGCTGTTCTAGAGGAAGTGCTCGCAGCAGAAGCTACAGTTTAACCCCATTTTGGTACTGGGACACAGCTGAGGTCACTCAGCCAGAGCGAGGCAGGGCTGATTTCGATCCAGGCTTGTAGGCGTCCCTGTGCTGTGGCTCTCCCTGAATTCTTTCTCTCTTCTCTCCACAATGAAGCCATCTGGACGCTGGCCAGGGATAGAGCAGTGGGCCAGGAGTTGGAATCGCTTGAAGCAGATAAAACAGGTTCTAGCCCAGCTCGGCTACCAACTTCCATGCCAATTTGGCTATGTCTTTTCACCAGGCACTCGAGATCCAATGCTCATCCTGTCAGCAGTCATGGCAGGTAGGAAGTAGAGAGTTCAGTTGGACACCCATAGGCCACTGCCAATCCCTGCCACCCAGCTGCTGGCATTCCCTCACCCTGCAGCTGGGAGGGGGCCAGCAGAGGCTAGTGGGGCTGTCAGTGCTGCCATCATACACCACCGCCTTCACACTCAGCCTGTCAGATCCTGACTCGTAGGCAGGGCCAGCAGGGAGCCACAGTATCCAGCCAAGGTCTGGCTCCAATCTGCTTCCTGCCCTGCATTGCAGAGATGCATACCATACACTCTCACGGCACCTGTCTCACCTGGCCATTAGTCTCTGCCAGGGACATCGGGCATCAGGGCTGAGTCCTGGCAGGCAAAACAGCTCAGAGAGGCTAACCAGATGGTGGGACCAACCCAAAGGCCCAGAGGCAGCTGAAGACCTGGAGGTCCATGTTGTGCTGGACTGCCTAGGGGGAGCATTGTGGAGAAGAGGTAGGGTGGGGCAGAGCCTTCCAGCTTCCCTAAGCACAAGTGCTCCCACCTATGAAGGGGAAGAGGACAAATCCACTCTCCCTACAAGCATCTCATTCTGAGTAGACTCAGGATCAGGCTGGAGAACAGCAACAAGCCCCATGAGGAAAGAGTCTGTGGAGCCATCAACCAGTTGTTCCTGGCACCACTTGTTTCACAAGGTTCCCTTGCTCTTACTCGTAGGAGCGTACAGGACCAGGAACCACCAGAAAGTCCCTAACAGCCACAGGGCCATTCAGAAGAGCAAACTCCTCCCACCCAAAACATTACTGATGATCCCCGGAGAAGTAGGCAAAGGCAAGGTGAAGCCAAATGAGGTCAAGTTGCTTGTTTGGACTCAAGGTGTGAGCCACCAAGAGTCCAGGCAGGCATCTGGGCTGCAAGTTCCTCATCAGTTCCATGAAACCAGACTGTACAGGGCTGGCCCCGACTCCAGAAAGATGATATCCCATTTCAGGATGACCTCCCACCCCTTCTGTCCTATCCCATGCCCCCAGTCTCCAAGGGCATTCCCACCCACATGCTCCCCCCCAGCCCAGCTCCTGCTAGGAGAGTAAAACCAGAACTGCCAGCAGCCTTTGGTTCAGTGTGTGCACGCCTCCTTGCTCAACACCAGGTATCAGAGAGGCCCAGGAAGCCGCACCCCAGGGCTGACGCAACTGATCCTGTAACACACCTATGGGTGGCAATGGCTCAGCCCTGAGTTCTTGGAACAAAGAAAGGAACCTGGGCCAGCTCTGCCCTGGGCTGGCACTGTGACATAGAGTAAGTCACCTAATCTCACGTGGCTTCAGGTTGCCCATGTCTAGGATTATAGAGTGCTCATCCCACCCCTTCTAGCCCCAGCCCTGTGCGAGTTGTTGGGAACAATAAAAGGTGAAGTGCATCTGGCTCTCCTCGCCGGCTGCCAGGGCAGCAATGGGTATGAATGAGGAACACATACACAGCTGTACAGGCTGTGCAGGATCTCCAGGATGTTTGAAGACAGTCAGGTGAGGGCAGTGGTAGGGGACCTCAATGAGGCCCTGAAGACAAGATGTGGGGGTTCAGGGAGGAGGAAAGTGGGTACTGTAGATGGAGGAGCTGCCTATACAGAAGAGTGGAGCAAGCGCCCAGTGATGGAAAGAGGGTAACTTTACCCAAAGCAGGCTGGGAAGAGATGCTAGATGACCAACCCAAGTGGCTTCCCAGAGGTGGTGGATGGGCACTTACAAGCCACCAAGCACACAGCAGGTACCCCACCTGTTAGGAAACTTAGATTCTGCCCAGGGAGAGTCAAAACACCCACACACACAAGTATAGTAAAACATCAAGCAGGTCTTAGAGCCATGGGAAAAAATTAACCTGAGGTAAGGAGATAAGAGGCCAGGGCCACAGGACCCCTGGCCAGTAGGCAGTCAGCACTGAACACACACAAAGGTGGGCAGGTCATCTCTGGGCTACCACACTACTTCCTCCTCCTACCCACACCACTACTGGCATCTAGGGAGGGGACACACTAGCCAAAAAAACAGGGATGGGAGTCAGGATGCACAAGCAAGAAGTGTGGTCTAAATGAGTCAACTTCCTGGGCAAGCCTCAGTTTTCTCATCTGTACAATGGGGCTAATACCCACCTTGCCAAATCTTTGTGAGCGTGGAGCAAGATAATGTGTAGGCAATAGCTTCATAAAAAGTAAAGCTCTGCATGAAAGCCAGGTCACTAGCCAGCAAGTCTCTGTTGTCTCCCTCCCATGGGTACAACAGTGCGAGTGACAGGCAAGCCTTGGGGTTCAAGTTCTGGCTCTGACCTGTGCACCAGGAAACCAGAGGCATCACTTCCTCTGCTCGAGACTCGGTGTCCTTCTTGATTGTGACCCAGGAAGGTGGTGAGGAATATCATGCACCCATGGAAATGACCCAGAGTGTCTGGCACACCTGTCAGACAGTGCCGGGGTGCCAGTGAGGTAGCAGAGGTGGGACGGACCCTTGGTCTGAAGAGTTATCCTGCTCATTTCTCCAGCCCCAAGGACAATGTTCCCAGGCTCATCTGGATCCCAGCTCTGCATGTGAGCTCAGGGGAGGGAGGGAGAAATCACCGCAAGCGACTCCAGGTTGGGTCCAAGTTGCCTGGAGGCAAAGGAATGGACACACTGACCTCTGGCCCCAAGGAGACTGATCCAGAAAGCTGGCGCCAGTGCCAAAAAGATGAGTTCCAAGGCCATGGGATGTTCTCTTCCATGCAGCAGTGAAAAGTGTGACAAGGAGAGGGCTGATCACAGACACACTGCCAACTCTGGGGTCACACCTGCTGTTAAGAGTCCCAGTCCACACTGTGAATCTGGAGGGGAGAACAGAGGGGAAGGGAGGGAACCGCAGGAGGGGGAAGGTAGAGCCCAGTGCCAACTATATTGTATCAAAAAACAATACCAAAAAAAGTTAATTAAAAAAAAAAGTCCCAGTCTAGTCCAGGGTTGGGCTGTCAAAAGCCTTGCACTAAAAAGCTGTCCCCATCTGTGCACCTTTACCAGAGGCTGGGCCAGCATCTCCATCCCTCCAGGGAGCCACCTCCTAGGCTCTGGGCTCTGTCTAAAACACCCTGGGATAGATTCCTATTCCCTCCATGTCAGGCAATCTGCATACACTAAGGAGGCACCTACTGTATACTGCATGCTGACCCTACCAGGGGACCAGCCAAGCAGCTCTTCCTCTCCTGCCCCAACCCAGGTTGGACTGAATATGCCTGCCTCATTCTTATCCTCAGCCTTTCTCATCAGGGGAACAATGTGTGTTTGCTTGTGAGGACCCCATCTCATTTACCTGAGTCCCTGTGGCCAGTACGTAGTCAGACTCAGAGGTGGGGGTTTGGTTAGTATTTGGGGGACTACTAAATGATCAAGCGGACTATGCTGAATAAGGTGGGCCTGGACAAGAAGAGAGACTAGCCCACTGCAAGGCACCTACCTGCACCATGACCAAAGGTCAATCAGAACATTTTGAGGGTTGGGGGAGAGCGGGGAGGAAAGCCTCCTCCCACCAAGGGGTTGGTTAAAGTCCAGGGCAACTGTGAAAGGCTCTGAGGGAAGAAAGAGCAGGGGGAGGGGGGAACCAAATACCTACATCCAAACCACAAGACATTCGAAGTCCGCTTGCAGGCCGTGCTCTGCACTAGGAGAGGAGCTGGCAGTTCCTGCTTCCTCCATTTCCAGGGGTCTGGATTTTATGTTTTTGGTTTTTAGGAACCAGGATAAAGTCATGGGAGGTGAGACCAAGGACATATGCCTTTTAGGATGCCATATTCTTGACAGCTACAAGGACCCTGGACATGGTTGCTGAAGATCCCCGGGGCCCAGCTTCTCCAAGGTCCACTTTCTAACCTAGCACATACAAAACACTCACATGGGAGCAGTTGCTAGGGCAATGTTCAGGCATCCTTGAAACAGGCCTTTATCACAATATGGGGTCTGGCAGGCGGGCAGGGTGGGTCGTGAAGCAGTCACCAGGGCCCCAAGCAGGATGTGATCCCATTTGCAGAAGGAGGAGTCCAGAAGAAGGAAGAAGGTAACCCCAAACCATTAAGGGGCAGAGCCTGAATCCAGTCATCTGGTTCAGCCCTCTTTGCCAGCATGCAGATGAGGAGGAGGCTGGGGCTCCTGGAGAGGGGGTTTTGCCCAAGATTATAAGAAAGCAGATGTTCCACCCAGAGCTGCCAAATAGGAACCAGAGCTCAGCTTTCCTGCTCCTGAAGACTTGCCCAAACCATTTACAGGTTCAGTTACAGCACTTCTGCCCATTTAGTAGACATGCAGATGAGTCAGGACGGGGCAGTGGCTTGCCGGGGCTGCACAGTGGTTCCATGGCTAAAGCAGAGGCTAGTCCACCCTCAGTCTGATGCCTAGCCCTACAACCAGCAGCAGTTCCACATCAGCAAGCTGGGGGCTTGAGAAATCTTTATTACACCCGACTCTCTCTCCCAAAAGCTCACAAGTCTTCCTCTCTGGGCTGCTGTGGGCAGGTATAGGCAGGCCTGGGTCCAGCATCCTGTATGTCTCCCTGGTCCCGGTCTCTCAGCACACCAGAACCTCAGCCCACACTGGTCACAGGGAGGCCCTGTAGTCAGACTGCCTCTCCCACTCACATCTCACACCTCTGAACACTGCTTCCTGGGCCTCTATCCTTGCCTGCCCTGCTGAGGTCTGTTCAGCTGCCAGGATTCAGACTGAATGCCATCTTGCCCAGGGAGTCACAGTTCTTCCCTGGCACTGTGTGGGTTACTCTGCCGCCACTGCTGTGTATGTCCACCCCTTTGGTCCTTCTTCTTCAAAGTTAGGGAGACTGGCTGACACACACGAGGTCCTCAAATAAAGAAATCCAAGGGCCTGCATGCCACCTTGGTGCAGCCCTCCTAGATGTCCCAGTACCAAATGAGTGATTCTGCAGTGCTGGGGTCTGGTGCATATCATGTGGGACAAAAACAAGAATCAAGACAAGCATAACAAGTTAGTTCACAGAGCACTTTCCACATCCATGCATGCAACCCCTTCCACTCCTGAGAGTTTGCGATTTCTAAGCCCATGTTCTAGGGATGGGGAGTTGTAGGAGGACACTGTGACCCTAGCAGGTCAGCGAGCACAGGATTACAGTTGATTGGACAATATTTGTATGATAACGAGTGGGATACCTTTTGTATAACTGGTTGGATATCATTTGTATCAGAACAGTTGAGTGGATAGCATGTGAATGAGAACACTTGGTGGAAAATACAAGACAAAAGGAGTTCCAAACAAAAGCATAGAAAGTTGATGGATTTGTTGGTAAGCTCAATACTTCCTCCCTTATCCCATATGACCCTCAGTGTATAAAGTCTGATACCACTAATAAACTTTGGCTTTGACCATCAGTCAGAGTCCATGCATGTTATTGTCAGCTCTGTTCACCAAGTCCATCACCGTGGGACAGTGACAGGGAGTGAGTCCACCCCCCAAGACCTGGAGAAAAGGCATGGCTGGCACCCTGGAGCTCCAGCTTCCATGCTCAGCCCCCAGGGACCTGCTCCTTGCCAGACTGGCATCTCTAGGTCCTGAAGAGGCACAACAAGTACAGCGTCCAGCCAGGCAAGAACAGAGGAGCCCTTAGGAGGACCTGGGGAGCACCTGGAAGGTAGAAGCTGGGCTTCCTGCCTGGCACAAGGATCAAGGAAGTCAATGATTCAATCACTCTCCAAACATTTACTGAGCCCCTGTCACCTTATCAGGTACCATGCTAGATGCTGGGGGCACAACAAAAAGCCAGAAAAATGTCTCTGCTCCCAAGTGACTGGAATGCTTGTGGGGGAGACCGCAGACTGAATATAAGTATGTGCGATCACTTAGGTCATAAACAATAAGATATGGTGACTGGAGAAGCTCTCCCGCAGGGTTGGCTGGGAAAGGCCTTTAAGAGGAGATTAATGTTCAGAACCAGCCTTTAAAAACCTTGGAGGGCCCGGTACAGCAGGCTAGTGGCTGAATCCTTGCCTTGTATGTGCCAGAATCCCATGTGGTGCAAGTTCCCCTCCCAGCTGCTCCATTTCCCATCCAGCTCCCTACTTGTGGCATGGGAAAGCATTGCAACCAATTGGGAGACCCAGGGAAGACTCCTGGCTCATGATTTTGGATTGGCTCAGCTCTAGCCATTGCAGCTGCCTGGGGAGTAAACCACCGGGTAAAAGCCTTTCCAATAAATAAATAAACAGATAAATAAATAAAATCTTTTCAGAAATCTGGGCAAGTAGCTAATACTTAACGGAGGCTGCTGGGAGGCTGCTGCAGCACAGTAGGAGAGGAGCTTGAGTGGCAGCAAGGATGCTCGTACACACTTTGCCCGCCATGTCAGGGAGTCTGCCGGGTGTGAAGGATGCTGAGGGCAAACGGAGGAGCGAGGAGTGCAGTAAGAACCTTCAAACCACAGAGCAGTGACTTGAACCACAACCCCAGACACTTTGGGGGTTAGGGAGCAGGACATAGCACAGAATGTATATCTGGCTTGCTCTGGCCTTGAAAACCCTGGCCATCTCTGGGACCTCCGTGTTTCCATCTGAAATCTGAGGCCTGGCCCAGATCCAATGTTAATAGCTACCCATGTCTTCGTGACTCACAGACTTGCTACTGAACTTGGGGATGGGAGGATGGGGGTGGAGCATGATTTCTACACTGGCCACTGAGTCACCCGGTCTGCTAATAAACTAATAATCTCGCCTCTCTTTTCTCAGCTCAGATGAGCTGTTGGCCACACAGATAACCTGGACGTGGGAGCTCTGTAGGGTGGGGGGAGATATGAGGACAATGCTGTCACTCTGCTTTAAGACCGCCAACCCCCTGTTCCACCCCTAACTACCTATCCACTCAGCTTCACCCCCTCCCAAGCTCCTGCCCGCATATCTCAGGAACAACGAGTGCCCCCCAGCCACCACCCCTTCCCCCCAACCTACGAGGTCCTCAGGAGCTGACACGGTGTCATCAACACCTGCCCCTTGTCCATGCCTCACTCTTTGCAGCCACCTGGAGTAAATCGGTTCAGCATTTTACTTGGTGCTGGGTCCTGTGCTGCCCCCGAGGGCACAGGCGAGTGGCAGAGGCCTCTGATCTGAAATGCCTAAAATGTAGCGTGCAAAGGCAGTGAGGATGACACAGCCACCCCTGCAGCCTCCATCTTTGTTCTTCAGAGATTCGAAAACACCCCCACACGGGCCCTCTATCTCCCAACACACGCCCACCCATGCCCCCACAAACAGACCAATGGCCAAGGCATCTACTTCAATCTCTCACCCATCACAGGACTTCCCTTCACAGAATCCGTGTGTGTCCTTCAACGCTGCCACTGGCAGGGTGCGCTCCACCTCGCCACGGTGGGACCTTATCTGCAGCTGCAAACTAGGCCACCAGGGAGTGTCCTCCAGGGCCAGGGATGGAGAGAGCAGGTCTAATGAAAGATGCCCAGATAATCTAACCTGTCTCACACCCTCCCCTGCTCCACCCAGTCTTACACCAAAGCTGGCCCCCAGAGAGCAGAACACACAGCCTGGCCTTTTCTGGCAGCCCTTGCCGTCCTCTGTAATGTACTCCCTTGCATGTACTTACAACAATTCAAAACAAAACAAAACAAAAAAAAAGGAAAATGTGTTTTTCCTATCTGCTAACAAGGGGATATGCTGCCAATGTGATACAGACTCAAGTGGGCAAAAACCATTCGCTATAGAGTGAAACTTCTCCTGATGGACAAATTCAAGGTCAAAAATATTGAGAGCCAGGATTGCTGGCTCCTGGAATCACAGCTTGCGACCCATGGACAGGGATCTCTGGGAAGGACTGCCACTCACAGCATCCCCAACCTATCACCTCTGAAGACAAAAACACTTAGTAAAGCAAGGATGTGGGCAAGTCCCTTTCTTCCCCGGTTAAAGGTATCAAAGGGCACACTGACTGGCAAAGTACTCTTGAGAATGGGTGCCCAGGGCTACCCATGGGTGTGTGGGGCAGCTCATCTGCTGACTTGTGGGGGCAGGAGGTAGGAGGACACAGAAGCTTGGTTCCTTTCCAAAAGCAACCCAGACCAAGCGGGCCAGAACCGCCCCCCACCCGCTCTCACCATCACACAAGGAACGACACCAATCACACAGCGGGACTGAGACACAGACACTGGATTACAAATGACGTTGATGAACATTAAGAGAGGGAAAAAGCATGCCCTCGACTTTTCCATATGTAAAAAATCTGAATAAAGAACAATATCAAGGGTCAATGCAATAGCGCAATTGGCTAATCCTACACTTGTAAGCTCTAGCATCCCATATGGGCGCCAGTTCATGTCCTGGCTGCTCTACTTCTGATCCAGCTTTCTGTATCTCATGCTCTCTGTAAATCTGTCCTTATAAAAATGAATAAATAAAAAAAAATACCAAAGTGCTACTGAACAGTCTGTATTAGAATAGTTGATTGTCCAGCAATTTCAATTTACTTCTTGTTTTGTCTAGAGTTTTCCAAATCTCCATTAATTAGCAAATCTTAATTTTCTAACGAAGGTGGGCAAGGCAGGTGAGTGTTTATTAGTAAAGAAAAAATAATAGTCTCAAGTGGGAGATGTTCAGCAAGTGGAATAGAGGCTCAGGGCTGAGAGGCAGGCTTCAACAAGACAGACCTGCAGACCAGGGTGGTGCTGGGCACTTCCCAGGCTCTCCTTCCCTGGCCTGGATTTCACTCGCTGGTCAAAAAAAAAAAAGTTTCCCCCTGTCTCAGTTGGGATGTGGGACACTCTTTCTCCCCTGGAAAAAGCTGTAGTGTTAGATCTGAACTCATGCCCGTGTTCACCAGAGGGGTTCAGTCCCAGCTTGGAGGACACTCAGGGTGTCCTGCACCCCTCCCTTGTAGAGGGGTTCAGGTGCCACTGCTGGAGCGGGGGTGGGAGGGCACAGCATGCCTTGAAGGGACAGACGGCACCAGTGGCGGCAGGTGCACACCTGTCCCAGCCAGGCACGTCCCCGTCTGGCGGCTGTCTCTGAGTATTACAGGACTCCAGTCACCAGCCTCATCCCCGTCTCACGGTCGAAGGCTGAGGGGGAACTGCTGGGGGTCCCTGTAAACCGGAAAGGGTGGACGGCATTACCTCCATCGCACACATGAGGGTTACAATCGGAGGGGGGCACGAGAGGTGACGTGGGAGGTTGCAAAAAGCGACCGGAGTTCAGAACGGAGCATGGAGCAGATGATTCTGGGGCCGGGCTGTCCGGATCAGCCCAGGTAACCATGATTCTTTCCTCACACCCTGACCCGGAGGATAAGCGTTGGCGGCGGCGGGCGGTAGGCGCCAAGCTGCCCCTTGCCTGGGACGTCGCCGGCCCGCCTGCCTCAGGGCCCTTTCCCGGCATCTTGGGTTTGTCAACGCAGAGGTGAACGGCCCCCGTTCCCACAGCCTCTCCGCGGTGACACTCACCCCATCGACCGGACCCCTCACGTGACAGCGCACGGCCTCCATTCGAGCTCTCACTTCGGGCCGCCTCGTCCCGACGCGCACCCCGCAGCACTCCGGAGTAGGCAGCTATGAGGGTCTTCATGCTGCTGCCGGGGCGGGTCACAGCCTTGCGCGTAGCCGCCCAAGCACGTGCCCTTGGCCCATGCCCCGGCCGCCGGGGGCCGGGGCTTCGCGCGGAGCACGGGAGCCCGGGGACGGCGCCGGCGCGGCGGCAGCTACGGCTGGCCGACGGCGGCGCCTCAGACAGCCGAAACCCGAGCCACCGAGCGACGGCCCAGCCGCTCGACGCTCCGCGCGCGGCGCTTTATAACCTCACAAGGGGGCGGGCCCGGCGCGGCGGGGCGCTCCACCCCCGCGGGGGCGGCATCTGCCCCGGGCGCGGTGCGAGCGCGACGGCGGAGAGCGAGCGGAGGGCGAGAGGCGCCGGGACCGGAGCGCTCCACCGGGCGGGCCTAGCCGCTGAGCTCGGGCCAGGGAGCTCGAGTGCTCCACGGGACGGGCCTAGCCGTCCCTGCGCCCCCTCGGCCGCCCCCTGCGCTCCGCCGCGGAGGTTGGTACAGCCCACGGCCGGCGTGGACAAGGAGAGCTAGCACGTGCAAGCCAGGCAGCTGGCTGGCGGGTAGGCCTTGGGGGTGTCTCCTCTTTGGAAGGATCCCGCCCCTTTGGCTGCAAAGGCCTAAGTCTCACCTCTGGTTAGTGATGTTGGGATTAGTTTACCGCTGAACGTCCCGCAGCCTCGACCTTTCCCAAAGTATCCTTAAGTTCACAACTGCTACCCATCTGTCTGTCCTTGGAGGCCCTGCTTGGTGAGGCTGTGGCAAAGTGGACACTGGCAACAAGAGCAAAACAAGAGATGCCAGGTTGCTTTGCAACCACAGAAGGGAGAGGCGTCTGCCCAGGGCTGGGGGCTAATGCGCGGTGGCACCTAGGTTTTCAGTCAGACCTGGAATCGAGTTTGCGCTCAACCTTTAGATAGGCAGGTAAATTGTTTTTATTTGAAAGGCAGAGAGACAAGTTGTGGGGAGTAGTTGTTCCATCTTCTGGTTCATTTCCCAGCCAAGCAGGGTCAAGCCAGTCCAAAGCCAGGAGCAAGAAATTCCAGCTAATCTGGATCTTTCTGGCAGGTGGCAGGGGACCAAGCACCCAGGCGGGCGTTCCACTGTCTTCTTTGATGCATTAGCAGGAAGCTGGATGGCAAGCAGAGCAGTCCGGGTTCAAAACAGCATTGTCATACGGAATGCCAGTGAGAGAACAGGATGGACGGTGAGTGTTACTCTGGAGTAGGCACTGGAGCGGGAATGGAGTCTTTGGAGAGTTTTAAGTCCAGTGTGTTGTCTAAGCCCTGGAGCCACAGCGCAGGACATGGGCAGCAGTGCGGAACAAGGAAGGCAGTGGAGGGCCTACAGGAGGGATTCTGGTGACAGAAGGATGAGCTTCAAGCCAGGCCAGTGTCGGAGAGAATGCAAGGAAGACTTGGCATGTAAAGGGGAGATCTTCCGGAAGGTAAGGGGATGACTGCGTGCAGGGGGTGACGGCCACAAACATGTCTGTGACAAGACAGATGTCCTGGACCCAGCTTGAACAGGCTGGCTGCAGGGCCACAGCCTAAGAGCAGTGTTTGATTCCCAGGTCTGTACCATCTCTCCACAGGGGCAGGGGGAGGATAGGGGTCTGGAAACACTTGAACGCTCTCAAAGTGAATCCTGTCTAGAATATATTCCTGTACCTGAGGCTGAGAGTAGGAGGGAAAATAAACCAGGCAAAGGGACCAGCATGTGGTAAGGCACTGACACTGGCAGAGCTCGGTGCCAGGGGGAAAGACTGGTGGTGTAACATGTGCACTGGACAACATGGGGGCTGGTCTGTGCAAGGGCTCCATGGTGAAACAGGCATGATCTGTTTTGGGCAATGAGGAGAGTATCCTATGGATGGAGAAGGGTGCCCTTGCTGACAACGATGATGCTGGCTTGAAAGACCTTAAAAGTCAGTGTGTGACTTGTACCTGCTCTGCTAGGCTGTCCTGCTGAGCAAGCCTGGAAATGGAACTCATGGTCCATCCCCTCACCTCACAGGATCCTCTAAGGGCCAGAGCTTGAATTAGGAGGCAAGGTGTTCTGGGTGCTGGCCTCTCCTCTGCCAAAGTGTCCTTGGGTAAGTCACTGTCCCCGTCTTGGTCTAGGTTTCAGTTCAGCATTATGGTATGACAGGTGGCAGTTCCTATCCTGCTATTTCTAGTACTTTAGTACTGGGAGATGGAATGATATCATAACATGTCAAGGTGTTACCCCTGAGTAGTGAGAAGTCAGATACCATTATTTTCACAAGTGACAAGACTTCAGGCTGACAGGGTCTGTTTGAAACATTCAGATCCCACATAATACAACACATTTCCCTCTGCCCCTTCTGTAGACCAGGCCCTAAATGGAGCACAGAGGAGAAGCAGACCCAGTCCTTGGTTCAAGGGTATGCAATCAAGAGATAATGTTCCAGGGCCAGCACAGTAACCTAGTGGCCAAATCATTGCCTTGCATGTGTCAGGATCTTATATGGGTGGCAGTTCATATCCCAGCTGCTCCACTTCCCTTTCAGTTCCCTCCTTGTGGCCTGGGAAGGCAGTAGAGGATGGCCCAAGGCTTTTGGACCCTGTACCCATGTGTCAGACTGGAAGAAGCTCATGGCTCCTGGCTTTCAATTGGCTCATCTCCTACTGTTGTGGCCACTTGAGAGGGGGTGAACTAGTGGGTGAACAGCTTTCTCCCTGTCTCTCCTTCTCTCTGACTTTCCAATAAAAATAAATAATTTTTTAAAAAAAGAGATAATGTTCCAAAACTAATGGGTGTGAGACAGCAGCCTGTGGTGCAGGATTATGGAGAAGGCTATGCCAAGTTCAGATCTTCCTTTCCATGCCAGCACCATTTGGTCTGCATGTTTGCCCCTATACATATCACTAAGTCCCAGTGTGGGCCTACCTCTGACCTGTGAATGAGTGTTTGGAGGAAGAGGGAATAGTGGATTGGGAAGGTCAAGAAATGACATTGTCACTGCACCTGAAATGTTGAGTCTGATTCCTACGGACAGAGAGGAAGAGGAAAGGTCCTTGGAAGCTGTCTGTGTCCTGAGCGTTTTCCCTCATAGGAGATAACGTGGGGGCTCACATCACACAGTGACTCTGGCCCCTTCTCCACACATTCCAACATCCTACATTGCTGTGCTGACTTGTCGCACACCCTCCTCTGCCCTTTGCAGTGTAAGCAGGACAGCTGTGAGAATACTCCTGGGGACCTGGGTCACCTTTCTTTATCTCTCCCAACTTGGCCAGTAGGTGCTTTGGTCAAACCAGAGAGAAGTCAAGCTTCCCAGAAGGGCTTGAGGAAGGGTGGCTTTGTGCAGAGTGGTTGACCCAACCTCTCCGCTGAGCCCACTTTGGTGGTGTTCTGCCATGGGGGACCGTGAGTGGGGCCTTTACAGTGTGGGAGGAATATGACACCCTTCTGAGACATGGCAAGGATGGTAAAATGTCCACTTTGCATAGATGAGCAGGGAGAGTGGCTGGCTGACGGCTACCAGGACACATGCCAGGGAGATAGGCACATGAGAAAAACAGAAATGGTTCCCCAGTACCCTTTGCTACACTTGACCCTGGCTTGGGTGAGCCTACTTGGTCCTGGTTTGCAGCCACTCTACAAAGGGACGTGATCACCCTGGTTTACAAGTGGGGTACCGAAAAGTGAAATGACTTGCTTGGTCTCACATAGTGAGCAAGTGGTGAAGCCAACATCTAAGGTCTTCCTCAGCCTCAAGGCCATGGGCTTTCCCTGCTCACAAGGCTAGGGTCAACAGATGGCTTCTCACATTAGCATCACTGACTGCAAGCTAGTCCCCAACCCTGCATGCCATCCCACTGCACCTTCCACCACAGACACACCCTCTACTGCTCCTTTAAGCTTCTCCCACAGCTCTGTGAGTCAGTTCCCATTTCGCAGTTGGAAAAACTGAGGTCCTACAGTTAGAAAACTGTCTAGACATCAGAGATGGGTCACCATTTAAACCAGTTCTCATGCCCCAAGGTGGATGAACTCATCCCCGCTGGTGTTCAGCTCCCTTGGAGAGCAAGTGGGAGGGCAATCTGGCATAGCCCTCTGACCCAGAAACTCACCCACCTCCTTCTTCCTCACTGAGGTGTTTCCCAGCCGAAGCAACTGTGCGGCCTCCCTGGCACTACTTCTCAAGCCCCCTCCTGTCCTTCTTCTGATGACCATCACACTTGCTGCTTGATTGTCAGGGGCCAGGTAAGGTACAGTTTCGAGGGCCAGGCTAAGAAGCCTGAAATAATTTACTTATTTTAAAGATCTATTTATTTTTATTGGTAAGGCAGATATACAAAGAGGAGAAACAGAGAGAAAGATCTTTCATTCATTGGGTTACTCTAAATGGCCACAATGCCCAGAGCTGAGCTGATCTAAAGCCAGGAGAAAGTAGCTTCCTCTGGGACTCCCAGGCGGGTGCAGGGTTCCAGGGCTTTGGGAAGTGGAGCATCGTGGATTAGAGCTGGCAACCATGTGAAATGATAGCACTTGTAAGTAGAGGATTAGCCAATTGAACCAGTATTTCGGCCCCCAGAAGCCCAAATTTCATCCTTCGAGTAAGGAGGAACCATCAAGGTATATAGTAAGGGGTGAGGCAAGGTCAGCTCTGGCCTTTACAAAGATGACTGTCCAGGCAGGAACACCCTGAGCTGTCATCTCCCAGGTTACCCTTCCTAACTACCACTGTTTTAGGTTCCATCAGCAGCTGCAGTGGCTTAAACACCAGAGGGAAGGGGAGGAAGCCCCGTGGGGTGGGAGCCATGTGGTAAGGGCTGCTTGGTAGAAGGGTGTTAGCAGACCTACCATAGCCTGGCAGGGTCACTGTCTGCCTGCCTCTCCAAACTTCTGCAGAGTGCCCATGTCCATGTAGTCTCTCCAGAGCCTAGAGGGAGAGCATGGGGCGGCCAGGGCAGGGAGTGGGCTGGAGGTGAATGGAAGGCACCCAAGGGAGGACTCTTGCCTCCTCAACTCTCAAGGATCACACCTCCCCCCAAACCCATCTTCTTCTGCAGAAGCTATGAGAGGGAAAAACAGGTGGAACCAGAGACCTCTCTGGACCCAAGCACCTGAGCCTGCCTTGTGGTCTTGGTGTGGTTGGATGGAAAGAAGTGATTGAGGGTGATGGGGAAAGTGATCCAGGGTGGCTCCAGAGAATGCTCCTCCCTCTTAGGCCAGGCCTTGGGGGACTTGGTAACAGCCTTTGACTCTGTCGTGTGTGACAGATCTGGTCTACAGAAGAGGGGTCGGGTCAGGCTGAGACCCTTGGGAAGCAGTGTTCAAAGCAGCCCTGGGCCTGTTTTAGAACGTTCTGTCGCAATGTGTACAGAAAGCTCCCTTGCATCATTCTTTCAGCAGTTTCTTACTCAACTCACCCTAGGCCTTTTCCCCCACAGAGTAAGGCGGTTTGAGGGACCATCTGTTGCACAAAGAGTGCCTGATACATTCATTTTCCATCTGTGCTTCTGTGTTCCCATTCTTGCCCTCTGCACACAAACACACACATATGCACATGCACACAATGTGTACACATACGTGCATATAGTGCACACACACACATACACACACAGCCCTGTGCTGCATGCTGGGGTGCCAGTCCCTGATCTGCTTTCTGGGAGAAAAAGCAGCAATGTGTTATAAATATATATATTGTAGAACAATAGCCTCCCTGGCCTTCTTTTTCAGTGGTGAAGCCCCAAGTTCAAACACAGCTGGGTTTGAAAGCCTGAGAGGCAACATGGGCTTGTCAGTGGGTCATTTGATAGTCCCTAGCAGTATCTACTCCATAAACCCACCCCTGCCTTCTCGGTTCTTATTTCCAATCCCAACATGAGGACTTGTGCTGATAACACCACTCTCAAATCCTGCATACCCACCAGGCCTTGGGCTGGATACTTCTGGTTCATTATCTTAGTCTTGACCACACGTCTTCAGGGAGGTCACAGACATCTTCCTATTTGAATGGGGCACAGGGAAGTAGCCTTGACACCCCAGTAAGCAGCACTGTTGTGTGGCAAAGCTTAGAGATGCTTCAGTCTGGGGTCCTGGCCATGGCTGGGTGTGTGGGGCTCAGGAAAGGTGTCTTAATTGAAATTTACTTCTAGTTTTTGGCTCCTGGCTTCAGCCTGACCCAGCCCCAGCCATTGTGATTATTTGGAAATGAGCCAGCAGATGGAAGCGCTCTGTCTTTCTTTCTCTGTAACTCTGTGTTTCAAATAAATCTTTAAGAACACAAAAACCAGAAAGGAAGAAAGAAGAGGCCATGGGACCAAGAGTCTGGTGGAAGTGAGGCCCAGCAGTGGTGGTCTCAGAGGAACCTGGAGATGACCCACGGTTAGCTCAGCACCTGTGCCCTGCACAGAAATGGGTGAGTCTTAGCCTTGTTCTGGGGGGACTTGCACCCCAGTGTCGAAGTTCAAGATGCCAGGAAAGGGTCCTAGGAGCAGGGAACACTGCAGAAGAGGGGCTGCTGAGCTGGGTTCACCTGAGCAAAGCCTGCAGCAATAGTTCACCAGCATTAGTTACTGTGCTGGCTGGGGTCTAGCCCCATGGTTCCTGGCCAAGTAGGTCTGGGCTGTGGCTGGCTGGCTGCCTCGGATGCTACTGGCTTGAAGTGACATTTTGATAACAGCCACAGAGATGCCAGTGCAGAGCAGGGCTTCTTTACTTTGTTCAGTGGCTCCAACTGCACGTAAGAGGAACATGGGCTGGAGAAATATGTAGTGTCTAGGGCCTGGGCTTCCATTGGAAAGGCAGCAGGAGGCTGGAGGTAAGCTAGTGCCACCTTGATTTTTCCAAAGGCAGAAGGAAGTACCTCAGATAAACACTGAGCCTCAGCATTTATTGTTTATTTTCTGCCAGGTGCTATTCTGGATGGATTTATTTAAGCTTCCCTGGAGCCCTATGGAGTAGCTACTGTAATTAGACCCATTTTTCAGATAAGGAAACTGAGTTCAGATAAGACACTGAGAGGTTGTAAAGGTTGCCCCAAGGGTCATGGAGCTAGTCAAGCAGCAAAGCAGGCATCCAAACCAAGGCTGCTGGAGCCCAGAGCTCATGCTTTGTAAGAACTACCATTCCCTGGTTGAGTTTCTGAGGTCACTGGGGTAAGCATACATACACCGCGGTCTTCAAGAGAAAGAGACGTTGGTTTGCAGGAGCCAGGGCTGTCACCAAGGGAAGGAATGCTGTCACTGTGCCCACAGCTCTTGGCTGTGTGACCTCACAGCACTAACCTGGACCTGGGGTCTCAGATGGCAGGAAGGATGGAGTTTGGCTTCTGGGTGGCTCCAGGCTCCACCCTCAGCTGGTCCTGTGAGTTGCATTTGTTTTTGTTTTTTGTTTGTTTGTTTTAAATATTTATATTTATTGGAAAGGCAGATAGGAGAGAAGGAGAGACAAAGAGGAAGATCCCCAGACCTGTGGTTCACTCCCCAAGTGAGCGCAATAGCCAGAGCTGAAACCAGTCCAAAGCCAGGAGCCAGGAACTCTTCCGGGTCTCCCATGCAGGGTCCTCAACTGCTGTCCCAGGCCACAAGCAGGGAGCTGGATAGGAAGTGGGGCCACTAGGATTAGAACCGGCAACCACATGGGATCCTGGCTCCTGTAAGGCGAGAACCTGAACCACTACGCTGTTGTGCCGGGCCCCATTTGTTTGTTTTAAATCAGCAACCAGCACAAGGGCAAGGAGCTTGCAACAAGTGCCAATAATGGGGGAAAGCAAATATTTGGGGTGAGATGAGCAGGATCTGAAGACCCTGAAAGCCTCAGATTAGGGCTGCATTGAGGATACTGCTCCAGGGCAGTTGTGGGGCAGCGCATGAGATGTTGGCTAAACAGCTCTCAGCTGTTTTCCCTATTCCTATGAAGCCCCCAGTCCCACTTTGGGAATTCTACCCTCATGATGTCCCCAAGGCCCCATTTCCAAGCATCATCAGTATGTGAATCTTGGGGATTAGGTGTTGCACATGGGAAATTTTGGGGAGCAACTCCAACTGTGGCATTTGTCTTCCCCTTCTTTTAACCTTTCACTTTCAACCTGTGATCTGGTTTGGAGATTTGTAAGTACTGGGGCAGTGTCACTCCTTCATGGAGATGCCCACATTTTGGAGAGGTAAATGTTTGCATAACAATTTAGGCATTTTTTTTTAACCCTCCTCTCACTTCCACCTGATTTTAGGGTGGGGCCAAGGCCCAGGCAAGAGATTAGCACAGGTACATCCAAATACATTGATAAGGATAAGATCTTATCCATCAGCTTCTTGTCTACTCCACCCCTGCAACTTCATGAATATTGGAAACATAGAGTGAGATCCAGTATTAAGTCTGCTGGAACCTAGAATAGTAGTTGTCATTCATTCAACACATGGACCATATCCGTGCTGTTTACCAAGGCCTGTGTAGGTACTGGGGACACAATGATGACAACAAAATTGACCCAGTTCCTGCCATCCCGGAGCTTTAGAAGTTCAAGGTCAATCTGAGGGATGGGGTAAAGTCTGATCTGAAGGTTTCAGGGAAGAGATCCTTTGGAGACCAGAGACTGATGGTCACTTGGTCCTGACCTAAGCATGTTATTCCTCTTGCCATTGAAGCTTCACAATGACTAAATATCTGAAAGCAGAGAAATTGAGAGTTAGAGAAAGGAAAGACTTGCCCTTGAGTCCTGGATGTTCTTCTTTACTTGAGGTTGAATGACAGGGAGTTGGAGAGTGGAGAAGGGAAGAAGGAAGGAAGAAAAAGGAAGAGACCCAATGTTGGTCTGACGTGGTGATGATCAGGTGGGGAGGAAGGCTTGAATCTGTGTTGTTTTTTTTTTTCCAACACAGTCATTGGGAAGTCCCCAGAATTGAGTCCATGGTTGTCATTTCTTGTGTACACAGTGTTGAGAAATAGGCTCAGACCTGCGATAAGATTGGCGGAATTTGAACCTAGTTAGTTATAGCCTGGTGTGGTCTCTGCCAGGCTACTTCCAAGTGGCTTGGAGCGGGAGCTCTGCTCCTTGAGGCAGTGTGGACATCTTAGCTCAGACTTCCATCATGCCTTCCCCACACCTCACCAGGGCCAGACTTGGAAGAGACACCTCAGGTCCGCTTCTGAGCACCTTCATTAGGACATGTCATCCAAGATTTCACATATTGGCATGAAGTTGGTCACTTGTTCTTTTAATATCTGTTATATCTGTAATGATATCTTTTCTAAAATTCCTAATATTAGTAATTTATGTGCTTTATTTTTTTCCCACAGTCTGACTAGTATTTTATCAATTTTATTTTTCAATAAAAACATGATTTTCCATTTTGTATTTCAGTTACTTCTATTTTTGTATGTTCCGTTCTCTGCTGGCCTGTTACCCTGCCGTATCCATTATACAATTCCATCTGGGCCTTGATGGTATGCCTTTGCTGAAAGATTTGAGAGAAAAGAAATTTAACAATCTACCTGAACACACGAAACCCAAAGAGGTTCAGTGCATTGTGTTCTGGACAGTGAACTGTTATGGGCTGAAAGTGAAAGCAAAGGAAAGCATCATTGCTTGGTTGGCTACAGCGGGGCAACTTGCCTTGCTGGGAGTAGGGCAGGAAGTCACTACATAGGGGTCAGTTGTCCATTTCCAATGAGTTATATTAAGTTAGGTTTTGGTTTGCTTACACAAGCACTGGAACCAGCTCAGCCTGAAGTCCCTCTACTTGTGATTTTGACAGCATTCCCTCCTGTGTGTCTGAGTCTCTTCCTGTGGCAGCCACTTGCTTCCTTGCACATATAGTTAATTTTGGGTGAATAGAGCTATCTGCCCCTCTCCCTGGGTAGCTCCTGTCTGCTTGGTGTCAAAGCAGGATCCAAGGCTGGAGGCAATTTCCTGTCCCTCTGCAGGCAATGTTTGATTTCTGTCCTTAATACAATGAACTTCCCAGAACCACATGCCTGTGGCCTGGAGTGAGAGGGTTTCCTCCTCCTCCTCAAAGTGCAGGTGCAGCTTGCTGCTTCTCCTGTCCCAGAGGCAGTGTGCTTTAGCCTGGACCCTGAGAACAAGGTGATCTACCGTTCCTCCCATGGAGATGTTAGGCTTTTGCTTCCTAGAGAGCTGGGTCAGAACAAGGGACTAGGGTTCCTGAGTGTACAGGTAGTGTGGCAGTCCCCATCCCCCATCTTCTCCCACCAAATGCTTGGTAGAAGTCCATGGAGAAGCTTGCAAATGAATCAGATGTCCCTTGGATGAGAGTCTTACAATTATTTCCAATCTGCAAGACCATGCTGGATGTTAAGAAACCATTGGGATTTTTATTAGATGTTCCTTACCTATAGCCATGGTACCTACATTTCATCTGTAAACTGTGACAGCTGAAAGAATATATGTGTCCTATCTTGGAGGACCCCCCCAGGGTCCCTTTGTAAGACTTGGAACTTGAACATAAACTTGCCCTGTGAACTAACTCTAAGCTAAAGTCCAAGCTTGAACTCCTGAGCAGAATCAGAACAGCATTCCAGTAGGACTCATTCTTGTCTGCAGGGAGTCTCTGTCAGGGAGCTGAAAGTCAAGGATACTTCAAGCACAACCTTGACCCAATCCCCCTTGCTTCTTCAGCTGTATCATGCAGCCCCATGGAAGGTAGTACTGTGTGAATAACAAAGCTCTCCCCATGGTGCCTTTTATATAACATTAGTTGTAGTCATGATTATTAGTAGCAGTAATAATAACAGACACCATGGTAGTAAAGTACTATAGTATAGTACTCATACTATAGAGCATTATCTAGTTTATTTATTTGAAAAACAGAAATGCAGAGAGAGGGAGAGAGAGAGAGAGATCTGTACACTAGTTTATTCCCCAAAAGGTTGCATTGGCCAGGGCTAGACCAAGCCAAAGCCAGGAGTGAGGAGCTTCTTCTAGGTCTCCCATGTGTGTAATAGGGACCCAAACATTTAGATCATCATCTGTAGCTTTCTCAAATACATTAGCAGGAAGCTGAATTGAAAGTAGAGTAGCCAGGACTTGAACTGGTACCCCTGATAACATTTCAGAGAGCAGCTATACCCACTATGCCATAACATAGAGTAGTACTACTCTGATTGATCTCCAGGATGCTCCCAGTGCTGTGTGGAGTGCTGTGACATCGTCACTGCTTTATTTGACTAAGAGGATCTGAGTAGGCCAGGCAATAAAGTGACTTACTTGGGAAGTGAGTTTCTGCTGTGTGACCTTGGACCCAGTTCCTGGTCAGCTGTGGCCTGTCATGGCCCTGTGTGTGGGAGCTGAGCCAGCAGTGTGAGACTGCTTGAATGTGTGAGGTGCAGGTTCAAGGCTGTCAGTGCCCAGAGATAGTGTCTGACTCCAGAACTAGTCATATAAATGATGCCTCAGCCACTGTGGAACCTTTATCTTCATGGTCTTTACTTTACTTTTTTTTTTTGTTTTTGTTTTTAAAGAAAGAGATTTATTTGTTTTTATTGCAAAGACAGATTTACAGAGACGAGAGACAAACAGAAAAATCTTCCTCTGCTGGTTCACTTCCAAAGTGGCTGCAATAGCCAAAGCTGAGCCAATCTGAATCATGGAACCAGAAACTTCTTTCAGGTCTCCCACACAGATGCAGGGTCCCAAGGCTTTGGGCCATCCTCCACTACTTTCCCAGGCCACAAACAGGGAGCTGGAAGGGAAGTGGAGCAGTTGAGACACAAACCAGCAGCCATATGGGATTCTGGTGTATGTAAGGCGAGGACTTAGTCATTAGGCTATCATGCTGGGCCCCCAAGGGCTTTACTTTTTCAAAGTTACTCATGGTCCTGGTCTGATGGAACCTGGCAAGAGTGTCTGGGGTATTTAGCAGCAGGGTAAAATCTAAGCTGGAAGAAGAAGGCGGTGGTGGTGGTGAACTGGGTGGACTAGGCTCCAGACTCCCAGTGCATGCTCTTCCCGTTAGCAGTCTGGATATTGCGTGGGTGGTTAGGGTCCAATGCCTGCAGCCTCGTTTGCTGCAGTACTCCGGGCCCAGACATCAGCCCCTCCAGGGAAGGGAGCGGGGCCTCTAGTAAGGTGCCTGAGGGATGAATTGACCCCTGCTCATGATCTAGAGCTGTGAGAGTCACCCAGGACGCTGATAGCAGGTCTGTGTGGAAGGTACCTGTGACCCCAGCCTGAATCAGCTCTAAGACAAAGCACAGCATAAGGGGCTGCGGAGAAGAGGACCTTGTCAGCGGGCAGGGAGTGTGGGTCCCGCCTACCACAGGAGTCCTGGAAACAGATGCCAATGGCAGCAGGTAAAAGGCAGCTGGCAACGCCATGTCCTTGGACTGGGCACTTACAAATGGTCACCCTAACAAAATTTTTAAAAAAGAAACAAACAAACAAACAAAAGAAACGGTCACTCAGAAAAATTGCAGGTTACTTGTGATTTGCCATAATTAAAATGGGAAACCTGGCAAAGTGGTATGTTTGGTTCTCTTTTTGTCTGTTGCGCGCGCGCTCTCTCTCTCTCTCAACAATAAGCATGCTAGCCAAGTTTAATGAACAGAATGCATCTGACAGATCAGGCAAGCATCTCAGTAAAGGACTTATCCAAATAATGCTTTCTAACCTGAAAAATAAACAAACACAATCCCCACCCTGGTGGACCAGTGGATTAAGCAGCTGCCTGTGTCATCAACATCCCATATATATTAGTGCCACTTTGAGTCCTGGCTGTTTCAATTCCAATCCAGCTCCCTGCTAAGGCACCTGAGAGCAGAGGATGGCCAAGTGGTTAGGGGTCCCTGCACTCACCTGGGAAGTCCTGATGAGACTCCTGCCTCCTGACTTCAACTATCTCGGCTCTTGGTGTTATGGCCATATGAAGAGTGACCCAGCAGATAGAAGATCTCATTCATTCATTTCTCTGTGTGTGTGTGTGTGTGTGTGTGTGTGTGTGTGTGTTCCTCTCTCTGCAAATCTGACTTTCAGATAAATAATAAAATAAATCTTTGGGAAAAATCCTGTGTTTCTGAGTGGACTGGCAGGCAAGGGAAGTGGGTTCAGTTGGGTTACTTCTGCCCATTTTGCCAAATGGAAAGAAGCAGATTTGGTTTTACCATCCAGTGGGCCCTGTCAGCTGTGGAGACCATAATGTACCTTACTTGAATGAGCTCAGCTGCTGGGTTACAAAGCCAGTGCAGGCACTGGGGTGGGGCAGGGGGGACTCGGAGAGGTGTGCTCTCAGCCTTTCCTGCACCAGTGTCTCCCTGTGTAATGTCCTGTAACTTTTATCAAGCCTGGGAATCCTGTCAAATCGGTGAGCCCCATTCTACAACCCTGAGCCAGTACAAAGCAAGAGCAAAAACAGCCACCAGCCAAGGCACGCTGTGTGCCAGTTACCCGCCACCTGCTCTCCCTGCCAGATCACCCTTCATCCTCAGGACCTCTGCTGAGCTCAGTCCTGGGTCATCTCCATCAAGGATTAGCCAAAGAAAATCCCCACTTTGTTCATTCTGAAAGTGTCGTGTGTACAGGCTTGCCTCTTGCACCATGAAGGGTGCAAGTTAAGGGGAGGACTGGATTAAAAACAAACAAATAATAATAATAATAAAAACAGCTCCTAAGAATGGGCTGCTGGGGGCATTGCTGAGGGGGTCTTAAACATGTTAGGGAAACAGGAAATGCAGGGAAGCCATGGGACAGCAGTAAGAGGAACAGGTACCAAAGAGAGGGGGTCATTGGCCTAGCGGCCGAAGTCCTTGCCTTACATGCACCAGGATCCCATATGGGTGCTGGTTCGTATCCCGGCAGCCCCGCTTCCCACCCAACTCCTTGCTTGTGGCCTGGGAAAGCAGTTGAGGTCGGCCCAGAGCTTTGGGACCCTGCATCCACGTGGGAGACCCAGAGGAGGCTTCTGACTGCTGACTTCAGATCAGCTTAGCTATGGCCATGGTGGCCACTTGGAGAGTGACTCATTAGGCGGAAGATCTTCCTCTCTGTGTCTCCTCCTCTTTGTATATCTGACTTTCCAATAAAAAGAGACAGAGGGGTTGTGACAGCGTGCTCCCTTCCCAGCCCACATGACCTCTCTGTCCAGTGGGTGGTGGGTAGGTGGGTGGATTGAAGGACAACTAGTTTCTTTATTTTTGAAAATCTTTACATGGTTGATTAGGGCACAAAAGTTCAGGGGCTACAGGAAAGTGGGTAAGACTACTATTTCCACTTTTTTTCTGTATCTGGGATGATGGGGGAGATAAAGGAAGAAGCTCAACCCAGCCTCCCACCCATCCCAGGTCTCCGATGTGGGGCATACCCCAAGGGTCTTGCTCAAGTGGTTTTGTTAGTTCAACAGTTATGAATTGCTGCCAGTCTCACCACTCCAAGCACAATGAGGTCGCTGCAGAATCTACTGATTGACATAGTCCACCTTAGAGTCTCCATTTGCCCAGTTTTTCACTGTCAACATATGGCTGGGGTAGTTGATTGATCTGTTCTGTGCTCTGTTGTGGTGCCAGGTATCCTCTGCAGGTTCCGATAGACTGCCATATCCTCCATGTGCACCTGGTTATGTTCTCCACTGCTCTGTCTGAGCCTCTGAGGAGGCTTGGCTCTGACACTTGCACTCCATGGCAGATCATGGAACCTGCACTTCTCTTCATGGTTAGGGTTCTGAGTCTGGCAGTTCAATTGAAGAAATCCCAAAGAAACTTTGTCCGAGGTGATCCCAGACCAGATTCTTGTGTGTACTTGCAAGTACAGGGCCTGGTTCAGTCCGTCATCCCAATCAGCTGGTGGTTGCAATTGCTGGGATGATTCTGTTTCCAGCTCTGTCCTCCACTGGAAACAATGGGTGTTGCAGTCCAGCCTGATTCTGCCCAGCACACACTCAGCCTTCACATAAACCAGTGGGAGCTACAGGCTTGTCGGAGCAATCCACATAACCCCCACCAGGCCCGCCCCCGCCCTGGTTCCGGTACTTGCCAGTATGTACAGCAGACTAGTCCAGTCTGTCCCACAGCCCATTCAACTCTCATACATGTAAATGGGCATTAAAGCCTAGTTCAACCCAACCAGCCCCACTATCCAGCCCACACACATGCTGGTGGGTGCTATTCTGTCCAGCCATGTCTGCCCCACTCCTGGTTTTCATGTTCTCCTGTGTGAGTGGTAACCCAAGAGGGAGGTGCCCACTATTTCCCTCCTAGACCACTCCTACTCCGGATCATGCACTTTCCAGGTGGTTCTGCAGTTTGACTTGACAGATTAGCCACTGGTGCCAGCATCTGCTATCTGATACTGTGGCAATGCCCAACCAACCCTCAACCTTTCTGCTTTATGTTTGCACCAGTAGGGATAGTCAACCAAGCTTGGCTCTTCTCTGATCTGGCTCACATGAGGCCCACAGGTGTTATAGCCCTGCCCAATCTGGTCTGTCCCCATCCCAATTCATGCTTTCCAGTGGGCAAGGTGATTCAGCAGGGGGCCCTCCACGTTCCCCCTACCAGCTTTACCCCCTCCCTCCCTGGTTCCTACATGTGCTGTGGACCAGTCGGGCATGGCCTGCCTCACCTCAGCATTTGTAGTGGGTGCTGTAGCCTGGCCTGGCCAGGCCTACCCCCAATTGCAGCTGGTGAGGATTACAGTTTAGCCCAGCCCAGCGTGTACCCTATCCCAGCTGTAATGTGTATTGGTATGCGTTGCGACCATATCTGGCCTGACCCATACTGTTCTGGTGCTTGGATTTGTCATCGGTTGATGTGAACTGGTTCAGCTTTTGGTCCGCCCCTGACCTGTGCCAAATGTATGCCAGTGGGTACCTTTCCCTGGCTTAGTCTGAGCTGTCCCTTACCATGCTTCTTGCACTTACCTGCAGGGACTGTGTCCTGTCAGAGAAGTTGCTCAGGTTCCTCCATCAGAACCTCTCCCAATGCCAGATTTCGTGCATACCAGTGGGTCCATGAGCCAGCCCTACTCAGTTCACCTCCTGTCCTAGTAGGAACAGTGGCCTTTTCTGACTGGCCTTCAACCAATCTGGTTTTACTTTTGGATGTTTCAGCCCAGCCAAGGCTCATCCATACCCAAACACAGCTCACACATGACTCAGTAGGGGCAGAGGCCTGGCCTAGTCCATCCTACATCTACCCTGGTCCTCCAGAGCACCAGATGTTGCTGGAGTCTAGCCCGGCTTGGTGCGTCCAGTCCCAGTCCACACTTGTGCCAAGGGAGACTACAGCCATATCCAGACCAGAATGCAGCCCCCATTCCAACCCCTGTGCTCCTTGGTGGGAACCCCAATCCAGCTGGGGTGTCTGTCCCCTTAACTCCCCAACCGGGCCTGTTCCCAGCCATAGATCACGCACATGCCAGTGGTTGCTCTGACCCAGCTTGGCATAGCCCCTCACCTGTCTTGGCCTTTGCCTTCGATGCTGTGGCCTAGCTCCCTGGCTCATGCAGATCAGTCGGTGTAAAAGCCTAGCTTGGCACGACCTGTGCTCCATCCTGATTTCTATTTTTGCTTGTGAGCTAAGGTTTGCTCAGCCCTGCCCGGTCCACCCCATTGAAGGACAACTAGTTTCTTAAAGCAATGTTGGGAAGAGAAATTAGAAAAGCAGTTGAGGAAGTAGGGCAAGGAGGAGAGGCAGGAGCCAGCAAGTCCGGTCCCCCAGGGCTTGGCAGGGTAACCCTTACCCCAGGGCACATTCCATCTTGGAGTAAAGCAGCTGCCTTTCACCAGTTGGCCTTGGCTGAGGGGTCCCTGGGGTGGAGATAGGGCCATGTGGTTCACATATGGTCACTGTGCCCTGCACATGGGCAGAAGTGTGCTAAGGAGTCCACAGCAGGCTGCCAAGGGGCAGGGCAGGTGGTTAGCAGGGAGACTTGTGGAATCACAGAAGGGGACCCATGAAAGTACTCAGGGAGACCTGGAGTGGCTTGTCAATGCCCTCCTGCACCTCTCTCGGATCTCTCTGATTGCAGGATTTGGGATCTCTTCCAACAGCACTGGGTTGCCAGGAGAATAGGAGAGGCTCTCTGTAAGAGTGGGAGCTTTGGCATGAAATAGGAGGCCACAGGGTCAGGGAGCTGCAGAGAAGCAGCTGTTGCAGCTTGGCAGGGCTGGGGGCACCCGACTCTCCTCTGGCCTCCCAAGTCCACTGGCATCAGGCATGTACCCAACCACACACACCCCTGCACACGGAAGCATGGGGACACTGACATGGAGCATGCACCCTAGGGCCCTCCCATAGACTTGTGCACAGGTACATACTGGCTATTCCATGCATACATGTGAATACCCATGCAGAGGTACAGCTGAAGGCTTGCACATATGTATTTCTAAGCTTCTATCAGAAGCAAGGGCAGTCGAGGATACTTTTTTTTCTCTCCAGCTCCCAGGGGAAGGGAGTGGGTGAGGGCAGTGGCAAGGAGCAGGCCAAGTTGCAGCTATTCCCTAAGGACTGCCCCTTGGCCAGAATGGCCTAAATCACGCTGCTCCCAGGATCTGGACTCGTGTCTGTCCAGGGGCTGTCTGTGGGAGGGCTGACAAAGCTGCTGGGAGCTGGGCTGTGCCCCAGCCCTCAAGGATCTCCTCCTGCTTTTTTTTTTTTTTTTAAGATTTATTTTTATTATTTTTTCCTTGGAAAGGCGGATATACAGAGAGGAGAGACAGAGAGGAAGATCTTCCGTCCGATGATTCACTCCCCAAGTGAGCGCAACGGGCCGATACTATGCCGATCCGAAGCCAGGAGCCTCTTCCGGGTCTCCCACGCGGGTGCAGGTTCCCAAAGCTTTGGGCCGTCCTCGACTGCTTTCCCAGGCCATAGGCAGGGAGCTGGAAGGGAAGCGGGGCTGCCGGGATTAGAACCGGCGCCCATATGGGATCCCGGGTGTGCAAGGCGAGGACCTTTAACCACTTGTGCCACCGCGCCGGGCCCTCCTCCTGCTTTTGATCAGGGTCCTCAGAATCAGCCAGGAGAAACTACAGGCCAGGGAAGGAGATGGATCAGACTTCTAGACATATAGCCTGCTCCCCTCCCCCCCCATCCCCCATACATAGTGGCAGCAGCATTCTATTGGGAAGCAAGCACAAGTAAAATATCAGATCTGCTACAAACCGGAGGAGATTCTCAGTCTGGCTGAAGGCCAGGCATTTAAAAAAGGTGGGAGTGGGGCAGGGGGATTGATGCTAAGGCTCCAAGGAAGCAGCGGACCATGGAGACCCAGAGCAAGTACCTGACAGCTGCAAGAAGGCAGCATCAAGGAAGGCTTCCTGGATGAGGTGATACCTAACATGACTTTAAATACAAGAGGGATTGGCTGAGAGTGATAAAAGGTCACTCAGGCAGAGTGAACAGCTTAGGAAAAGTACTGCCACTCAGGCAAGCAGAGTATCCGGAGAACCAGAAGAAAGTTCACCATGGTTGGAGGCTGGTGTATGTGGTGGCAAGGGTAGTTAGGTGGTGCCAGAGGCTCTCTGATCCAGGGAATGGCAAGTCAGAAATGTCTCTGGCTACAAAGCTGAGGGTAGCCAGTGGTGGCCAGAGATAGATTGGAGGAGGAAAAAGGGTGCTAATGAAACAGGGGCAAGATGAGGCTATGCAGGTAACAAGGCATATGGGGGAAAATGCAATTCCATGTAGTTTTAATGGGTACAATTATTTTTAAAAAGTTTTTGTTCTGTAGGTCTACCAATAAGAAAATTGGCACTCTTTTTGGAGGACAATATTTTACTTAAGTGGGGCTCATACTTAGTAGTCCCTACCATGAAACCAACTGCAGACATTCCTATTAAACCAGGCTTGGTGTAGTGGTATAGCTGGTTAAACCATCACTGTGACAGTAGCATCCCATATGGGAGCACAAGATGGAGTGCCAGCTGCTCTACTTCCCAGCTCCTGATGGGCCTGGGAAGACTGTGGAAGATCACTCAAGTGCTTGGGCCCCTGGCATCCCTGCAGGAGACCTGGATGGAGTTTTTGGCTCCTGAATTCCAGCTTTGGTGGGGCTCTGAGCTGTTATAGCCATTTGGGGTAAATGGTGGGTTGAAGGATCTCTGGCTCTCTCTCCTTTCAAACAATTATTATTAATAATTATAATAACCCAAAGCCATTCTTAGTTCCGAGATCCTTCCAACAGAGGCTGTCATTGCCACCCCTCTACTGGGTTAGACTAAAGAGCCTTGGCAGAGGCCAGCGGGAACCACAGGAGCTGAGCCTCTGCTGTTACCATGCCTGACTGCTTGAGGTTCCCAGGAGGCACCAAGACCCTGCAGTCAATAGGAAGACACCAGGAATGGGAACTCCTTGGTACCATGCTATCTCAGGGCCCCCTCTGTAAGCCCTCTCCCAATTGTTGTCCTAAGATGAACAAGCCTGCCAGAAGCTAGTGCACAAAGCAGTTTACCTGAGGTCAGGTTGCAAGCTGCTGGCAGAGCTGGGCTTTGAACTCAGCTTTCAGGAGCCCTAGCCTCAGGTACCCTTGGCTACACCACATTGTCTTCACCACGGACCCCAATCGAAGAGAGATGGAGCCCATGGAGATGGCATGGAGTCAGGTCTCATCTGCCCAGGTCCATTCCTGCTAGCCCAGTGGCAGGAGGACAAGCCCTTTTAACCCACATGCATTGTGTATATAGTTTCCAGGGGAGGAATCTTAGGGGGAGAGACACTGAACTAGGTGCTTGGCATTGGCAGTGATGAGGGTCACATGGGATAAGGGAGGAAGTATTGAGCTAATCAACAAAACCCATCCACTGTTTCTATATTCTTGTTTGGAACTCCTTTTGTTTTGTATGTTCTACCAAGTGTTCTCATTCACATGCTGCCCACTCAACTGTTCTCATACAAATGACATCCAGTCAGTTACACAAAAGGTATCCACTGGGTTGTTATCATACAAATATTATCCAATCAATTGTAATCCTGTGCTCGCTGACCTTCTAGGGTCACAATGTCTGACCTCCTACAAGCAGTATAGCTGAGAACTGGCCCACAGGCTAGTCTCTCTGTAGATGTTACATTGAATTTCAGTAAGTACCTTTTTTGATGTGATGATCATGATAGGATTTTTAGAGTTATTTGCAAGATTTTCTTTTTGAAAAACAGTGAGACAGAAAGAGAAGTCTTTCATCTGCTGGTTCTCTCTCCAAATGGCCATTATAGGAAAAGCTTCATCTGGGTTTCCCATGTGGGTGGCAAGGGGCTAAGTATTTGGGTCACCTTCCACTGTGTTCTCCAGCACTTTAGCAGGAAATCAGGTTGGAAGCAGGGCAGACAGGATGCACATGGGTGTAGCAAGCAGTGGCTCAACTCACTGCACCACAGTACCAACTGCTTATGATAGGATCTTGAGATGGGGGTTCCCTGCTGGCTGATCTGGATGGGCTGTACTTGCCAAGGAAGGAGCCTTGTTAACAGGACGTAGAGCTCTTGCATTGATGTTACAGGCTGGGTTCTTCGGGAGGCAGATTCTGAGATGAATGTTAATTAAGGACAACCTCAGGAGTCAAACACCTGTAGGAGAAACCAAACTGAAGCAGATATTACTCGTCCTGATGTGAGCCAAAGCTGTCCCTTCTTTGCCTGGGCTGAGTCAGGCTCTGGATGGGATGCCCTGTCACAAACAGCTTACCAGAAGCAGAGGACCTGCAGCTGGCGCAATGAGGCCGTCTTCTAAGGTGCACCTGGGAGGCCCATTCCAGTACCCAGCACCCAAGGAAGAAGACAGGGCAGAGCTGAAAGGCCAGTTCTGCACCTGCCTCTTAGTGGCTGTCTATTGCAGAGCTGCCTCAGTTTACTAAGGTAGAAGTGGCTGAGACAACACTGCTCACCAATCTGGGTACATCCTTTGGCAATTCACCTGGCAGTTGTGTGTGCCTCAACTTGCAGCCTCAGGAGCTGGGTCAGTCCAAAGTCAGGAGTTAGCAGCTTCTTTTGGGTCTCCCATATGGATACAGGAGCTCAAGCACTTGGGCTGTCTTCTGCTGCTTTCCCAGATGCATTAACAGGGAGTTGGATCACTAGTGGAGCAGCCAGGACTTGAAGCAACATCCAAATGGGATGTTGGTGTCTCAGGTAGCATCTTAGTCTCTTTGTTCTGTTAACGGTGCCTTGGAAGGGACTGCCTGCCCATCTCTGTGTTTCTTCTCCCACCACAGACATTACTGAATACCTGTGGCCCCAGTGTACCTGGGTATGAACTGAAGCCCTCAGCTGAAGCTTCCAGCAGGTGTGAGGAAAGACACATAATCTAGGAAATGTCTCCCTGCTTTGTGATAGGTGCAAACCTTCCAGGGCCAAACCCAGGCAGGATTGAGTGACCAGGGCTAGTCATCTGGACAGGTGGTCCTCGTGCTGGGGTCAGGCTTTCTTGGCCACAAAGGCAGCTCAGGTGTCACTGAGAGGTCACAGTGGGCATCACCGAGGTGAGGTTCCTGGAACATGCTCTCCAGGGCCTTGCATATGGCAGGTGCTCAGGCAGAGGCCCAAGGTGCTGACTGCTCTTCCATCTAGGAGTAAGGACAGATGCTCTGCTCTGTTCACAGCTGCTATGAGCTCAAGAAATGTCCAGGACCCCTCTTGACCTCAGAAAGTCCTGACTCAGCTTTTCCAGACCCTAGACAAGGCCACACCAGGAAGCCTGCTCACCATTCCCTTCAAGTCCGTGGCATATACACAGCGTAGCCTTCAAACAGGTGTGCTGCCCAGAGACTTGGTGCATAGCCAGCCCCATGCTTGCACCTTGAATCCCAGTCCTCTCTGCCTTTGCTCACTCAGCAGCTTCTGTCTGATGCCCTCCTCGCCTCCTCACCTCCTTTTGAGCCTCAGTCCCAGGCCACATGGCTACTGGCTGTGCTGTACTGGCTGTGCTGTACTGGCTGACCCCTGTCCCAAGCCAAGTCACAGTGTGGCAGTATCAAGAGGGCTGGCCCCTGTGTGCCCTTTGTCCCCAGAGAGAGGGAGAGAGATGATGACAATGCATGACAACTTCTCCCAGGTCAAGAAGCAGCCTTAATGTTCAGAGGAGACACCACCTGTTCCTAGCACTGGAAGACCTGGGGCTTTGTCTCTTGTGCCACATCAGGCCCATTGGCACATCTCATCTGACTGTGTATGTTAGGGTGGAAGAGATGGCCTTCCCCACAGAATGATGACAGTTACAAGGAGCCAGATTCACAGATTGAGCCCTGCACCTGCTGCGCCTGCCACCTATTGGGAAGGCTGAAGCTACATAAGCACACCCTACTCTCAGAAGTGCAGTTTCGGAATCAAGATGGTGAAACAGGGTGCAGACACGTTTGGTATGACAGAGAATCGTTAGGGTGAAGTGCAGGGAGCAGATTACAGGAAAAGATAGGGGTCAGGCAGGCAACAGGGGAGTAACGGGAGACCCCCTGGACACAGGGAGGAGGCGACAATGGCAGAGCTGTGTTACGGGGAACAGAAAATCCACCAGCCACCCGTGAGCAGTGATCCAGACTCCAGTGACAACCAGGGATCCAGTGGTGGCCAAGGATCAGCTCTTGTGGCAGCCAGGTAGGAGCTTGGATTCACATGAGGAGCTCAGGAGGCGAAGGCAGCTGGAACCAGCCAATCCTGCTGAATAGTTTGGCTCAGCAATGAATGGAAAGGGAGTGGCAGGCTTTGTCAGGGCAGACCAGTAGCAGGACAGACCTCACAGCACAGGGATCGAATGCCAGAGTGGGTGCATTTCTGGCTGGTCACACTGGGCTGATCCCACAGGGAGGACAGTGCCAGCTTCGTGTCCTGCAGGATCTGTGTGGTCCCCGAATCTGAAGGCCAACAGCCCCAGCTCTCCAGCAGTGCCTTGCTGGGAGCCATCTTGTGTGTCTAGATAAGATCAGCATGCATATCTGACAAATTATCTAGGACAGTAGGCATCTTCCTAATCTGGAACACTAATTGAACATAAAAATCGACTTGTAGACCTGTAGGTAAAACATCTTAGAAACCTGCACTAAGAAGAAGAACTCACCAAACAGGATTGCAATGTCAAAAGTTGAAAAAAGAAACAGAGGCACAATGGCGTTACCAAGGACTCTCCAGTAAAGGAACAAAAGCCTCCACCACCCTCAGAATTAACTAAGGAAGACATTGGGAAAATGGGGGGCACAGAATTCAGAAAACCCATTATAAAGCTCCTGACCAATAGTGAGTAGCACATTATACAGGAGTTAAAAGAATTTAAGGAATATGTCACACAGGAAATTAATCAAATGAAAGCTGGCATTTCAGAAATTAAGAATACAGTGGAGCAAATTAAAAGTACAGTGGAGAGTCTCAAAAATAGAATCAATGAAGCAGAAAAAAGAATCTCAGAATTGGAAAATGTTTCCTGTCACCAGGGGAAACAAACAAAAAGGTGGAAGCAGAGTTAGGTCAAGCTATACAAAGCATCCAAGAATTTTAAAAAATAATTAAAAGGCCCAACATAAGAATTATGGGAGTCCCAGAAGGTGCAGAAAGAGAAACTGGGGTTAAAGGTGTATTCAATGAAATAGTAAGTAAAAACTTCCCTAATCTGGAGAAAGAATTGGAAAACAATATAAAGGAGCACCATGGAACTCCCAACAAACTTAATCAAAAGCAAAATTTACCATGACACATAATAATCAAGCTCTCTTTAGGTGAACATAAAGAAAAATCCTTAAATGTGCATGTGAGAAAAATCAAGTGACCCATAGAGGAACCCCAATCAAACTCGCAGCTGCCCTCTCAGAGGGTAGGAGAGAATGGAGTGTCAGATTCTAGACTCTAAGAAGGAAAAACTTTTCAGCCCAGAATAACCGCAAAGCTCTCCTTTGTCTTTAAAAATGAAATAAAATTTTTCCACAACAAACTCCAAGAATTTGCCTTTTCTAAATCTGCCCTACAAATAATACATAAACATGTTCTTGTGAAAGAGAAAAGGAATAGCAACTACCAAAACCAAAGGCAAATGTGCAGAACATCCCACTGAAAGGCTAACAGAAGAATCAAAGAACCCATTGCTAAAATGACAGGATCAAACTGCCACCTATTCATATTAACATTGAACGTAAATGGCTTAAGCTCATCAATCAAATGCCATGGGTTAGAGTACTGGATTTAAAAAAATCAAGCTCTCTGCTGCTTACAGGAAACATATCTCACCAACAAAGATCAGAAGAAACTAAAAATGAAGGGAATAGAAGATATTCCAAGTGAATGGTCTCAACTAGAGACCATTATGCTCAGTGAAATAAGTCAATCCTAAAAAGACTAATACTATACGTTCTCCCTAATGTAAGGAAACCATCATACAAATTGGAATGTATAGTGATGGAGTAATAGAGACTAGCATATCCAGATGTGAAGGCACAATGCAACATGCATCCCTACTTCCAAATCAAAGATGGACTCCCAGTGAAACTGTTGGATGTATCTAGACAATGGGATGATGGACTGTCTGACATTGTACCAGCAATGTTGGGTCACAAATAACAGACCAATGGATTATAACTCCTTATGAAGGACTACACTATTGTAACAATATGGGGAAAATCCGCTGGGGATGGGAATTGGCAGGGGGAAACCCCAGACTGTAGAATTGTATTATAAAATTCAAAATAAATATTTTAAGAAAAGAAAAAGAAGTATAGCTTCTTCCTGCACACAGATTTAATGTCTCTTCCACTTGGGGAACTGTGTGTTATATCAGGGCTGCATGCCCCTTCAGCCTTATGTTGTTGCAGTCTTCAACCCTCCATGGCTGCTCCTCGATCCCAGTTGTCACCTGTATTCTTTCACAGCCAGGCTAATGGGATCATATTCAACATTCGTGCCTCTGGCTGACCATGGCCACATCCATATGAGTGCCCTCCGTATGGCCACCCTGGGCTGTGGCACACAGATTGGGGATAGACCAGCACAAGCTCCAAGGGCATGCCTCTGTCACTGTGACAGCCAGTGACCCTCAGAAAACTCACCTTTTGGGCTCACACCCTTGTGTGCGGTGTGGCCAGATGCAGTGATTCAGGTGTAACTGAGTGAACAGAGATGCGTCCATGGTGTGCTGGGTGGAGAGGAAGCACTTGATTCCTGAGAATTGATTCATTCAGCCGAAAGTCCCACTTCCTGGTGATACCAAGGCACAGCAGGCCTGGTGTTGGGGGCTGGGAAGGGGCTAAAGTCAGTGAGGCTACAATCTTGGCCCCTCGAGGGTTCCCAGTCTACCGAGAGGCAGGCAAGTCCACTCACCTGCTAACGACAAGGACCTTTTCACTCCCCTAAAAGGGCATTAGTTCTGATTCAAGCAGAGGCAAGAGCTTGAGGAGAGATGGACAAGCTTTGACCAAGGAGGGGAATTATGATGATCAGTTCAGTGAAGGGTTTCAGGTAAAAGGAGCTGCACACATCACATTCAAGCACAGTGCAAACGCAGCTGGTGGTACAGGTACAGTGCAGAGACTGGTGAGGCTCAGGGGACAGGTAAGAGAGGACTTCGAACGCCAAGCTGGGCAGGTATCTAAGTCTTATGCCCTTGGGACCTGCAGGCCATTTTAGTGAAGTAGGCCTTACCTGGGAGGAGGCCACAGAAGGTAGGTGAGCTGGTGGGAGGGCGTTAGAGGTGCCTTATGTCACCCTAGACAGGGGAAACCCTGTCAAGTGGGGATACTAGGAAGGATGATGCTGGTATTGAAGAGGAATGGGAGTTCACAAGACAAAAGAAGGCAGAGGGAACAGCACGAGCAAGGCCCGAAACTAGGAGTCAGACTGATGCAAGGGCCTGCAAAGGATTCTGGGTAATGGGACACCCCAGTGGGGATTGGGGGGGAGATAGATGCAGTTGGAGGACACTGGGCCAGCAAGGTGAATGGCTGGCTGTCCAGAGACATGGCTTTGAGCCGCACCCATTTCAGTTCCATTGACCCCTCCAGATCCACTCTTCCCAGTCCCTATCCTGCTTTCCTTGCTGGAAGAACAGCAGCCAGCCTTCCTTCCTTCCTTCCTTCCTTCCTTCCTTCCTTCCTTCCTTCCTTCCTTCCTTCCTCTTCTAGCTGAGCTCAAGCAGCAGCACACTTGGCAGGAGACAGAAAGAAGGAGGAGAATGAGGTGGGGATGCTGGTTCTGGGCTTCGATGGCCCTTGGCCAGCCTTGACCCTCACACACAGCTCTCTTTTCTGGTGCCCATGACCTCTGCCTCCACTCATCCTCCCAGGCCTCAGGTGCTCTCAGCCCCAAGTTACTGTGCCAGCTGCAGTAACAACCTGTGCCCTACACTCACCTCTGCAAGCTGGCCCTTTAGTGAACTTTCTCACATTTTTCCCTGGCTCCTGCCAGCACCTCAAGGGTCCCAGTCTAAGCCTAGGGGCAGAGGAGGGCTACTGTGAGCTGCAAGGACGTAATATCAAGGTCAGATCTCAGTGTTAGGTGCTCACCATGGCTGCACAGGAGGCAGCAAAACCATACAAGATGGAGTTCCCAAGCAGACATGTGAGGCTGAGGTGGGACCCTCAGGGTATGACTTGATTTTGTTATGGTCAGTGGTCAGTGGATGCATTCCAAGGTAACAGTCTGATGATGCATGTGCCAGGCAGGGAAGAGGGCTAGGAGGCTCAACTGTGGGATTGCAGTCTAAAAATTGAGGTCAGCTACCTGTGAAGATGGTCCAAGCGTCTTCCATGTGTCCCTGCTTCTGAGGATGTGACATTGCTGCTCCACCCAGAGGTGGCCAGCTTTGGCCAATAGAATGCAATGAAAGCGACATTATGTGTGCTGTGCAGACTAGAACTGGAGGGGTTTCTGGCAGCCTCAGCTGTCATCCTGTGGGAATCTGGCTACCCTTGGCTACTAAGAGCCCAGTCAGGAGACACACAAGACAGACAAGCAGTCTGCCCACCTGCCCCATCTCTTGGCAGTGACAGGCTGTATGCAGTTGCAGGAGAACCCGTGCCAGGCCTGAAGAGCTGTATGCACCAATGACTCTTCATGGTCTTCATGCAGCCGCAGACATGCACCAAGAGCCCTTACTTACTAATCTCTTCTGAGGAACTTCCTGGCAGCCCTGTCTGCAAGTCACTTCCTCCAGGTCTTCCCCATGGGCTGGAAACTTTCACCATCTTCCCTGAACGTCACTTCATTCCCACTCATGTGCTGACCTTTGTGGCACCCTGCCAGGAAGCAAGCCCCTGAGCATGCTCCTATCACCTGACAACTGCCACGTACATCCACCACACTGCACCGCAGTTTCTTATCTCAGGACCTGTCACATGTGACCCTATACCCAGAAATTGCAACCCTGATTTCTTAGATGATGACATGGAAGTTTGGTAGTGACGTGGCTGGTCCAGGGTCGCTCAAAACCAGGACCAGGGCTTGAGGTCAGATTTACAGGTGTCTGTCCCCTGTCATGTAGCAGTTATTGTGTAATCTGCTCCTGTTGGGGAAGGATTCACCATCTTCTCCTTCTGGAGGTGGTTACAAGTCCTGGTTCCAGCCAGCCAGCCACTTTGCCCACACCCTGGATGACACGGGTCCCTTAAGCAGGAATCCACAACCTTCTGGCCAGAGCATGGGTGCCCATCTTGCCGTGCCTGTGGATGCGCAGTCCTCACTCAATGCTGGCAGTCCTCCCTGTGGCACTCTGCCCTAGACTTCTCATGACTCAGCAGGTGGGGTCGGGGCTGCAATGTGACGAATCAGGAAGGAAGAGCCTCTGTGGCCTGACTCACGATAGCAGAGGTGGGCTCAGGGTCAGTGTCAAGGTCTTCGCCAGCCCTGTTGCTGACTGGGGTTTAGGAAGGAAGTAAAAAGGGCTAATATGGAATCCTTGCAGGTTTTGATCTGAAATTTATGAAGCACAATCCCCTCCCCCCCTTTTAAAAACTTTATGAAGATTTATTCAGTAATTGGAAAGGCAGAGAAAGATCTTTAATTGTTGACTCAATTCTCAAATGGCTAAGCAGCTGGGGCTGAGCCAGGCTGAAGCCAGGGGCCAGGAGCCAAGAACTCCATCCCAGTCTCCCACGTAAGTGGTAGGAACTCAAGTGCTTAGGCTATCTTCCACTGTTTTTCCAGGTGCATTATCAGAGAGCTGGATGGCCAGCATGGAGTAGCTGGGACTTAAATCAGGTACCTCACCTGGCAGCTTCCTTTGATGCACCAAACACTGGCCTGAAGCACTTCTTTTGTGCCAAGGTCAGGACCTGGGATGAGGATAGATGAGCAAGAGGGGCCCTTGCCAAGCTCTCCACCTGGGCCATGTCAGAGATGAGCCTCAGAGGCCGTCTTGTCAGCTGGGAACACCGCAGCTCAGGTGGAGGGCAAAGGATCCACCTATGGTCACACAATGACACAGCACTGGTCCTTCCAGCTTACCTTCTGGGCCCTGCTGGGTACTACGTGATAGCCCAGGTGATACAGAAATGTGGAGGTGCCAGAGAAGGGGAGGAGGGCAGCACTGGGACTTCTGGGGTGCAGGAATGGGGATGCTTGTAGAACAGGCAGGAGTTGGTGACTTCTTTTGTGCTGTCACTCCAGGTTAGGGGCCAGTAAACCTTGCTGTCTTTTCCCTATGTTTTCATGTGTCATGTGTTACATGGGAGGGCAGAGACCTCAGAAATCATCTTGCTCTAGCCCTGTCTCCCATGTCAGAAAGGAACAAAGGCCATGAAGAGGTAGGCCTGGCAGCAAATGCTGGAGCTTGGCTGTTTCTCCAGCGGCCAGTTCTGATGGAGGTGGGACTTACAGGGCTCTAGGGAGGGGGCAGGGGAGAGGTATCTGCAGAGATGTGCACTCTGTCCAGCTGGGCTTCCTAGCAATGGCCCCACTCCTGTGGAGGCAAACGCTGCTGTAAGCTGGAGCCACTCAGCAAAACTCCAGGTGTTGGTCAACAGGGATGTTGAACTTGAGCTTGTGGGCATCAAAGAGGTTGCACAGTTCCTTGAGGTATCGCTGGTGCAGCTGGTCCACTTCCTCCTCCGAGGGGTTCAGAGTCTTCTGCACCTCGATGGGCTTCCCCACTGCAGGGCACAAGGGTGGGCAGCAGTTCAGCAGGTAAGCTGCTGGGTGTGGGGGTCCCTACCTCCCTAAGCAAGGAGCTTGGAGTCCAGGAAGTAGATTCGCATGGGGCAGGTTGACTCCAGGCTGCATGGGTGCTCATCACTTTAGTCCTCACATGGTAATAACTCTTATGGGTCCTGTTTGATGGGTCAGGTGATGAGGCCAGAGAGGCTAAGAAACTCATCCAAAGCCACTCAGGTAGGGAGCACCAGTGCCAGGTCTTAAACCCCGGAGGGTGCTCTTCACCCACAGGTCACCTGGTTCTGGGAATCCAGGCCAAGCACAAATGCCTATGCTTCTAGGAGGAGGCAAGCTCACAGCCAGGCAGACTCTGTCATCCCCACCGCCCTGTGCTGGCCTGTAGGTCCCCGATGCCTCATCCTAGAAAACAATCAAGAAGGCCCCCAAGTATTCTTCTAGTTCTGCCTGGCCAGGCAGCTCCTTGCCCTCTCCTCTTGGGACAGCAAAAGTCTGCCACATGACACAGGGAAGGTCATGGCCTTGGGGGTTTACCCATTTGCGCTCATCTGGCAGGTCAGCAAGGGCTGGAGAGGAGACGTATGTGCCTCTCACTCCCAGCTGTGATGCAGGAACCTGGTGGGGACCCAAGACATGGAGCTGACATCCAGGGGGCTGGAAAGGCAGTGCCGAGCCTATGCATCCTTACAGCTCTCATCCACCTCTTGCCTGACAACACCCCCAGGCTCCGATTTCAAGCCCATGGCTTTCTGCTTTACACACGATCTAAAAGTGTCTCGGGAACTGTCCCCTGGGATCTGCCTTCTCCAAATGACCCTCCCCATTCAAAGAATTGGACCGCTATCTGGTATGATGAAGCGTCAGGGGCACCCAGATTCTAACCTCCTCCACTTGGTGCCTCCAAGGCAGAGAGATGTGTTGGAGGTTACTGAACTTCTCCATGCCTCACTTTACCAGCATTGAAATGCGGTTAGCCATGCCTACCTGAGTTATGGTTAGGCTAAACTGAGCTGCTTCATGGGAGGCAGCTAATGTCATTATACCTGACACACAGCAATGACTGGTCCTTGGAGCCTCCATTCCAGGTCCTGTGCCAGGCTCTGTGTGTGTGTCCTGGTCTCAGGTGTGGTTGGCCCATCCCCAAGTCCCCCTGTGGCACTCTGCTCAGGTCCTGTCCCCACACCCAGCCTGGGACCCAGCTCACCCACAGTGGTGACGGGCCTGCGGTAGGGCATGAGGCCAAAGCTGTACTGGAAGACACCTCGGCCATGGAAGAGGGGGAAGGAGACACCCATGATCTTGTGCAGCTGGTTCTGAATGCAGCGCAGCCAGGAGCCAGAGGAGTTCTCAACCTGGTCAAATAGGTCATTCTCGCCGAAGGAGAAGATGGGCACCAGGGCTGCCCTGGAGGGGAACAGAGAGCAGAGGGTGTGGGGGGAGACCCCTGAGAAAGTGCAAGCTGGGAAGTAGACTGGCCCCAGCAGGAAAGGACCAGGGACTGGGCCTGGTGACCAATGCCAGAGGCCTGGGGTGCCTCCCAGATCTGACCCAGGGGGCCAGCAGCACCTTCCCAGGACCACACCTCCCAAGCCCATCGGAACAGGTAGGCTGCCCTGCTATGGAGCATCCTCCAGGATAAAAAGCACCTGCTTCCTCTCTGCCCCCTTCAAAAAACCCTTCTTGCACCAGTTGGCTCTCATTCCTCAAAGCTGCTTCACCCCAAGGTGGGAGAACACCTTTGTCACAGACCCCCGGATGAATTCTTATCCCTCCAGCTCGCCTGGGTCTCTGGGGAATCTGTCCACTCTCCCCACCCACCCCAGGTCCCTTGAATCACTGTGTCCCCTTGTCTGAACTTCTCTGAGTGTGCACAGGAGGCACTGCTGCATGGTGGGCCTCTCCGTGCCCAGTGGAATCCTCCTCCACCCGCAGGGAACTCTCGACACTCTGCCCCCGCTGTCGTTCATACCCGTGAGCCAGGGCCAGCCTGATGAAGCCCTTGCGATTCCGCAGCAGCAGCTTGTAGGCTCCGGGCCGCGCGTCCAGGGCCTCCTGGGCACCCCCTACGATGATGGCCAGCAAGTTCCCGCCGCCCTTCCTGCTCAGAATATGATCGGCGCTGGTCTTTTCGGATGTCACCAGCCCTGGGGAAAGGGGACAAGTGTGTGCCCAAACCAGAAGCAGACCGCCATTCGCGGTCGTAAAGGCCGGCCCCTCACTACCACAGCTTGCTCCACCTGCTGCTCCCTGGCTCCTTCCCCTCTTGCCAGTCTTCCTGGGCGCTCAGTCCTGTAGGAGGTTTGCCCTGCATCTAGCCTCCTCCTACCGCTAGGCTCCTGGGAGGCAGACAGGGGCTGGACCCACCTCCCTTCCCTCCCGCAGCCCCAATGGGCCGACTCACCCCCGGACATGATGTAGTCCCTGAAGAATGGCGCCCGGAACCACAATGTTAGCATCATCAGGTGGGGGCGGAGGCCGGGGAAGAGCGAGGAGAAGCCGGTGCTCTCGGTGCACAGGTTGAGGAAGGCTCCCGCGGCCAGGACCCCGTGCGGGTGGAAGCCTGCGATGTAGTTCCGGGAGGGGTCCAGCTCCGCTGTCTTGATGAGCTGCGGAGTGGGTGGAAGGCTAGGTGAGCCGGAGTGACTCTGCTTACTGACCCCATGCCTGACCCTCACCCCCTGCCAGGCTGACACTGGCCAAGCCACTGTCCCTGTCTGAACCTCCCTGTGCCCAAGCACTCGGGGTTCTTAGGGAGGGTAAGACCCCGACGTGTAGTGGCACCTGAGGCCATGTGGCACTAGCTCTGGACACACTGCTCTTCTCTCAGGCTTCTCATCTGTGAAATGGAGCCATTCTCTGCCACCCCTCCCCAGGGAAGCTGGAGAAGCTCTAACGTTTGGGGCTTGCTTGGCAGCACAGAAGGCGAAGCTGGCACAAGCAAGGGCCACACCTGGTGTGACGGGGGGTCGGAGGAGTGGACCTGTCCAGTCAGTGCTTGTGTCACTGACACAGTTCCAGACCTGGGAAGTGTCAGGAGCAGTCCCCACTGGGGGCATCCATAAAAATAAGAATGTGGACTCCCTGCATTCTTCATAGCAGACCATGCCACACCCACAGTGCCTGGACCATGCTACACCCACAGTGCCTGGTGTCCACTCTTCCCCTGGTTGGTACAGAGTAGGAAGGAGAGACCCCTGGGCCACGCAGGTTCTCCGTGAGCTAAAGCAGAGGTGGCAGGTAGTGCTGGCAGCAGAGATGACCACTGCTGCTCCTGCTGCTGGACTGGCGGTCACTATCCTACAATGTGTTGTGTGTGTACACCTGTGTGTGTGTTTACAGGAAGTCCCTTCCAACCTCCTGCCATCACAGCCAATGTATGGGAAGGCTTCGATCTGCTCCCTGGTCCTGGCAGTTAGCTGCCCCCTGCGTGGCCCTGGGTGAGGTCAGAGGGCTGTCTTGCTGTGCCCCATGAGGGGGCATGTTGCAGGCAGCATTTTTACAGCCCTAGCCACAGCACTAGGTCCCTCCTATAGGCCTTGGGCCTGAGTGGCTACATATGCTCCAGACAATGACAGGATCACTGTGGGGGATTCCCAGCTCCTGAAGGGGGAGAGGGCTTCAGTGTAAAGTGGCCACAGCTCCCCCTCAGCAAAGAACATAGCCTAAATCTCCACCAGAACCCCTTTGGGGTGCCAATAGCATGACTTATGGAAGTCCCAAGGCCTAGAAACAACTGCCTGATTTTGCTTGAATTCCCCTGCTAGCTCATTGTCTGGAAGATCATCAGAAGGCCATATGCATGTGACCGTGGTGTGCGGAGGCTTCCAAATGCAGGCAAGCTCACCAGAGCTGGGAATTGTCACCCAAGATCGCTGTAGGGCGTAAGTCTGCAGACTTCCAGCCTGGGATTGGCCAAGCCAACGTGCACGGTATCCCGCCCTCTGCTGGTCACTCGTTAGTACTGCCCATCCTCTATAGGTGATGTGGAAACCTGGACTTTGACAACCCCGAAAAAAACATGCATATCTGATTTCTGCCAATAGGGGATGCTGTGACACCTGCATAGCACGTGGGAGTGCCTGGGTTTGAGTTCCAGCTACTCTGCTACTGATGCAGCTTCCTGCTAATACACCTTCTGGGAGGCAGAAGACAATGGCTGAAGTGCTTGGGCCCCTGCTGCCACCCACGCAGGAGACCAGGATGGAGTTCCAGGCTCCTGGCTTCAGTGGCTGGAAGACTGGAAGATTCTCCCTCTCTGCCATTTAAAATAAAGCCCAGTGTCAACAGTGTCATGACTGAGGAAATGCCCTTGGAACCCAAGGGCAGCGGATCAGAGAGGTTCAGAGCTGACCCAGTGCCGTTTCTGCCCGTCCTGAAGCTGAACACAACCCAGTGAACAGGGGGTAGGTGTTGCCAAGATCCCTAAGCTGCTAGGAAGACTCTCCCTGGCCAAGTTCCAAGGAATAGGCTCCGAGGCCTCTGCTGGCTGGCCTGTACGCTCCAGCCCCATCCACTGGTGTGCCTTCAGCCTTCATCACCCTGCGCAGCACGTGGCTGATCAGCAGCCACCCCGTGCCTGAGCTGCCTCTGTCCTTCTGCCGGACAGGTCGCCCTTCTTCCCCCTGGGGAACTCAGGGCACAGGGAGCAGAGTCAGGACCCTACTCAAGGCTCAGCCCCTGATGTCACTCACTCCCCAGGATACTGTGGCCCTCCTGGCACAGAGGAAGGAATGATCCCCAGGTACAGTGGGCTGAGCGGCTGCCTACATTGCCAACAACCTAAACAGGTGCCGATTCAACTCCTGACTGCCCCACTTCAGATCCAACTCCCTGCCAATGCACCTAGAAGAGCAGCAGGAGATGGCACAAGTGCTTGAGCCCCTGTCACCCATGGGAGAGATCTGAATGAAGCTCCTAGTGTGAGAGACGCTGATGAAGCTCCTAGCTCCTGGTTCCAGCTTAGTCCAACCCCCAGCTATTGTAGACATTTGGAGAGTGAGCCAGTAGATAGAAAATCTCTCTTCTCTCTCTCTCTCTCTCTCTCTCTCTCTCTCTCTCTCTCTCTCTCTCTCCCTCCCTCCCTCCATCCCTCCTTGGTCACTCTGCCTTTCAAGTAAATGAAATAACTCTTTGGGAGAAGATAAAAGAGGAATCCCAGGTTGGAGAGAGGACAGGTAAGAAAAGGAGTTTGGAATCTCCAAATCAGAGGCCCTGGGAGAAGGACCTGAGAGAGCCCTGCAGGGGAAGCACAGATGGGGGCTGGCACCCCCTCTCCTCACCCACCCAGGCCTCTGCTAGCACTCTGCCCTTCAACACCTCCTTCCCTGTAAGGGCACGCCTCCTCTAGCCAACTTCTGCCCTCTGCCCTCTGCCCTGCCCCACCTACTCTTGCCCTTTGTCCAAGAAGCCCTGCTCCCTAGGGTGCTGGGGGGCAACTGGACTGCAGCCCTTGCCCAGCTGTGTTAGTTCTTGTGGGGCTGTATGACTGTCAGGTAGAAGCCGGCTAGGAACCCCGAGGATTCCAGACTCTGCCTCCCAGGTCCTGTAGGGGCCAGAGGAGGTGGGGCCCGTGGCTGGGCCCCTGGCCCTGCTGCACCAACTGCTGACTCAGTGAGAAGGAGCAGAGTCACCTCCAGGTAACAGAGAACCGGCGAGGTGCTTGACCTCTGTGTGTGCCAGAGTCCACACAGCCCAGGGAGGTCTGTGGCTGCAGCACCACCTCATGTGAGGAAACCAGGGCACAGAGGGATGGGAAGAGGGGACTCCCCCAAGCTCCCACACCCAAGGCGGGAATCCAGCCCTTGCAGTTCTAGAGGACCTTCTCCTCCCAGAGCAGACTCAGCCCAGTCACTCTCCCATCGTCACTGCTCTCCCCACCCCATCCCATCGGGACAGCTGGCTGCGTGGTCAAAAGTTCAGTCTCTGGGGGAAGGTGAAAGAGCTGAAGGGTCTGCTCGCTCAGATTCGGGGACCTGCTACAATCAGGCCCAATCTCAAGTCCAGGGTCTGCTGTGGAAAAGGACCATGTGGTGTCCTGAGCCAGACAGTGAACAGCGCTAAGGGTTACCGAAATCCACAAACTTTCAAACTTCCAGGGACTGGCACTGTGGTGCAGTGGGTAAGGTTGCTGCATGCAGTACCAGCATCCCATATGAGTACTGGGTCACATCCCAACTGCCTCACTTTGGGTCTAGCTCCCTGCTGATGTGCCTGAGAGAACAGTAGAGGATGGCCCAAGTGCTTGGGCTTCTGTACCCACATGGGAAACCAGAATGAAGCTCTGGTTCCTGGCAATGGACCAGCCCAGCTCCTGCCATTATGGCCGTTTGGGGAGTAAACAAGCAGATGGAAGCAGTTTTTCTCTGTATCTCTGCCTTTCAAATAGATACAGTTACACAATGTTTAACTTTAATATGTGCCACAAAGCTCCTCCCAAGCCTTTGTAGTCGGTTCTTATGCACTCCTGCAGATGGTCAGCCAAGGCCAGAGAAGTCCATTGGTTCCCCCAGGCCACACAGAAGTAGAGCCCAGGCTCCCCTCTCCCACTGTGCCCACCACAGCCCAGCCAGCCACCGCACTCACAGAAACGGGGAAATAGTCCTTCATGTACTTCCAGATCGCCCAGCGGCGGAAGGCCTCGATACGTCTGCCCCCTTGCCGCGGCGTGTCCCGATCCAGGTACCACCAGGTAGCGTAGAGGATGGCCAACAACCAGAATCTTGTGAACAGGAGGCTGATGAAGACCATGAAGCAGATCTGGGCTGGGCAGGGCAGCAGGACCATCAGAGAAGGGAGGGGATACTGCCAGCCCGTCCTGCCTGGCCCCCAACCCTGGGAGGAAGGGATGAGCTTTCTGTGCTCGCACGGGGGAGGTTGGAGTGCCAAGGGGGATGTAGCACAGCTCCCTGGTCCTCCTCCAACACCCAGTGTGCAGCGGTCTGCGTTCACCAAGTGCACGATGCATAGTGACAATGAACTTTGTTTTTCAAAGTCTCAAAGGGAGACCTCTTCCTGCCCATTAATATTCACTTTATAAGCAGCACCTGCAGAGTCCCAGGCACTTAGTAGCTGTGACAGACAGACAGATCCCTGTCTGTGTGGAGTCAGCTACCCCAGTGCTGTGCTGGGCGCTTTGTGGGTTTTATCTTTCAAACAAGTTTTTAAAAATGAAGAGAGGGAGAGAAACAGACACACACACACACACACACACACACACACGCACACACACAGAGCTACCGTTCTCAGGTCACTCCCCAGATGCCCACCACAGCCGGAACTGGGCCAGGCAGAAGCAGGAGTCAGGACCTCCACCTTGGTCTTGCATGTCAGTGCCATAGACCCAGTTCCTGGGACCCTCCTGTCTTGCCTCCTGCAGTGTGCATTCGCAAGAGCTGGGATGGGGAGAAGAGCCAAGGCTTGAGCCCCAGACACTGGCATACAGGCCGTGGGTATCTGAAGCAAGATATTCATTTATTTATTTATAAATGGAGGGAAGGAGAGAGAAAGAGAGAGAGAGAGAGAGATGGGGGGAAGGGAGAGAGAGAGAAAGAGAGAGAGAGAGAGAGAGAGAGAGAAAGAGAGAGAGAGAGAGAGAGAGAGAGAGAGAGATTCTCTGTCTACTGGTCTACCCCCCAAGTAACCACAATGGCTGGAGCTGAGCCGATCTGAAGCTAAGGAGTCAAAGGCTTCCTCCGGGTCTCCCACATGCCCACATGAGCATAGGGTCCAAGGCCCTGGGCCATCCTCCACTGTCCTCCCAGGGAGCCAAACAGGAAGCAGAGCAGCTGGGACACGAAGCAGTGCCCACATGGGATCCCAGCGTGCATGAAGCAAGGACCCAGGCACTGAGCCATTGTGCAGGACCCAGAAGCAGGATCTTCAGACACCCCACCCATCAGGCCCTGGCAGCCATTCTTCTAGTTCGTCCATGACTCTCACTGCTCCAGATACCTCATATAACTGGGCTCACACAGTCTCCCTCCTGCTGTGACTGGCTTATTCCACTCCCAGCATGCAGTTTCCAGTGCATGTGGGTCAGCATTTCTTCCGGGCAGGTGTTGTGGCTCAGTGAGCTAAGCATCTACTTGGGACATCCATGTTCCTATTTGTCTGAGATCAAGTCCTGCCTCTTGTTTCTGATCCAGCTTGCTGCCAAGGCTGCTCTTGGCCCCAGCCCTCAGGCCTGGAGACTTCTGGTTCCTAGGGCTTTACTCTTGTTCAGCCCTAGCTGTTGCAGACATTTGGGGAGTGAAGTGGGTAGAAGATCTCTCTCTCTCTCTCTCTCTGTTGCTCTGACTTTCAAATAAATAAACTTTTTAAAAAATTCCCTCCTTGCGAAGCTGCGTGGCTTTCCTCTGTGGGTGGAAGCCACAAGTGCATGTGTAGTTTACTTCTACCTATCATGTTTTCACGTACTACTGCATCAGTGACTCACAGTGAAAACTAGGGAGGTCTCAGGTACAAACACAGACCCCTGATTTGCCTAGGAAGCTGGAAGAAGTGTCCCTTGGCTGTGCAGGCAGCTGCTTCCCACCTGCCCTCTGCCCCACCCAGGTCTGCAGCTTAGGCCCCGTCCTTCCCTGCACTTCTTGTCAGCCTGCCAGCAGCCCTGCTAGTGCCTTCAAGGGCTAGAATAAACCAGCAATGGACCACCTGCCCATGCTTGGTTCTCTGCATGTATCTTAAACATTGTATGACAGGCTTCAAGGAGAATGTTAGAAAGGTTTGGGGACAAGAATGTCTTATACTCATGGTTGCACAGCTGTGGGGAATGGCAGGGTTCCTGCCAATTTTAGAGAAGGAGCTAGGAGCCCAAGGAACTGGGAGGGAGAGGTATTGCTTATTTGTTTACATTAAGCATTCTTTCTTTTTAAAAGATTTATTTATTTTTATTGCAAAGTTGGATTTACAGGGAGAGACAGGACAATCTTCCATCAACTGATTTATTCCCCAAGTGGCCACATCTGCTGGAGCTGAGCTGATCCAAAATTTGGAGCCAGGATCTTCTTCCAGGTCTCCCATGTGGGTGCAGGGTCCTGAGGCTTTGGACCATCCTCTACTGCTTTCCCAGGTCACAAGCAGGGAGCTGGATGGGAAGTGGAACAGCTGGGATAGGAACCAGCGCCCATATGGGATCCTGGCGCATGCAAGGCACTAAGCTATCATGCCGGGCCCTACATTAAGCATTCTTACATTAAGTGATCAGCACCCCAACTGGGTCTCTCTCCCCTTGGATAAGAGTAATAGTTATTGCAGGTAGCTCCCAAATTAAGAAAATTATCTCTAGGGAATAAAAACAAATTTCTAATAGTGGCCCTCAAGAAGTGGGATTAGAGACCGGCACTGGTGGCATAGTTGGCCAAGCTATAGCCTGTAAAGCCGATATGCTGTATGAGCTCTGGTTTGAGCCCTGGCTGCTCTGTTTTTGATCCAGCTCTCTGCTAATACACCTGGGAAAGCAGTAGAAGGTGACATAAATGATTGAGTCCCTGGATGCACATGTGAGACCTGGGTGAAGTTCCTGGCTCTGGCTTGGCCCAGCTCCTGCCACTGCGGTCATTTGGCGAGTGAACCAGTGGATGGAAGATATCTGTGTGAATGTGTGTCTTCACCCACCCCTGTCCCTTTGGAACTCTGCATTTCAAATAAATAAACCTTGAAAATAAAAACCCTTAAGGGGCAGGTGTTGCGTGCATCAAGTTAAGCTGCCGCTTGTGACAACAGCATCCCAAGTCAAAGTGCCCATGGGAGTCCCAGTTGCTCTGCTTCCAATGCATTTCCTGCCATGCTCCTGGGAAAGCAGCAGAAGACGGTCCACGTGCTTGGGCCCCTGCCACCCATCCACGTGGAGGACTTGGACAGAGTTCCAGGTTCCCGACTTGAGCATGGTCTAGTCTCAACCACTGCGACATTTGGGAGAATAAACCACAGAATGGAAGATCTCTCTCCCCTGTTTCCCAACTCTGCCACTCAAACAAATAAGATAAATATATTTTAAAGTATCAGATAAATAAAAGATTAAAAACATTCTGAGCTCCTGAATTATACAGACATCATCAGTGTACTGGATTTGGCCTGTGAGCCTTAATTTGCTGATTCCTGTCCTAAATTGTGACTCTCCCCCACTACCTGTCATTCCACACCCCAATTACAGCAGACCCCTGACCCTTCCAGGGGCCCTTCCATGCAGAGTGGACCTTGTCACTCCCCTCCGGGAGCCTCCAGTGGCTCCCCTTTGCCCTCAGGATAAGGCACCTCTTAATCCCTCTCCCTCTGGTCCTTCCGGTCTGGGAAAGCTTTGACCTCTGTGCCCTAGCTAAGCAGGTGTCCCAGTCCAGACACATTCTTGCCCTCAAAAATGTCAGCAGGCAGGCTGAGGGTGATATTTCTCAGCCTCTGTGACCTGCTGGCCATAGTGTGCAGGACTGAGGGCCTCTGGAGCTCACCCTGAGGCGGTCAGTGGCCCCCTAACACCTTCTTGCCTCTGCCTGCTGTGTGCCACCCTTCCTCCCAACACACAGCTTTTTAAAATGCCACCTTGTGGAAGGCTGGAATGAACTCCTTCTAAGAGCAGATGAGAAGACAGACCCTGCCCTCCTGCGTGAGCCTTGCTCACAGCCCAGGCTAGGCCAAAAGTAATCCCATTGCTTCATCTCATCCATTATGACCCCTCATGCTGCTGATGAGAGGTCAGGCACGGGTGGACCCAGCCTCACCAGGAGGCATGCACACAGTCTCAGGTTACACTCCGGCTACTTCTTCTCCCACCTCTCGCCTCCTGCCTTCATTCCCTGGCTCCTACATAACCTATCTGTTGGGACGCAGGGTGCTGAGTGCACTTGATGTGGCTGCTCCGCCCCTCCCCCCATGTCCAGGGCCTCTCCCCCTCCCCACTCCCTGTTGTCTGCCTTACCCAAGGCCAGGAAGGAGAAGACCCACTGGAGCACCGCGAAGGTCTGCAGCCTGCGTTCCCACGGCACAAACAAGGGTGCCAACTCCACCATGGCGTCCGTCTGTCTCTCCCCACGTTCCTCACCACTGTGTGCCGAGATCCCCACAGGGCTGTAGGCCTGCTCAAGCTGGCTGTGAGGGGGCCCGAACTCAGCCTAGCCCAGCACCAAGGCCTCCCTGCCCCAGCCCAGGCAGGGCTCCACTTCCCACAAGGAACCTTTGATTTGCCCCAGCCCCACAGAAGGAAGAAGGAGGGGAGAGAGCTAGTAGCCTTTATCAGCTTTGCTTGCGGCAGCACCTTATCTGCCTCATTCTGATTGCTCTACTGCCTCTCTGATTGCTCTCGGCTTGCCCTTCCAGCAGCTTGAGAGGCCACACTGCATTCCTAACCTGCTCCCACCAGCCCCAGGACCCAGCTCCAACTCTGTTCCTTCTTTCTCTCTCTTGCCACACCCACTCTCTTCCCTCTCTGCAAATAAGCTGGTATGGCTCCCATCCTATCTGACAATCCCTGACCCCACCACCACTTCCTGTCCCACATCTGCTCAGTAAAGCTCCACGAACTCCCTGCATCCCACACCGTCTGGTTTTCCCCTGCCATCTGTCCTCCACACTTTAGATGCCACCGCCCTGCAAAACTGGCTTTGCTTAGTTCACCAATGATGTCTCTGTGTTGCTGGATCCAAGGCCCGGGCCTCAGCACCAACTCCGGAGCCATCAGCAGTCCGAGCGAGGGCTGCTCTCTCCTTCCTGGCCACTGTGTGCCACATGCCCCTGGCTTTCTCCCCCAGTTCCCGTGCTGCTCTTTCCTGTCCTCACTTGCACTCTTTGCCTTGACCAGACGGCCTGAGCCAGTCCCCACGCCCCAGCCTTCAGTATCGCTGCCCTCCACACACATCCTCTGCCGATCCCATCCAGGCCAGTGACCTTGTAGTCCAGCTGCATAGCTGGGACTCCAGTCTGCCGAGCCAGCTTAGATTTCTCCCTGGGGCTCTGAACTTGACTGTGGAGGTAGCCGCTTGACTTCTGCCCTTGAAGGCTGATGGCCACCCCATCACAGCACATTCAAAACTGACTCTGATTTGTCCTCTAGTGCCCCTGCCGGCTCGTTCTCTGCTCTTTCCCATCTCAATAAACGACAACATTGTTAATCCTGCAGCTCAGGCCAAAACCCAAGTCCCATGAGATCACTTCTGTTCCTCTCCATCCACACCCACCAGTTACCATGCCCCACTGGCTCTTCTGAAATCTCTCCGTCTAAATGCAAACTTGGAGCCCTGGAGGATCAAACACGGGGTTGTGCAGGGTTGTGTTTTTCACACAGAGGATACTCCAGTGGTATGGCCACGTGGATCACCAAGCAGAACAGCACCAGCACCCAGTGTCCTTGCCAGTCACTGCCCTCCTCTTCCCAGTAAGTCAACTCCTTGTAATTGGTCTTAATTAGGGATCCATGAAGTGTGTACTCCTTTGGAATTGGCCTCCTCCTCATGATCCTGTCTTTGAGCACCTTCCCTTTGTTGTGGTCTTAGGCAGCTAGTTCCAGGTCACAAGCCATGCCTCCTCCGCCCACATAATCCAAATGAAGCCCACCTGCCATCACCTGGAACCTGAGAGGGGGCAGTGTTGCACTGGTGTGTAATCACTCCTCTCACAAGCCCTCATAAAAGCCCAAGACAGGGAGGGACACTCTCTTGGTATCCTGCCTCCACTGCTCTCACATTCTGTCTCTTGGCTTCCCCAGCACCTGCTTGCTCTTTGGCTTCCCATGGACAGACTCCAAGGACAGGTAACCCCCGAACATGGCCCCTGTATGTCTGTATGCCTCACCCTCTGTTCACTACTTGGGCAGGACAGTTAATGCTAAGATGCCTTGGCTTTTTAATTTGGGTACTTCCAAGAGTTCTAGGGGAGATAAAACCTATTAATAATGGGATGTGGACAGAGGAGCCAGGAAAAGGTGAATGTTTGCAGGTTTGTAAATGTGCCCAGGTTGTTCACTGCATGCCTCTTAAGATAACTTATATTGCTAGGGAAGCTGGGACATAAGTATTCAGTTGAACAGACGAGTTTCATGGCAATGACCACTTGTTCTCTTAGGGTTTTGATTCGTGCTGAACTGCCACGTGGACTTGTCATTTGCTAGTTATCTAGTGGGCCCTGCCATCACCAAGATGGTTAATAACACATCCTCTACTTGTCGGGTGTGATCTCTCTTGCACCCCACAACGCCTTCACCGGAAGTCAGCAGACTTCAACTTCCTCGCCACTGAGGGCAGCGTGTGAGTCGCTCATCCTTTCGGGCGATCATAAACTGTGCTGCTAAAGAGCATTCTCAGATGCCGGAGGCCAGTCCCAGCTGAGTTTGGAGCTCGACAAGGGTGTGTGGAGTCCGCAATAAGGAAAGACAACGCCAGTGACACTTGATGCCCTCTTGTAACAGCTCAAGAAACTGTCCTTTTAATTTACTCAGACACATTTCAAGCCTCTGCACAAACGTTTGATTTTTCTATTTTTACTTCATGACTAAGTGGATATGCACAGATGTTTGATTATCTTAGTTTTTACTTCATGGCCAACTAGGTGATCTTAAAGATAATTCTATAATTTTCTTCAAAACAAGCCATTGTTCATTTTTCAGTAGTAGCCAGTGCGTGACAGCCAGGACTCCAAGGCCAAGGCACATGTGATTACCTGTTAATCAGTAATACATTCCTACTACATTTCTATTTCTACAACTTGCCCATCATTTAATGGGAGAAATATGTCAAAATGGGAAAAACATCAAAATCCAAGACAAAAGTTTCAAACATTAAATCCTCCTACAGGCTCTACAACCTCATAAACAGTCAAATAATAATCAAAAGCGTACCTCTATGATATCAATACACCCTATAATTCCTCTAGTCAAAAAATCACACAAGTGGCTAAAATAGCTACACTTTCTATGCTCCAAAGAGTTGCAAGGACAGGCTAACCTTTAGGGTCACAGTAACTATTTTTATCGCCAAAGCATTTTCATCTCATACTCCCATCATTTTCATTAATTTTTAGGATATTTATCAAGCCATTTCCCAGAAGGCGTGCCACATATCTGAGCCGATTCTGGGCCAATGGGTAGGCACACAATAAAGTGTCCAGAAATAGCATGGGCTTAATGGTACTCTTGTGTGCAAATTGTGAAAGACCCACTCACCAAGACATTGTCAGCAACATTAACTCCCAAACTCACATTGGTTGCAAAAGCCATCTGACAGGGGCGAACAGCAATGCCTCAATAGATTACAGAATTCTTAGTGGGGTGGTTGAGTGTCCACGCAAAAGGGGGTGAGACTGCGTCAAGGTGGTCAGAGAGACATCTGCCGGGCCTTGCCAAACACCTTGAAGCTCCTCTGGGTCTTGTCAAACAGGGGAGCTGTTCTCTTCACAGCTTTGTGTCATCCACACCCTCTGAGACACACTCAGATGGGTCTTTGAGGGCACATTTGCTGGGGACACGGCTTGACATGGAACGGCTGCTTCTTACAGTCAGATGACAGATTGTCTTCCAGAGTAGTTGCGTGCACTCACACACCCCCCTAGCGCATTTGAGCAATCAGGCTCTCGGTGTTGGCCACACTGCAGTTGATTTACTGAGAGCACGGTGGTCCTTGCTGATGCTCACAGGCCTTAGCTAATGACTTGTAAGCTTGAGCCATTTTAGTGGATCTGTCAGCCACTGGGATATCATTTCTCACAAAGTTTTCCTTCCTATCTTTATTTGAATTAAGCACCTCTTGAATTTGAACAGCTACTTTCTGCCACCACAGCCAGCCCCTTGGGTAGTCTGTAGCTCCCCCTTTCCTTGCTGGTCTCTTTCTCTATCATTCTCTTGCCCATCACAGTCCCATCACAGCCAGAGAGACTGCTGGGTCTCAGACTATGGGAACTTTTTCCCAGGATAATCACATCAGTGGTTACTGCCCCCAGGAATCAGTGCGCCACCCCATGGGTCCTTATCCTCCCGACGTTTGCAGTGGTCAGGTTTCTTCTCTGCCAGGGGAGTGAAGGGCTCTCTGAGTCTGGTCTTTTATTTATTTAAGATTTATTTATTTCTACTGAAAAGTCAGATATATATAGAGAAGGAGAGACAGAGATGAAGATCTTCCATCCGCTAATTCACTCCCCAAGTGGCCACAAAAGCTGAAGCTAAGTTGATCTGAAGCTAGGAGCCAGGAACGTCTTTCAGGTCTCCCATGCAGGTGCAGGGTCCCAGGACTTTGGGCCATCCCCTACTGCTTTCCCAGGACACAAGCAGGGAGCTGAATGGGAAGTGGAGCAGCTGGGACACGAACTAGCATCTGTATGGGATCCCAGCACTTGCAAGGGGATTAGCTTGTTGAGTCATTGTGCCAGGCCCTTTAGCTCTTGACCAGCATTGCCTGATAACTAGCCTCGGTAACAGCTTCCCTGGTCCTTTCAGCCTTCGGAGTGGCAGGACCTCCTGCCCTTTGAGCCCCATTTCTGTGCTCCAGGACCCACCTGCTCCAGTGGCCTCTTGCCTTTACCAAAAGACAAAGGGGACCTTTTCTTTTTTCTTTTTTTTTTCATGCCCATCACCTCCCATCATTATCTCCATTTGTTTGGTTTATTTATTTATTTATTTATTTATTTTAATTTTTATTGGAAAGTCAGATACACAGAGAGGAGGAGAGACAAAGAGAAATATCTTTCGTCCGATTCACTCCCTAAATGAGAGCAACGGCTGGTGCTATGCCGATCTGAAGCCAGGAGCCAGGAACTTCTTCCAGGTCTCCCACACGGGTGCAGAGTCCCAAGGCCCTGGGCTGTCCTCGACTGCTTTTCCCAGGCAGGGAGCTAGATGGGAAGCAGAGCTGTTGGGATTAGAACCGGTGCCCATATGGAATCCGGGAGCATTCAAGGTGAGGATTTTAGCTGCTAGGCCGCCGGGCGCCAGGACCTTTTCTTGAGAGTTTGTTGTGAAGGGCCCAGGAGTTCTGTCTCTGCTCCAGGATTCCTGCTGGGCACAGAACTGAACTGTGCTGTGGTTTTCATTTGTTAGATGAACCTGAGGAAGCCCAGATCCTCTCTGGATCTGGATCTCCACTTCTGTAGAGTAGGGACTGGATTAGAACTCCAGGGGAAAGAAAGAACGCTGGGGGTCCACCACAAATGATTCTTAAGATTAATGCTTATTAAACATCTTGCACTTTTGGGTGTACACTGGTAAGTAGGCAATCTGTACACATCATTTGCTTTCATTCTGAAAGCCACTGTCAGTGCTGATGAAGGGAAAACCAGGAGCAAGAGCCGGAGGAGCTGCTCCCCCTGGTGGTCATGGTGGGAAGCTGCGGGGCAGGATGGATCTGCCTCCCAGAGTGCTGCCAGAGCCTGGGGCCCGAGAATGACACTGTGGACAGCAAGAGGGGCTTTGCAGTGTGATGCATGATCATGATTTACCCTTGTTGTCTGGAGTGTGTCCCAGGTCCTCGCAGGGGTCTTCGAAGAGAGTGAGAGTCACAGCAGAAAGCAGTGTGGTGATGCAAACAGAGACCAGAATGACATACCTTGAACATACAGTGAGAATCAGCCAGATATCAAGTGGTACACGCAGCACTTGGAAGCTGAACTCAGATTATAGAATCCCTCCTCAGAGCTTCCAGAAGGAACCAGGCTTGAGGAGCCCCACAGTGGTGAACGGTCCATGCACACATTCCACCCCCAACCGTGAGTGTCCATAGGTGTCTTGTGGATGGAATCAGTGGATGGTGGGTAAGGGGGAGCCCCCACCTCCAAGTTCAGTTCTTCAGCAGATGCCATTGTTTCTAGCTCTGGCACATCTCTCCATCTCTGTCCTTTGTCACCATCGCCCCCCAGGCAGATAGACAGCTGTCACCTCTCCTACCATCAGGCCCTGCTAAGCCTCCTCCCTGCTGCCTGCTCCTTCTCTGGGAGAAGCCAGAAGGAGTTTCTGAAACCCACATCTGAATGCTTTGCTCCCTTGCCCAGGGAGGGCAGGAGACGGCTGGCCGTGGCCACCGCGGTGGCCTTGTTCATCTGTAGCCTGTCGCCAGTACCTCCCCAGAGGCCCCTGCGTGCTGCTGCCAGACGCCCCAGGCATATCCCTGCGTGCTGGGCCTGGATGCTCAGCTCCAGCAGCAGACTGGCTCCAGCTTCTTTTCTCTGCAGCCACAGCCATGACCTTAAGGGAACTTGCACTTCCAAGCTGGCACAAGTCCCTGCGAGGTCTTTACGGGCCTGAAATCCACTGCCACCATGACCAGCACAAAATACCCTTGGCTCCCTCATTAAGTATCATTTACAGCAGTAAAAGGATTTTAAAAGGATTTTTATTATTATTTCCAGTTTTGAGAGCAGTAAATTATTCATTTTACTTTCTTACTTGAACTCATACTTACTATCACTGATACATGACCTGGGCTGCCCTTGACCGAGGACATCACTCAGCCTTGGTGACAGAATCAGCGCACATATTGGTGGTACTCTGTTATGTTTATAAGCCAGCCAAAGCAGACACCTTCTTTTCTTCCCAGGTTGGAAACATTTTTGTAAGCCCTCGAGCAGCTCATGGGCCCCTAGCCGTGAGATATGTGGGTCCCTGGGTCTTTGCAAAGAGGCCCCAGGCCCACAAATGGGATCACACAGAGGCTGAGGCACACAGGAACTGGAGGGCAGGGGTGGGAGGGACCTCAGCTCCTCGCTTGCAGGGCTATCAGGACCACAACAGCTATACCGTAGAGGAGCCAACCCCAGTTCTTCAGATGAGAAAAGGGGGAGACAACACTCCTCCCCAGTGCCCTGCTCTAGAGGCATTCCAGAGACTCCTGGGTACTCCTGGCTCCACCTGATACCCTCTGCTGTCTTCTCTGCCCACTGCTTCCCCAGGGATGCTGGCTCAGCTCTGATTCTCTTGAAGTCTCACGCCTCCAAGGACATACAGCCCCAAGGAGGAAGAGAAATCAGACCTACTCATTGCCCAACTCCGCGAGGTCATTGTCAGTGCCTCACTTTCCTGCTGTCCCCCATCACACAGGCCCAGAAGGTGGAATGAGGAGAGGCTTGGAACTCATTCATGGCTGAGCCAGCAACTGGATCCCGGCTTTCTGACCCACCACGAAACCTCTCCTCATTCCAGCTCATCTCTACTGCGAGGTCAACAATAGTGGCTGCGAGTTAGTTAAGGATTTTAAAACTATGCAACCCCCTGAACAAGGTGTGGTGGTCTGTGCAGGTGCCAGATAGATGAGTTCCTTCCCGCCCAGCTGGTCTTGGCCCACAGTCTCACCATGCACCAAGTTTGGCCAGCCCTGTCCTAGCGGTCCCTTTGGCCAGCCCTGTCCCTTCCCCAGTGGTCCTTGTCACCAGGGCAGCAATCCTGCTTGAGAAGGAGTGGGGTGGGAGGCGATGTGCTGCATGGCTCCTGGGAGCTGGAACCAGGGGCTGGCTGCTTGAAGCAGGTTAACAGCTTAGCTCACGGCCTGCCGGGCCCAGGTCTTCTCTTCTCCCCACCAGTTCTGCTTCCCTTTTCCTGCCTTGAGTATCTTCAGTGCCCTGTGGCTCCCTAGGGGTGCAAGAGGCAGAACGTGGGTCCTCTGGTTCGGTTCCAAGCCACAGTCCCCACACTCATCAGAGCAAATTGATCCTACAAACACTACGTCTCCTGACCACTGCACTTGACCGTACTGTTTGAGCCCAGTGGGAAGGCTTCTCTCTTAAAAATAGAAAAAAAGATCATCACTTAATTTGAACACTTATCAGAAGCAATTCTGACTCAACAAACCAGGATAGTGGACTGCAGCAGTCTGATGTGTCTTCCTTACAGAAACGAATGCTTGGAGTGGAAGTCCCATGCAACAGGAGTCGTCCTGCAAAAGATGGCCACACAAATACCTGGTTCACCATTCTCTTCTACAGTAAAACGTCATGTGATACTCTAGCATGCAGGGAGAAGTCTCACAGTTCAGTACTGTTCCACAAGCCAGGAGCACGATCCTTACAGGGTGCTCCAGTCTCCACCATCAGTGGCATCATCGTCACCTTTCTCACCATCATCACCGTCACCATCCAGCCACCATCTGCCTGCACCTGCTGTGCATCAGGAAAGACCCACCCCATGACCTCACTCATATCCTCACTTTCCACGGAGGGAAACCGAGGCTCAGAGAGGCTCATTAAGTCTCCCATGTTACCCAGCTGATGAGCAGCAGAATTCAGGATCATGGGCTCTAAAAGCCTGTTTTCTACCTGGCAGAATTCTGCTCCTGCTTTTCTTCCATCACCCTACCCACTTGTGTTGCTGGTCAGCTCTTGGCAGTCCTGCGGCTCTCGCTCAGCAGTTCTTGCTGTGATGTCTCAGAAGTGCATGTCCACTCCTCTCTCAGCTGCTGCACGTTGACTCGGGTAGGGGGCAGAGGCTCTGAGCACCCGCTCAATGTCCGAGGGTCCATGACTTGCTCAGACATTCATGGGCTGAATCACTGAAGGTCGTGTGGACGTGTGGATGAAGGGTGGGTGTGGGTAAGTACAGGAGCAGGAAGTAAAGGATAACTCAGATCTTCACCTTGGCTTCTTTGCTGTCACAGGTAATTAAGCCTGGGGCAAGTGTTTGGGAGAGCAGGTAAGATGCCACAGGGGACGGATGGCACGGTCTACTTTAGAAGGTCTGCATTTCCATCCCAGCCCCTCTCCTGCTTCCAGCTTACCCGGAAGCAGGTGATGACCCAAGTGGTTAGGTCCCTGCCACTTGCGTGGGGGGCCTGGCCTGAGTTCCTGGCCCCTACATCGAATATAATCTAGCTGTGGCCTTGGGAAAGTGAACCAACAGATGGAAGATTTCTGTTTGTCTTTTGGTCTCTCAGATAAATGAAATTTTTAAATAAACAACTTTTTAAAAATATTTATTTATTTATTATTGGAAAGGTAGATTTACGGAGAGGAGACACAGAGAGAAAGATCTTCCATCTGTTGGTTCACTCCCCAAGTGGCTGCAACAGTCAGATATGAGATGAGCCAATCTGAAGCCAGGAGCTTCTTCCAGGTCTTCCATGCAGGTGCAGGGTCCCAAGGCTTTGGGCTGTCCTCTCTGCTTTCCCAGGCCACAAGCAGGGAGCTGGATGGGAAGTGGAGCAGCCGGGATATGAATAGGCACTCATATGGGATCCCAGCAAGTGCAAGGTGAGGACTTTAGCCACTAGGCTACTGTGCTGGGCAAAGAATAAGCAACTTTTAAAATAAAGTTAAGTTGCATTTATACAAAACTTATCTCCACCATTGCATTTCTTCCCAGCAGTGATACTGCTGTTCCTCCCAGTGTCCTCTTTACTGATAGTTGATTCATTCAAACATCAAGGACTTGGTTTTCATTTTCATTTTTGTCTTGGGTGGGGTGGGGGTTGGCTATATCTACAATGTGCCTGACACAGTCCTAGGGAATGGAAACATTAAACAGGTCAGGCAGGGTCTTGGAGAACTCAATAGATGTTTTAGTCAACAGTGAGGTGGAAGTAAGGTAAAGGTGAAGAAGAAGAAAAGAAAAGGAAAAATGGGGGGTGAGAGGAGAAAGAAGGAAAGGGGGAATGGAAGAGAAGGGGAGGAGATGGGAGGGAAGGGGAAGAGAGAGGAGGGGAGGGGAGGGGAGGGAGAGGAGGGGAGGAGAGGGAGGAGATGGGAGGGAGGGGAGGAGATGGGAGGGAGGGGAGGAGATGGGAGGGAGGGGAGGAGTATACCTTCCTAGGGTAACTGACCACATGTTCTGCTCGCCCACCTCTGGGCATGTGAACATCCACCGGAGGATCTCCTGGCTGGGACAGTGATGAGTCAGTAAACAGAAGACCCACAGGTGAATTGACTGATATGAAATATGATTTCCCAAATGAATAAAAACTGCCAGGACACACATTCAATTGTTCCTCTCTCTAAGCAGATTTCTCCGGCCTGCTCCACTTTTAAAAGCTTTCTCTCTGTGTCTTTTCTCATTACTCATCGCCCCTTCTTGAAGCCCTGAATCATGCTGCCCTGGTTGCAGCCAAGGGAAGGGGCAGGGAGAGGAACGGAAAGGACAAGAGAGTGTTATAACAATCTCAGAACTGTATCTATAAACTATTGAATCTGTTCAAAACTAACTAAAAGGTTTTAAAAAGCAAATGAGAAGAGTCTTAAATAAATATATACATATTTATGTCAATTTAGAGTAGGTCCAACCAGAGATTGCAATGATTTAGCCTTTAATTATTGTTTAGAAGCAGCTTTATTTTGTTTTTAAAGATGTTTCTCACTTGACAGACCTTTCAGACTTACTGAACCTGACCTTTCCAGAATAATTCTATATTATTGTAAATGAAGAGGGGAAAAAAACCCTGAAAATGGTTTTAAGTGTAGTCTTTTTTTTTAAGATTTATTTATTTTATTGGAAAAGCAGATGTACAGAGAGGAGGAGAGACAGAAAGGAAGATCTTCTGTCCGATGATTCACTCCCCAAGTGACCGCAACGGCCAGAGCTGTGCTAATCTGAAGCCAGGAGCTAGGAACTCCAGGTCTTCCACACAGGCGCAGGGTTCCAAGGCTTTGGGCCGTCCTTGACTGCTTTTCCCAGGCCACAAGCAGAGAGCTAGATGGGAAGTGGAGCAGCCAGGATTAGAACCAGCGCGTTCTGGGATACTGGAGCGTTCAAGGTGAGGACCTTAACCATTACGCTATCGCGCCAGGCCTGATGTATTCTTTTATTTACGTTTGTGGATCTACTTGGTATGCTAAAAATTAAGCAAATGCTTTTTATTTAAAGATTTATTTTATTTTTATTGGAAATTCAGATATATAGAGAGGAGGAGAGACAGAGAGGAAGATCCTCTATCTGATGATTCACTCCCCAAATGGCCACAATGACCAGTGCTGCGCAGATCCAAAGCCAGCGGCCAGGAGCCTCTTCTGGGTCTCCCTTGTGGGTGAAGGGTCCCAAGTCTTTGGGCTGTCCTCACTGCTTTCCCAGGTCACAAGCAGGGAGCTGGATGGGAAGTGGAGCTGCCGGGATTAGAACTAGCATCGTATGGGATCCCAGAGGATGCAATATCAGGACTTTACCTACTAGGTTACTGTACCAGGCCTAACATTTTCTCTGTTTTTAAAGATTTATTTCTTTTTTTATTCGAAAGGCAGATTTTACAGAGAGAGAAGGATAGACAGGGAGAGGTTCTTCCATCTGCTGGTTCACTCCCCAAATGGCCACAATGGCTGGAGCTGAGCTGATCCAAAGCCAGGAGCTTCTTCACGGGTGCAGGGGCCTAAGGCCTTGAGTCATGCTTTACTACTTTCCTAGACCATAAGAAGAGAGCTGGATCGGTGGTGGAACTGTCCCCCATGCAGGATGCTAGTGCTGCATGCAGAGGACTAGCTTGCTACGTCACAACGAGAGCCCCCAGAAAGAACGTTTAAAAAGTTCGAACTTGTACTGTAAGCCTCCTTAGCCTTAGTTTTTAGTAAATATGACCTCATTGTTTAGTCTATCATCTAAGCACTGATATGTTTTTTTTTTTTGAAGGAAGCAAATCAAATGTCAGGGATGAAACCAATGATGTGCAATCACACAGTAAGTTGGAGAAGCAAAAGCAGCTCCATAGGGTGCCGCTAAACCCCACAGCCCAGCACAGTGCGTCTACAAGGTGCTCTTAAAATAGCTCCCAAGTGAAGAATGGGACAGCTTTAGTAAATGGAATGCCCAACAAACTTCAGCTCATAGGAAAAGGTGGGATTATAAGAGCAGTTTTTGTTTCTACTATATAGAAACTATTAAAGGTAGTTACTAGTTTCCATTACATCCTGGAAATATTGTGTAGGGAATCAAGTTTTTCTTCAGATTGTTTTAAAAAGCAGCATCCTTGAATATTAATGTAATGGTAATTGTAAGAGTAATTTAGAAACTAAAACATAATTCAAGATCAAATAAAATATGAAAATGAGGGGCTGGGCCTTCAGCCTAGTGGTTAACACGCTGGACAAGAAGCTTGTACTCTGCATTGGAATACCTGGGATTCATTCCCAGTTCTGGCTTCTGACTCGTGTCACCTGCCAATGCAGACCCAGAAAAGCAGTGATAACAGCTCCAAGAATTGAATTCCTCCCACTCACATAGGAGACGTGGGTCTAGTTCGCAGTTCCCATCTGCGTCTGTTGCTAGCATTTTGGGAGGACACCAGCAAATGGGAGTTCTCTCTCTCTCTCTGGCTCTGAAAACAAGTTTTAAAAATGTGAAATGAAAATGAAAATTATAAAGCCCAAAGAGTGATGTATTAAGGACACATTGTGATAAAAGAGAACTGTGGTCCCCTCAGGCTGGGCAAGGCTCGTCTGACTGGAAGATGGGCTGTAAACCACAGCCTGAAGCGTAAGGAGGAGCCATCTGAGAAAAGAACTGGAAGATCATCCCCAATGATCAATAGCAAGAGTCCAGGCCGAGGGCTGGAGATAGCCTCAAGTGTTTCAGCAACCAAGAGGTGGCAGTGAATGCAGGCAGGAGAGCAGGCTGCTGACAGGTCTGAGCAAGACCATGCAAGGCCTTGAAGGCAAAGGGAAGAAGCCTGGAGTTTTTTCCTAGAAGCAGGGGACCCACTGCAGAGTCCTGGACATGATGCCTTTGGCAAGATAGATGTGAAGCTTCTCTCAAAGCCCCAAGGGTGGTGGCCCGCAGGTGAGTCCAGCTTGGAAAGAGATAACTCCCGTTCCACCTGCACCGGCACAGACAGAGGGAAGGAGAGGATCCAGATGCTTTCTGTAAAGCCACCCTGTCACTGTGAGCGCCTGGCAAAACAACACAGCAGAAAGGAGATGGACAGACTTGGGTTTTAATGAATAGTAATACAAGGAATCCTCAACGTATTAACAAATGGAGCTCCAAAGCACACATCATGCTCAAACTGGTGTTCCACCAAAAAGGCAAGACTGAGCCAATGTTAATGACTGATATCATAATTAAATACTCTGATAGAGCAGATGGAAAAGCATGATTATGTCTAAAAAGCTCGAGAGAGTATTTAGTCAGTTCACCCTCACTGGGTCAACATCCTGCTTCATTGTGAGTTACCAGGAGGCTTGTGATTAAAGACAGGAATAGCAATTCTGAAAGTACAATAAGAGACACTGGATGAAGGAAAGAAATGGCAGGTATGATGAAAAGGAGGATAAAATTGTTAGACAGGTGAGCAATAAATTCAAGACTATCCACAAGCCAAGAAAACCAGAGAGATTTAATATGGTTGCCAAGCAGCAATCAATACATGCAAAAAAATTCAACCTCATTGGGCTCAGCACGGTAGCCTAGTGGCTAAAGTCCTCATCTTGCATGTGCTGGGATCCCACATGGGTGCTGGTTTGTATCCTGCTCCACTTCCCTTCCAGCTCCCTGCTTGTGGCCTGGGAAAGCAGTCCAGGAAGGCCCAAGGCCATGGGAGACCTGGAACAGGCTTCAGGCTCTTGGCTCCTGATCAGTTCAGCTCTGGCTGTTGAGGCCATCTGGGGAGTAAACCAGTGAATGGAAGGTCTTTCTCTCTGTCTCTCTTCCTCTCCACAATAAATAAATCTTTTTAAAAATTTAACACCATTTTGTCTATAATTTACAATGATGAGTGTAATTACAAAACTATGTGATTCGGAAAAAGCAAGAAAAGAAGTTCAATGTCGCTAGACCTGGAAGAAATGCAAATTGAAACTGTGACAAGAGACCACTGCTTACCTTTCAGAATGGCTAAACTTAAAAGCACAAGCAGTACCAAATTCTAGTAAGGGTGTAGAAAAATCTGAATCTCTTGCCCACTGTCAGGCGGATGGAAAACAGGACAGGCCACTGTGGAAATCACCCTGACAGTTTCTTATAGCACCAAGCATACGCTTACTCTACAGTCTGGCCAGCAATGAGCTTTCATCCCAAAGAAATGAAAGCAGTTCATAGAAACACGTCCGTGATTGTTTATCTAGATCACAGAGTACTACACAGCAGCAAAAATGAACAAGCTCTTGACATACACAACAACTTAGGTAGATGTTCAGAAATCTGAGTAAAAAGTCCATCCCAAAGGTTACATCCCATGTGAGTCTCTACAATACTCACACATGTCAAACTCTCAAAGATGGAGAACTGATCTATGGTTGCCAGAGAGCCCTGGGGTTAGCAGGGAGGAAGGGACAGCTCCCGATCTTGAGTGTCGTGCTGGTTGCATGGATCTGGAGATAGGATAAAATGTCACAGAATCATACACGAAAAACATGCCAGCAATGTGCAGTGCACGACATGTAAATGACAAGTCCAGTTAATGGTGTGGTGCTACTATTTTGTTTGCTTGAGTCGTTGTCCTATAATTAAGATGCCACTTTTGGGGAAAAAGGGGTTTCTCTATGCAGTTTTTGTAACTTGCAAGCCTCTAATTATTGAAAATCTTAAGGTTAACTAGCTATGCCATTTCTAATTAAATAATCATTGCAGAATAAACAAACAGCTTTGTAATTTGATAGAATCTCAATAATCATAAAATAGAAATTCTTTTAAAAATATTCTGCAAATTGATATATTTTTTATAAAACTCAGCTAATCGTAAAATTAATATAGAAAGATTAAGGACAAGACTTCCAATGCCATACAGGCACCAAGAAAACAAAGATGTCTCTTTCATGTAATTTTATAGCTGAGTGTACTGAGCAATGCTGGGAGCCCAGCTTGGTGGCCTAACGCAGCTAAAGTCCTCAGCTTGAATGTGCTGGGATCCCATATGGGGGCTGGTTCTAATCCTGGTAGCCCCACTTCCCATTCAGTTCCCTGATTGTGGCCTGGGAAAGCAGTCAAGGACGGCCCAAAACCTTGGGACCCTGCACCTGTGTGGGAGACCTGAAAGAGGCTCCTGGCTCCTGGCTTCAGATCAATGCAGCTCCGGCCACTTGGGGAGTGAATCAGCAGATGGAAGATCTTCCTCTCTGTCTCTCCTCCTCTCTCTATATATATCTGACTTTGCAATAAAAATAAATAAATCTTTTTAAAAATGCCGGGAACCTAATAGGTATTGAAAAATCATCTGGGAAAGAATGAGTGACAACCTAGGAAAAAAAAAGGGGGGGGGGAGGGCATAGAGAGGAAGTGGAGGTGAAAAAATTACCCTGTCAAATATTAAAGCTTACAATGATTTTGAGTATATTTCAGGCATAGGAGTTAGTATATTCATAAAGCAGAATATAGAGTTTAGAAACACACTCACACATATCAAAGAATGTGCTGTGAACTGGAGGAAGCCTCATATGTCAACCTCATCTGTCGGCAAAGGCAGGACTATTCAGAATATCACACTTAAGGAAACACAAACCTCTCACCTGATTCAGTTGGGTGTGCATTCAGCTCAGGCCATGGAAGAGCGTTCTAACCAAAAATGTACTTATTTTCTCATAGAAAGAATGTCAAGAATGAGCCAAAGAAGAAAATGACAAAGATTAAAAATAAACAGCGGGCTGGCACATTGGCTCAACTGGCTAATTCTTCACCTCCAAGCACTGGCCTCCCATATAGGTGCTGGCTCATGTCCCGGTTGCTCCATTTCCCATCCAGCTCCCTGATTGTGGCTTTGGAGAGCAGTAGAGCACGGTCCAAGTCCACCTGCAGGGTCCTGCAGAAGAGGCTCCTGGATTTGGATCAGCTCAGCTACAGCTGTTGCAACCACTTGGGAGGTGAACCAGCAGAGAGAAGATCTTTCTCTCTGTCTCTCCTCTCCGTAAATAATAGCCTTTCCAATGAAAACAAAGAAATCTTTTTAAATAAATGAACAGCAACAAGGATGCACAGGCAGGCTGGGTTGGCCTTGCCCTTACCTAGAATGACAAGTCGTTTGCATCTGTCTCTCCATGACTCTTAGTGTGCAGTTTGTCTCACGGTGGCAGGAAGGTGCTTCATCAGAAAAGAAGCAGGTGAAGAATGGAGAAGAAAAACACTCATATTAAGACAGCCAGTGTTTTCCCAGAAGTCCTTAGTGATTTTCAGCTTATGCCTCATTGGTCAAAGCCATGTCACATAACCACTCTCGGCCACAAGGCAGGTTAGGAAGGTCAGTCAGTCCTCTGTGGACCTGAATTAACTTGGGACACTTCAAGTAAGGAAGAACAGCAGTTGTTCATCCTACTCCACATTCAAATCCAGACTACAAACCTAAAGACAGAAATCTTTTTAAGTATAGGAGGGGCCAGCACTGTGGCAGTTTATATTTCTCATATTCTTTTTCCCTCATTAGTTAGAAATCTATGCTTTCCATGAGTGTGATGGCATAGCACTATAAGCCTCCACCTGCAGTATTCCATATGGGCACCAGTTCCAGTCCCAGCTGTTTCACTTTCAATCCAGCAACCTGGTAATGCACATAGGAAGGTAGCAAAGGATGGCCCAGGTGGGACCCTGCACCTACGTGGGAGACCCCAAAGAAGCTCCTGGCTTGGGATCAGCCCACCTCCAGCTATTGAAGCCATGTGGGGAATAAACCAGCAGATGAAAGATTCTATTTGTAGCTCTGCCTTTCAATTAAATAAATAAATAAATAAATAAATACTTTTAAAAATTCCTATAGCTGAGCCTGATGTGATGGCCCAAAGTCTTGGGACCCTGCACCCATGAGGGAGACCCAAGAGAAGCTTTTGGTTCCTGTTTCAGATTTGCTTATCTCTGGTGATTGCAGCCATTTAGGGAGTGAACCAGAGGATGGAAGATCTCTTCTCTCTTCTCTCTGTGAATCTGCCTTTCTAATAAAAATAAATAAGTCTTTTAAAAAGTGCCTACAGCTTACTTTGGAGTGCCTCGGATCATCTCTCAGCTCTGGTGAGTGACTCCAGTTCCTGCTAAAGCAGACCCTGGGAAGCAACGCCGCATACTGCCTAACATGGGGGAGTGGATTGAGTTCATGTCTTGCAGGCTTAGGCCCCCGCCCTGTCTCAGACATGATGGACGGTTGAGGGATGAGCTAGCAGATGGGAGTTCTATTTGTTGCTTCCTATTTCTCAATGAATTAAAACAAAAAATTAAAAAGAAACCTGTCCCCCAGTGGAAGGATACATACGTGGAATCACATGTTCAGTCAGTGCACTCTGTGATGTTTGTACAGTTTTCTGAATGTGGTACTGTTACTAAGTGGCAAGTGACTACACCCACCCACCTATACACACCCCCCAACACACACACATACACCCATACAGACACACACATACACACATTCACACATTCACACACACACATGCAGATGGGTGTGTGGTTTTTATATTTACAAGGTTGCTTCTTAGACAACAGACCATTAGAAAGCAAGCTGTCCTAACCACATCTCTTTTTTTTAAATGTATTTGCTTTATTATTTCATGATACAGTTCCATAGCCCTAACCACATCCTCATGTATCAATACAGGTAAATCTTACATTCTTACTAATGAGTGAAAGGGAACATGCTAGGGACTTCCTAAAGCATGATGAAATGCACAAAAAGAGTTCAGTGCACAAAGAGTGCATGTGGCTCACAGGTACGTGTGACTGTAGCACGTATCCAGACCATCTTCCAGATGGCGATAAGGTTGATGGAAGCGAGGAAGGATGTTCAGAGTGGAACTTACCATGTATCTGCTATTCCATTTAGGGAGCTCCATGCCATCATCCAGGGGCTCCCACTGGGAAAATCTAGATCAAGTTGAGCATTGAAACAAAAAGTCAGAGTAATGGATTAAACCCTTTGAAAAAAATTAGGAATTGATGAATCCATATTGTTATAAACAAAGATTCCTACTATATACAGTGCTTGATGGAGTAGAAAATCATTATTTGGCAAATAATAAAGGAATAATTATTTCATGCAATAGTTTCTAATGGTTGTTTCAAATTAGTGGATAAAAATTTGATGAGTAACATGAGACCTACAGAGTCTCAAGGTATATTGCTTTAGCATATTTAAATATTAGATTCAATTTTAAAATGAGAATGTTTGGCTGAAGAGGAGATAAGAACACAGAGTAGTTATTTTCAAATACATTTTTAAAATGCTGTCATATGAGACTCCCAAAGAAAGATGCAAATGGCAAGAACTCTCATTTTAGCTCTGAAAAAAGGCAGTGTCAGCCTCTGTCTTCATCAGTTCAGGTTGCTTTAGTTTCACAGTTCTGGAACCTGGGCAGTTGCAGTTCAAGGCACTGGAAGAGCCAGTGCCTGGGGGCTGCCTGCTCCCCTATTTGCAGCTTCCTGGTCTCCATTCTGTCTTCACACGGCAGAATGAGCTCTCGTCTTGTTCTCTTCTAGTAAGGACGCTAATCCCACCATACGCGCTTCAGCCTCATGACTTTATACTCCATCACCTTCCCAAAGCCTCACCCCTAATACAATCCCACCAGAAGCCAGGATTCCAATGGGCAATCCAGGACAGATTGCAACAGTTTGCCAAATAACGAAAGAATAGCAGACTCTAAAATTCTTACTTATCATTCGTTTATTCTAGAATTCTGGGGGCTGTATCCTTTTCTTATTCTGAGATTGTAGGACTCTACATAAATATTTCATGATTCTAAGATTCAATCATTCTTCCATTCTGATTCTAGGCTTGAACGATTTCATGGTTTGGGTATAATTTCTATTTCTGTGATCACATCAATCACAGCTAAAACACCATGACATCTGACTCTAATACCCACATACACTCCAAAATGAAAAGGCAAACCCACAGACCTTGCTCTTCCACCAAACCTGGGATCAACTTTCCTCTGGTTGTGTTCTTGATCGGCGGAGGGAGAGCTTCCAACATTTCACCAGAAAAGATGCTCTCTCGGATGGGTTTTTGACAGATAGCCTTTAACTTGAAGCAGAAAAGACCTAGTTGGCTAAGATTTGTCAAAAAGTAGTTAATGGCTGCCGACTTTTAGAAAGATATCTGAGATGCTTATATGTTTCTCCGTATTAGCATGTGGTATTACATCCACAGATTTTCTGTAATTTTTAAAAGACTTTTTATTTATTTATTTTTATTGGAAAGTCAGATATACAGAGAGGAGGAGAGACAGAGAGGAAGATCTTCCATCCGATGATTCACTCTCCAAGTGGCTGCAACAGCCAGAGCTATACTGATCCGAAGCCAGGAGCCAGGAGCCAGGAGCCTCTTTTGGGTTGCCCACGTGGGTGCAGGTCCCAAGGCTTTGGGCTGTCCTCTCCTGCTTTCCCAGGCTGCTAGCAAGGAGCTGAATGGGGAGCAGGGCTGCTGGGATTAGAACCAATGCCTATATGGGATCCCAGAGCATGCAAGTTGAGGAGAGGACTTTAACCACTAGGCTACTGCATCAGGTCCAGATTTTCTGTTATTAAATTGATATTCCTAGTACAAATATAAGTACCAAATACTTATAAATTATTATTTTAATATATATTTCTAAATTATTTGCTAAAATTTTATTTAGAAATCTTATAGCTATAATTGGCTTACAATTTTTCTTATTGTTGTTATTTTCTAGCTTTGTTGTAACTACTACAACTGTTTCCTAAGTTGATAATTTTTGTGTTTGTTTCCATACTAGGAGTAATTTATACAACATGGAATTACGTGTTCCATGAAAGTTTTGTGGGATAGTCTGTGGGAAGTCATTTTGCTTTGTATTCTTCTATAGATGGATTTTAAACCGTTGATTCAATACTTCAGCTATTCAGCTTTTCTATTCATTATTACATCAGTTTTAGTAAGACATATATTTTTTCTTAGGAAAATTGCCAATTTCCCCTAAGCATATTAGTTACCTATTGCTTCATAGAAAATTGCCCCAAATGGGACAGGTATTGTGGCACAATGTTTGGTTGGCCACTGGGGCACCTGTATCCTGTATCAGACTAGTTCACTTCCTAGCACCTCCACTTCCAATTCAGCCTCCTGCTAATTCACCTGAGAAGTGACAAATGATGGCTCGAGTATATGAGTTCCTGCCGCCCATATGGGATGCAAAGATGGAGTTTCCAGTTTCTGCGTGCCAACTGGAGAGTGAACCAGAAGATGAAAGATCTATTTCTCACTCTTCTCCCTCAGCTTTTCAAATAAATACATAATTTATTTTAAAAGAAAACTGTCCTGGGGCCAGTGTTACGGTGTAATGAGTTAAGTCTGTAATGCCAGCACCACATATGGGTCCCAGTTTTAGTTCTGGATGCTCCAATTCCTATAGAGTTCCTGCTAAAAAAGGCAATGGAAGGTGGCAAAGCAGTGAAAGGTGGCCCAAGTGCTTGAGCCCCTGCACCCACATAGGCTTTGGCTTCAGCCTGGCCATTTGCAAAGTGAACCAGCAGATGGAAGATCTCTAACTCTCCTCAGGCACTCTGATTTGAGATAAGGGCTTTTATTTAAAAGACTGATTAATTAATTAACTATAAAGCCAGAGTTACAGAGAGAAAAAGAGAGAGATTATCCATTCTTTAGTTCACAGGTCAAATGGTCACAATGGAAAGGGAAAACCCAGGTCAAAACTAAGAAATTCTTCCAGGTCTCTCTTCCAATTAGCAGAGAGAAGGATTAGCATTAGAACGGCTAAGACCATGAACCAGCACTTATATGGGACACCAATGTCACAGGTGGCAGCTTAACCTACTATGTCATTGCCACTCATTGGCACGGGCATCTTCTTAACCAGTCTTAATCATTAGGCTAAACACCCCGTCCCTTAGCAAGTTAGCTTCTGTACATCAGCAAATTCATTACCGAATGGATGCAGACGAGCAAAAGACCCAGAATAGGCAATACAATGCTGAAGGAGGAAGGGTAGATACTGCTGCAATCCAACCCCAAGACTCACTACAATCAACACAGTGTGACAATGGTGACTGACCTGAGTGAATATAGTCACCTGAAGTTTGGCAAAGGTGAAAAGACAACATAAGCAAAAATAGTCTTCGCAATAAATGATACTGAAACGAAGAAATTAGATACAGACCCTCCATTTTTTACAAAAATGGACTCAGAATGCACTGTTGGCCTTAACGAAAAGATGCCAAACTACAAAACTCCTTGAAAATAACAAAGGAGAAACTCAAGATGACTTCGAGGAATGCCTTCTTAGGTACACCAGCAAACTCACCAACCATGAAAGAGAGAATTGATTTCACGCAGTTCTGTGGGTCACTCCCCAAGCGGCTGGCTGCAGGGGCCAAGGTTAGGGTCAGCGAGAAACCAGGAGCCAGGAGTTTCATCTGGGTCTCCCACGTGGATGGCAGGAACAAAGCACTTGGGCCATCCTCACTGCTTCCCCCAAGCCATTAGCAGGGTTGGAGGCGGAGCAGCCAGGACTGGAACAGTGCTCCAATGGAAGGCAGGTGTCCCTGTAAGGTGTGAGGGCAGGGAATGGGATACTTACGGATAGTTCTGCCCATTTTTGCTGTGAACCTAAAACTGCTCTAACAAAATAAAATCTAGTAAAAATATAAAATAGTGTCCATTTTAAATTTGTTAATTGTCCACAAATTTAGTAGCACACGATGGCTCAAGTCTTGGGGCTCCTGCACCCACATGGGAGACACAGAAGAGGCTCCTGGCTTCAGATCAGCTCAGCTCTGCCATTGTAGCCATTTGGGGAGTGAACCAATTCTCTCTTTGTAAAGTATGCCTCTCAAATAAAAATAAATACATCTTCAAAAATGCTTTGTTAAAGAAATTATACCAAATTCTGCTTTCTTAATTTTTAAATTATGTTGTTACATGCAAACCATGCAATATATTTCTGATAACCTGTTTTTTCTTATTTTTATAGAATGATTCCTTTTTATTCCTTAGACTATTGTTTGCGTTAAGGCCCATTTTGTCTGATTTTAGTATAGTACATTTGCTTTATTTTGATTAATGTTTGTTTACCAGTGTTTATGTAGCATTAGGTTTTAAACATGTCTCTTGTGAATAGCATATGGTTGCATTTTGCTTTGTTTTGTGCTTTTCTTTAATCTGAAATTCTTTGTCTTTGAAATAAGTTTTTGTAGAAAATATATTTATGAATTAGAGAGGAGAGAGGCCATTCAGCAATGGGTCTTCTTCTCAGATGACTGCAAGAGCCGGGTGGGCCAGGCTGATGCCAGAAGTTAGCTGGGCAATCCAGGTCTCCCATAGAGATGGCCAGAGCCCGGTGGCGGGAGCTGTCCCTTTGCTGTCTCCCAGAGTCTGTAGTAACAGGATCTGGAGTCAGGGATCGGACATGTGCGTTCAGCACCAGTCCTCTGATGTGGACCCACGAGTCTCCGTTGCTCGGCTAAACGCCTGCCCCTCTTGGTCTTCTAACTGGAAAGTTTTAATCATTTGTGTTTACCTCAAACACTAATATATGTGGAAATATTTCCGTAATATTTTATATTCATTATTTACCATGGTTTTTTTAAAAGATTTATTTTATTTAACTAGAGGAAGGAGTGACAGAGAGGGAGAAAAAGAGATCTTCTGTATGTTGGTTCACTCCCCTGGCTGCAGTGACTGGAGCTGGTCCAGGATGAAGTCAGATGCTCAAAACTCCATCCAGGTTTTTGACAAGGGTGGCAGGGGCCTGAGGATTAAGGCCATCCTTTGTTGCTTTCTCAGGTACCTTAGCAGGGAGCTGGATTGGAAGTAGAGCTGTCTGAACTCTGAACTCTGCTGTGCTGTGTTATGGGATGGGATATTAAAACAGTATCTTAATCTATTGTGCTGCAATGCCAGTTCTACCATATATTTTTTTCTTTGTTGACTTCCAGCCAAAATAACTATTTCTATTAGTTTTATTTATATTAAAAATATATTTACATAGAACATGTATATATAATTTACATTTATATATAAATTGCCCTCTTCTTCCTTTCCATGTGAATTTTTATCTTTAAAGATTTATTTATTTTGGGGCCCAGCACAACACCCTAGTGGCTAGAGTCCTTGCCTTGCATGGGCTGGGATCCAGAGAGGTGCCTGTTATGACCATCTAGGGAGTGAACCAGCAACAGTCCCCTCTCTGTCTCGTTCTCTGTAACTCTGACTTTCAAGTGAAAGAACTGAAAATAAATAAAGAACTGTTTTAACCAGACTTACCTTTCCCCTGTGCGGAAGAAGACAAAGTTCAACACAAGCAACTTGCTTTAAGGAAGTGCTCTGGAAGTGCGTATGGTTGGTTGGTTGCTGCAAAGGAAATTAGGGAATGTATGTGAATGGGTGACCAAGAACCCAGCTTAAATTTGGGGCTTGTATATTGTGGGTAGGGGGAGAATGGCTTTGGGTGATTGCATCATTAGAATGCAGTGTCTTCTAATTTTCTGTTTGCTTTAACTGGAAGGAGCCTTCCCCTAGGGCTTGCAAAGATGAACACTAGCAGTAGCCTCATAGTATTCCTCTTAAGCATTTCAGTAGTTTCTGGAGGAGAGAGATGTTCTTGAGGCTAGCTTCAGCTAAAGTCTGAAATGTTTTCTAAGTGTTTCAATGTGGCCCACATGCCCACCACTGCACTAGCTACATTGGCAAGGGAGCATCAGTCTCCCTGTTAATTAGGTGGTCATCGCTGGGAAACGGTAGAGCAGAATTAACTTCACTCAGATACATTGGGGCCATTGGATAGCCCAGGAAGGTTGTATGATTGAATGTGCTTTTGAAATCCAAGTTAAAGCCAGTGTTGTGGCCCATCAAGTTAAGCTATTTTCTGTGATGCAAACATCACATTTTGGAGGGCTTGGTTTGAGTTCTGGTTGCTCTGCTTCTGTTTTGGCTCCCTACAAGGATTCCTGGGAAAGCAGCTGAAAATGGCCCAAGTGCTCCCTGCCACTCACACGGGAGACCCAGACGGAGTTCTGGGCTCCTGACTTAGGCCTGGCCCGGCCTCGGCTCTTTCACCATTATTTAAACCAGTGATGCAGGGTCTTTCTATCTCTCCCTGTCCCCCTCTCTCTATTGCTCTGCCTTTCAAAATAATTAAATCTTTATCAATAAATAAAACCCAAGTGAATAAAGGTGGAAGACAATGCTGTTCATCAAGTTGCTTGGAATACACGTTCTTTCCACCGCTCTTCCTCTCATTAGTCATTCATTCAGCACCTGTGTTAACCTCTGTTCTACTGCCCACACAGTCTGCTCATTGCTTATGAGTCTGTCTCCAGTCCTCCCACTACACACTCCTCCAACCAAGGGCTCCACTGGAGCTAGAGACCACCTGTGTCACACAGAGCCTAGGGCGCAGTGTAGGCAGCAGGGGACTAGACTTGCCAAATGAAAGAAGGATGAGGCTCCTGTGACTTTCCAAATAGGCACACTCTCCACCTGCATTTTGCAATCAATTCCTAATGTAAACCCACACATGGCATTCTTCCTCCACCTTAACTGATGCTGAAATTGTACCTGTAGTAGAGGAGCAAAGAGCTGACGGGCGTAGTGGATATAGCTGGGGGGGCGGGGAGCGAGGACTGGAGGACTGTGCAGCGGATATAGCTGGAGAGGAATTAAGGAGGAGGGACCCACGGGTGTCTGGAGGAACAAGCAGGCTCTGGGACAGAATGTCCAGGTGTCTCTTTGGGATGCTCCAGGTGGGCCTTCTGAATACCAATGGTATTCATTGAGCCCTTGATATATACCTGGTTCTTTGGTAAGCTTGATCGGTGTATAATCTTATTTTGATCCTCAAAAATACTTTGTAAGGCCAGAATTGGTAATCCTGCTTACAGATGACACTGAAGGTGAGCAACTTGCGGCAATTTGCCTGTGGCCATACAGCTAGGACTACAGCATTTGACTCAACTTCCGCTCTGAGTCCTCGACTGTCCGTAGGAACCTGCTACCATTTCCTCCATTCTACAGATGATGAGACTGCAGGTCAGGCCACGATCTTCCTGATCTCCTTCACTCACGTCTCTTTCAAAAATCTCAGGGCTGGATCTGTGGCATGGCAGTTAAATCTCTGCCTGTGGTGCTGGCAACACATTGAGCTTCAGCTGCTCCAATTCTGATCCAATGGCCTGCTAATGCTCCTGTGATAACACAAGAAGGTGGTCCAAGTGCCTGGGCTTCTGCATCCATGTGGGAGACCCAGAGGAAGCCTCAGGCCATTACAGCCATTTGGAAAGTGAACCAGCAGGTGGAAGGTCTGTCAGTCTCTCCTCTCTGTAAATCTGCCTTTCAAATTAAAAAAAAAAAATCAAAACAAAAAGAAAAAGGTTTTTTACCTCTTCTGCAGCGGGTCTGTCTGTGTGGTTCTTGGGTGGGACTGACACCCATTCCAAAGGACTCCCTTAAGGAAGAAATTGGCCAGGGCACCAGCCGCTCCCCTTGCCACAGATCTGAGAAAGGCCTGCACAGCCTGTGTTCAAAGGCAGCTCGGTGCCTTTGCCCAATACAAGCATTTGCCTTTCATAAAGCATCTGTTCTGCGGGTGGAGATTTCACTAGGGGTTTCCTCTCTGTGTATATATGGAATATATAGAAAACACCCTCTCTTTCTCAGGGACTGGTCCTGTTTTACAAAAGAAGGATCTCTGGCTCCAAGGAGGTGAAGCGACGGGCGAGGCAGGCCAGTTGTCAGGAGCGTGGTGCCGTGACCCCCACTGAGGCCCTGATTCTGCGGTTGCCAGGGAGCTCAGGAGGGAGGAGCTGCAGAGCTGGGGGAGGGGAGAGAGGGCAGGGCGAGCTCCCAGCAGCGCGCGCTGACGACAGCAGGTGATTTTTTTCTGCAGCGCGCTTTCTCCCAGCATCTTTCCTGGATTTTTTTTTTTTTTCCTTCGCTGAGCGGCATTGAAGGGTGGGGCCGCTTTTCTGCAGCACAGGCGGCGGCGACAGCGGCTGCAGCATCGTCGGGGACAGCGGCCGAGGTGGCCGTGCTGGGTCTCTGTGGGAGCTGATCGCACCTACTTCCCACCAAACCCAGCTGGGGGTCCGGCTGCGACTGAACACCGACTGCAAAGCAGAACCTCGCCTCTCCAGCTCTTCATCTACGCCATGGCTTAATCCTGCAGCCACCTTCCCTCGCATCGCCTGGCTTGGCCGGGGTCTGCGCCGCCGCAGCCGCAGGGAGGGGCGCGCCCCAAGACGCCCCAGCAGGGCACTCCGGGACTCCCAGCCTCCGGCGCCGCGGCAGACTGCGCTCCCGAAGCGTCCGCAGCCGGTAACAGAGGGTCTTTTCAGACTTTATTTCAGCAGGAACTCTTTCTCACGCTCCCAGGGTGCTCTCTGAGGGAGGAAGGCAAAGTCGCTCCTGCCGATCGGAGCGGTGGGGAGATAAATCGGGAGGGAGCCACCTTGGCCGGTCGGGGTCGGGGGCTGAAGGGTTCGAGCCTCGCTTCAGAACCACAGTGAGACGAGCAAGCGGCCAGCTTTGCAGTCGGCATCATGGCGTGGCCGTGCATCACGCGGGCCTGCTGCATCGCCCGCTTCTGGAACCAGCTAGACAAGGCAGACATCGCCGTGCCTCTGGTGTTCACCAAATACTCCGAGGCCACGGAGCACCCGGGCGCCCCTCAGCAGTTGCCACCGCCGCAACTGCAGCCGGCGCAGCCCCCCTCGGCGCGCGCGGTCGCCATAGAGACGCAGCCCGCCCAGGGAGAGTTGGATGCAGTTGCCCGGGCAACAGGACCGGCGCCAGGGCCTGGTGGTGAACGCGAAGCGGCCGCCGCCCCCGGCCGGGGCGGGTCGGGTCTCGGCCCCGGCTCTGGCTCCACCTCCAGCGCCGGGCCCGCGGACTCTGTGATGCGTCAGGACTACCGCGCCTGGAAAGTGCAGCGGCCAGAACCTAGCTGCCGGCCGCGCAGCGAGTACCAGCCGTCCGACGCGCCCTTCGAGCGCGAGACTCAGTACCAGAAGGACTTCCGGGCCTGGCCGCTGCCGCGCCGCGGAGACCACCCGTGGATCCCCAAGCCCATGCAGATCCCCACGTCCTCGCAGGCTCCGGCGCCTATTCTCGGGGCGCCCAAACGCCGGCCTCAGAGCCAGGAGCGCTGGCCCATGCAGGCTGCTGCCGACGCCCGGGAACAGGAGGCCCCTGGCGGCGCGGGGCGCCCGGCGGCCGGCAAGGCGTCGGGTGCTGACGAGCACGACACGCGCCGCAAGGCCGGGCCCGCCTGGATGGTGCGGCGCACCGAGGGCCACGGGCCGGAGCAGATGTCGGCGCCCCCAGCCCAGGCCGGAGCTGGTCGCCCCGCGGCCGGAAAGGCGTCGGGTGCTGACGAATACGACACGCGCCGCAAGGCCGGGCCCGCCTGGATGGTGCGGCGCACCGAGGGCCACGGGCAAGAGCAGACGGGGCCGCCCGCCGCCCAGGCTGACACCGAAGAGGGGCGCCCCGCGGCCGGCAAGGCGTCGGGTGCTGACGAGCGCGACACCCGCCGCAAGGCCGGGCCCGCCTGGATGGTGACCCGGGCCGAGGGGCTGGGGCCGGAGCAGACGCCGGTGCCCACTGTCCAGGCCCAAGCTCCAGCCGAAGAAGGGCGCCCCGCGGCCGGCAAGGCGTCGGGTGCGGATGAGCGCGACACCCGCCGCAAGGCCGGGCCCGCCTGGATGGTGCGCCGCGCCGAGGGGCTGGGGCCGGAGCAGACGCCGGTGCCCGCTGCCCAGGCCGGAGGCCCGGAGGGTGGCAAGGGGCGCGCGGCTGCGGACGCCCTCAACCGGCAAATCCGCGAGGAGGTGACCAGTGCCGTGAGCAGCTCCTACAGGTGAGCCGGCGCAGCAGCCCCGCGGTGGGGCCGCTCCTTCCCTCTCCCAAAAACTGCCTAGGGCGCGTTCCCGCCATCGCCATCCGTTAGCGTTTCCCCTCCCAGCCGTCCCGGCGCCTGCCCTGCCCGCCTTGGCCACGCCTTCCCCACCCTGCCCCGGCTTCCCATCGCGCCATTTCTTCACACGCCAAGCTCTGGGCTCTGCCCCACCCCGCTCCCCAGGATGCTGCCCTCAGCTGTCTCCGCGGTTGGCTGCCTCGCCTTGCTGCCTCCCGCCCGCCCTAGGGTCCTTGTCCTTCTAGAAGGATTCTTTCCAAGTCCCCTGCCGCCCCTCTCCTCTCTGCCCACTTTAATTCTTCTGAGCCTTTTACACGTCACCCCTCTCCCACACGGGCACTTCTCCACAGCTGCGACACGCTGGGGCAAGTTTCTTAACCTTTCTGGGCCTCGGTTCTAATTTTGTGAGATGTACTTAAGAATAGCTATCTCTTAGGATTGATCACTCATTTATTGATTTCTTACTCAATGCTGGATTGCTAGAGGATATAGCCTGTTGTAAGCCAGGCGCTGTTCTGGACACAGTGAGGGTGAAGCGAGTCGCTGCTCTTGTAAGTGGACTTGTTTCCGTTCCTACCTTCTCCACGATGTCCTCATTATTGTCATTTCCACTTCCGGGATGACTCCAGCCCTGCCCCCCACCCTACTGAAAACTCTCATCTCTCCCCACCAATTCATGTTCTCCATGTGGATTTGTAAATGAAGCATGACACCCCCTTCCCCCATTCCTCCTAGAATTCTCCCTCTGCTGCAGCCTGACTCCTTTTGATCTGCTCTCTCGCTCTGTATCCAATTCAATGTTTGGCTGGCTGGCTGGCTCTCTGTTTCACTGTGAAGTTTCCCTCTGACAGCAGTTAGCTAGCAGGTCACCATGGGCTGGGGTTGGGCGTCTGGGAAGCACGTAAGCACGGTGAGTAATTGAGGTGTAGGTATTCACAATGTGGTGTGCAAAATCCCTCATGGAAGCCACAGCCGTTGGCTGCCCTCTCCCTGCAGGAGCAGGGTGGGAAGGACTGCGCAGTGGGTGTTGTCTGTCAAGGCCCTCTGTGTGGCCTCATGCCACAGTGATGTCCTCCGGTGACTGTGACCAGCACCCCTTCCTGTCTGCTAGGAAAGACTGGCATCTTCAGACATCTTCTGTTTAGACAGTCTGACGCCCACCATCGCCCCCGCCACCCCAGCCCTTCCCACCCTCCTGGATGACCTCTCCCACCGGCCTCTGTCTCTCTGTCTCTCTCTCTCTCTCTCTCGGTTCACTGTTTTCACAGCCTCTCTGCTCCCCCCCAGGAGTCTGCTATTTCCTTTTATAAGCTCTGGGTCACACAAAGCTACATAGCCCTTTCTTTGAAAGGCCATGAAGAGATAGAATTTTTCCTATATTTTTGCTCTGCTAAAAACCAAAAGAAAAAGGAAGCAAACAAACAAAGGGCATTAAAAAAACAAAGCCAAGATGTAGTTCTCTGTCTCTGCTATGGCTTTGCTTCATTTCCTGAGAATCCTAAGGCTGTTCCCAAATGACAGATTCCTGTCCAGGCCTCTTCATGTTCCTGGTTCCATTCCACCGCAGGGCAGAGAGCAGAGGGGCTGTCCCTCCTCACTTTCATGTAGTCAGCGCCAGCGGAAAGAGACCCCACCCAGATTCACACACCTGCTTGGGTCATCCTCCTCAGCTGCTGTCTCTGGCATCGACAGCACTTGCTTTGTTGAGGATGGGCCTGACAGTCAGGCAGTGACCACACCCTTCAGATGCGTCTTGTTCCAGGCCAGGGCTTGTCCCTTTGCTCTAAAGAGCCTTTTCTCCTGAAATAACACCTGGAGTTTTCAGTAAGCATGTGGTGCTTCATGTTACACACACACTGGAAATGATTAGGTCAGGTGGGGGAAACCTGTGCTATGATAAGAATGATGATGGTTAGCTACTATCAGAATTCTATCAGCCAGTCAAGGAAAAAAAAAGTCTTTGCACATCTAAAAAAAAAAATTGTGCATGTGGTCTTGTGTAAAATGTGATTACACATTACTGAAGAATCAGAATGATGGGTGTTGCTAAGAGACGTCAGTTTCTTTAATGGACAATTTAAGTGCACGGCAAATTTGATGTGAACTTTAACATTATTTTCTTGTTGCAGAAAAGAAATTAATATTACAGAAATGTACTTTGGGTGGAGTAGCTATGAAGAAATAAGATGCCCATTAAGTTAAATACACTGTAAAGAAAAAAAAAATGCTTGAAAGTTGTAGAAATCACCTTGCTTTTCCTTCCTATTGTCTTGCATTCTTCTCTTTGTTGGCTTTCTGGATATTTCCTGCGTTTATTTATGCCCCATGTCCGTGGTTGATAGGCCTTACCCAAGGCTCCATTTCAACGACAATTTGATTTACACAACCTTTTATTCTGTCAGTCCAGATAAATCATGGTGTTTACAACCTTGATGACTGGCCCATCTCATGGGCTTTACAAGTGACATCTGTCACATAACATCAACGTGCGCAGTTTGTTTAAAAAGGACACATAATTCATCAGTTTAATACATGATAATGTGACATATACTTGCAATATTCAGAAACAGATGTTAATAGTTTTTTTCTCACAATACAGAAGCAGTATAGAATATTATATCCTTCAGCTAATTCATAAGCCATTTATACATATTCTTAACATCTGTAATTATTCATAGTCATGAAGTTGATTTTACTGCATTCAATTTTACATAGATGATATGATACAGTTGATGTATGTCTCTATTATCATTTTTAATGTTAAGGATGGCTTTTACTGGGAAGCCATTTATGACTTTAGACCTGGCATTCTCAATTAGAAAATAGATGAGTCACAGAGGGGATTAAAATTTCCCTCCCAGTCAACCCCATTGCCCTGGCCATCAGTTAATAGGGATAGATGGGGTAGCAGGTGCTTCCTATAGAAATGTTAATGAGAAACTTTCCCTAGACAAAACCAGCAGAGACATTATGAGGCAGAATTAATAAAGCAGAGGAAAACTCTTGAAAAATGAGAGCAATAACCAGGCAGACAGAAGGAAAGGGTGCCTTTGGTGTTTGTCCTACAGCCTGGCGTGAAGGTTAAAGAAAAGCCCTTGTGACCGACCTTCTGTTGTGTGGAAACGTCCCTAATTCCCCCTAGTGAATCCCAGCAATACATCAAGGCTAATCTTGGACACTCCATGTTATGTGATGGCTTCCTAGGTTCTACTATTCAGAATTATTTTTTTCTCCTATTCTGCTTTTTCTTTGTGAATACTTATCAATGTCTGCTTAGCTGTAAAATGCTTTTGTCTGCAGCTGCCTCCCTCCCCAGATCATGAGCACTTGAGAGAAGAATTGTATTTTGTTCATTTCTGCACTTCTTTCAGCCTAACACTGTACCTAGTTATTATTGCACAGACTCACTGGTCAGCGGAATTTTTAGGGCTTTGTGAGAATTTTACTCATCTGTATACTGATTCATTTCCTTCAGTATCCTTTAGTTGAATTTATTTTAGAAAATGGCCACCAAGCCCTTGTACATACCAGACAGGATGCTGGGATACCAAATGAATCAGTGGCGATCCTTATATAAGGAATTGTTTCTTCATCAATCAAGATAAAGTCCAATTCCTTGCAAGTCAACACTAGAAGTAAATGTTCAGATGGAGAAATCGAGTTGAAGTGTGCCTTTGTCTAGAACGGTGGGCCTCAGCCTCAGCTGCACATTGAAATTACCAGAAACCTTTTAAAATGCTCACACATAGGGTCTCTCTAACTGGCCTGTGGTATGACCTAGACATCTGAATTTTCTACAGTCATCTCAAGTGATTCTAATGTGCAACTCAGCTTACTGCTTACTTCTTAAGGCAAGGCCTCCAAATCTGAAACACACATTTTCTCTGGAGAGCTTTCAAAAATGCAGATTCCTGGGTCACATTCTCAGACATGCTGATTCAGTAAGTTTAAAGCAACACCTACCCACTACTGGGCATGTAACCAAGACATGAAATCATTGTATTAAAGAGATACCTGCTCCACTTATGTTTATTGCAGCACTGTTGACGATAGCCGAGATGTGGAATCAACCAATGCTGTCTATCAACAGATGAATGGATAAAGAAAATGTGGCTGATATACACAATGGAATACTATTCAGCCATAAAAAAGAAAGAAATCCTGTCATTTGCAGCCAAATGGATGGAACTGAAGGACATCAGATCATGTTGCATGAAATAAGCCAGGCACAGAAAGAAAAATACTGCATGTTCTGCCTCCTATGTGATAGCTGAAAATAAAACCTTAATCTGAACACAAAATTGTGATTACTAGAGGGTGGGAAGGGTGAAGGGGTAGAGGGAGTTTGAAATAAAGAAGGCAGGAGGAAGGGGCGTGGGTGTGGTTCATTAGTTTGACATATCACTCTAGTGTTAATAAGGGAAGCTGGGTATAAGGTATACGGGAATTGTACTACTTTAAACTTTTTGTTTAGTGAACTTGTAATTTTTCTGGAATTAAGAGTTTACTTTTTAAAAAATGAAATCTAAGGGGTGGCATCTGACAGAGCATAAAACTGCAGGTGGGGAACCCCACACCTCACACAGATTAACCATCCTTAAGGTTTTGAGATTTCCCACATAGAGACATGATAAAGCTTGACATGTATTATTTAAGTCTTCTGTTGAGTTCTCCATTTACCCTTTGTGACTTTCTCCACAAAAGGCATACATACCTAATCAAATTTTTATATATATGTATATGGTTTTAAGTTTTATGTTTTTTTTCTGTTTTTACCTGTGTTAATTTATTAGGTGCATTTTATATTTATGTACAGAATGAGGTTGAGAATTGAATTTTCCTGCCATATAGGAAATCATTTATCCCAGTGCCCTTTTTAAAAATGTAACTTTTCCTCACTTATTTATGCTATCTCCTCTATCACATAAGATATATCACATAGGTAACCTTGGATATTATTTCTAGATCCCCCATTAAATTCCATTAGTCTATGCTAATGTCACACTGCATTATTATTTTCTAAGTTCTTTTAACTATTGTTCCTGTTGTGATGAATTCATTATAATTTTCTGCTTTACTTTCACATGTAATTTTTGCATTCAATTTACCACATCCTCTAATCAGCTAGACTGCAGGCTTGCAAAGAGCAGGTGGCTTTTTCCTTTCTAATGTTGTGTTTTTATTGTGTTGCTGCATTGGTTTCAGAAGGTAGATGATAACAGATGTCTTTGTTCCAGGACATGAGTTTGTTTTTTATTTGAAAGGTAGGATTCCTGAGAGAAGGAGGGAGAGAGAGTGAGTGAGATCTTTCTTCTGCTGCTTTACTTCCCAAATGGCCAGAGCTGAGCTCACCAGGAAACAGAGCTTCTTCTGGGTCTCCCATGTGGGTGCAGTGTCCCCAGGACTTGGGTGGCATCCTCTGCTTTCCCAGGCCATGAGCAGGGAGCTGGATTGAAAGTGGAGCAGCCAGGACACGAATTGGCACCATATGGGATGCTGGTAGCACACACAGAAGGCTTAACTTTCCATGTCACAGGGCCAGCCCCTCCAGGAATATTTAAAAATGTGGATGGATATTGAATTTTATTGAACAGTTTTCTACATCAACTAAAAGGATTTTTCTTTTTTAACATGTCAATAGGGTTTTTTTCCCTCAATATTGAATCATCTTTACGCTCTTGGGTTATATCTTGATAAGGTAAAACTATTTTACTCAGCTGAATCTGATTTGCTATTTTTTAATGTTTATATACACATACATAGAAGTGAAATTGGTCCACAGTTTTTTCCTTTTTTATGTTACCTTGTATAATATTAGGATCAAGGTTCTACAAAATTAGATGGATTCCCCTCCTTTTCAACTGTTTGGAATAATTTACACAAGGGCTGCTCTTAAATATCTGTGAAAATTCTATAAAGCTTTCTGGGCCTTGTGTCTTTTTGATAAAGTTTTTAAAAGCTACCAATTTAAAATATTAAATAATGATTCCTTTTTTCAGGCTTCTAGTTTTTTCCTGAGTCAACTGATATTTCTCTAGAGATTTTCATATTCTAATTTTTCAGTTTGTTGACATCAAACAAACTGTTGCAGTATCTTGTGAATTAAAAATCCTTTCTCCTTAACTATAATTACTTTCCCTTTTCATAACTAATATTAGTTTGCATCTTGTCTCTTTCTGTTTTTATTTGTTTGTTTTTTACTATCTCCTTTCCCTGAGAGATAGGGCAGGCCAGCTTACAAGCAGCCTTACCTCTCCAAGGAGTTTGGATTTGCTAAGATAATTTCTGACACTGTGTAAGTACCAGCAGAAGAACAATGTTGATTTAGATTTAATAAAGTCCCTGTTGGCTTGCTGGCCTGGAGAAGGAGGAAGAAGAGAGGCTGGTAAGGTGGCTGTTGGAAGACTGCAGATGAGGCCAGTGCTATGGTGTAGCAAGTGAAGCTACTGCCTGCAGTGCTGGCATCCCATATGGGCATCAGTTCATGTCCCACCTATTCCACTTCCAATCCAGCACCTTGCAAGAGCACCTGGAAAAACAGTGGGAAGTGAGCCAGTTACATGGGTTTTTACACCCACATGGGAGACAAGGCAGAAGCTCCTGGCTCTAGGATGAGCTGTTGGAGGAATGAATGAGCAGATGGGAGATATTCTCTCTCTGTGTGTATCTTCCTCCCTCAATCTGTAACTCTGCCTTTTAAATAAAATAAAATAAAAATCTTTTTTGAAAACAGATTTCAGAAGTCCTCAACAGGGCTATGGATGGACATTTGTAAGTGGGATAGGTGGAAAGCAACTGCTTCCCCCACCCCCCCAAAATTTATTTATTTTGAGTATCAGAGTCACAGAGAGGGAGAGACAGAGAGACCAATCCATTGTTTTACTCCCCAGATGGCCACAAAGCCATGGCTGAGCCAAGCCATGAGCTTCATCCAGGTCTCTCACGTGGATGGAGAGAACCAAATATTTGGGCCATCCTCTGCCTTCCTAGACCATTAGCAGGGAGCTGGGTTGGAAGTGGAGGTGCCCATATGGGATGCTGACATCTTGGTGATGGCTTTACCCACTAAATCACAACACTAGCCCCAAAACAACAGAGATGCAAGAAAGAACATGTGATGTAGGTGACTCATATATCCAGTCTCATAGTCTGGATAACTGGTAGTGGTTCTAGGGACTGGAACAAGGACTACAGAGCAGAAAAACAGATCAGGAGTGGAAGCTAGGCTTACTATTTAGTGTGTAGGATTTGCATTATCTATAGGACACCTGATGAAGTGTTCAAGGGTCAGATAAGGAAAGGGATCTGAAACTTAGGGAGCCTTGATTAAACACAGGATTGGAAACTATCAGCTGTTGTGCTGTTTAGGAGTATGAGAGGAGGTAAAAACCATGCCTGGAGGGGGAGTAGAGAAAATTAGCTCTCAGAGAATGGAGTCTTTTGGAGACAGAAGTTTGGGGGATGCCTGACTACAGAAGGGATATCCACGAGAAAATGCAGAAGGAGTGATGGGGGTGGGAAGGAAGGGAACCAGGCAAGACTTGTCATAAAAACCACATGAAATGCTCTATTCCCATTTGGAAACTTCTACTGACTACCTACCCCCGGCAGGACATTTTGTTAGCTCATTGGCTGGCCCTGTGTGGTCAACCAGTTACCTTTAGAGAGAATAACGTTGATTAACATTAACACAGACAGGATAAACACAACTCATTTTGGTTCTTTTCTTAGAGAAAAATTGTATCAAGTGCATATGTGAATTGAGAAAGAAAGAAAAAACACTGATACTCCCAAATCTGCAATCACTACAACTCCACTCCAGGTCCCATACACATTTACAGCTTGTGTTCATCATATAACTGCAGACAGGGTGGACCTCTAATTCTCTGCCAGTAGAAGATCATTTCAAGATGGACCTAAACCAGCAAATTAGGAACTCTGTTGGTGTTCACAGGAGATGTTCATCTCAAGCTTAGAAACAGTCGCAGTAGCCACCCGGTTACCTACGATGCACTTGGCAGAGGGCTAGAAATGTCACAAGCGTTTTTCTGATCATCTAGCTGTTGCCCAGCAAGGGTAGAACTGTTAGGTCCCTGGTAGAGTTTAGGACCCCGAAAGCCTCTTGTCTGCCTTTAGGTTACAGAACCATTGTAAGCACAGACTCTGTCTAGTAGGCACGTTCTGTGTGTCATATTCATTTGTACTGTCTAACTCAGTTTCAGTCTGAGTCCTGAGATGACAAGGTGGTGCTTTTTCTCAAATACTATATGTCTATTAGATAGGAACAAATGTACTGAAATGATATAGGTGTACCCACAAAAAGTATTTGGAGGGCACAGTGGGCCACAGGAGACAGAAGGGCTAAGTCTGCTTGATTACAGGGCCATATCGAAAGGATTCAGGAAGAAGCATGGCTGGCAGGCCAAGTGTTGGAAGACAGGTGAGCAAAATATAGAGAAGGGATCAAGTTGAATCAAAGTGGAGGAAGAGAAATTGTAAGCAGCTCTGTGGAGGTGGAACCTAGAGATATCACTGCATACAGCTGGAATGATGAGGGGTAGGTCAGAGAGATTGGCTGGGACTAGCTCCTTTATCATGAGAGTAAAGGTAAGAATCAGGAGTAGGCTTTTTTTTTTTCCTTTTCTTTTTTTAAGATTTATTGATTTTTAGTGGAAAGTCAGAGAGAGAGGAGGAGAGACAGAGAGGAAGATCTTCTGTCTGTTGATTCACTCCCCAAGCAGCTGAAACAGCCAGAGCTGAGCTGATCTGAAGCCAGGAGCCTGGAGCCATTTCGGGTCTCCCATGGTAATGCAGGGTCCCAAGGCTTTGGGCCATCCTTGACTGCTTTCCCAGGCCACAAGCAAGGAGCTGGATGGGAAGCAGGGCCGTGGGGATTATAAATGACACCCGAATGGGATCCCAGCGTGTGCAAGGGGAGGACTTTAGCCTTTAGGCTACTGTGCTGGACTCTAGGTTTTGTGTTTAAGGAAGGTGACCTTGAGGGCAGTGAGAAGAATGGGTGGGAGGGATTAGGATGGAAACATCAAGTGCTTGTAGGAAGGTGTAGTCCAGGTGTGAGATGATAGACCACCAGCACAGAGCAAAGCAAACAAGAACTGATGGTACAGAATAAGATACTGCAGGGGATCGCTGAAGGCAGGCAAACACTGGGAGCCGAGAGCTTAGGATGTGTTCCAGGTTTTAAGCTTCAGATGTCTGGGAGGATAATGCACTGAGCGAGGTTAAATAGTTCTACAAGTTTGAATTATCCTAGGAGGTCTATGTGGAGACATTCAGTACAGACTGGAAATGGAAATACACTTCTGGTAAGAGTGTAAGTCATTTCAGGTATTATCTGTTCAAATTAAATATGTGCTTATCATATGGCCCAGTGTATACCTAGAAAATGTGTGCAAATTGGAACAAGAATGTTTGTAGTCATGTTGTTTAATAATAAGTGAAAACTAAAACAGCTCCAACAACCAGGCACAATAGGATTACATAAATTATGGTGTGTTCACACAGCTGAATAATGTATAGCAAGATGTGGTAGACAGAAAACATCACATCCAAACAGAGCCACACCCTAATTCCCGGGACCCGTGTATATTTTCTCTTAAATGGCAGAAGCGGTTGTAGGCGTTATTTGGCTAATAATCTTGAGAGGGGAGAATAGTCTGGGGTTATACAGATAGTCCAATGTAATCACCAGAGTCCTTGTAAGTGAAAGAGAAAGAGTCAATGTCAGACTGACAGTTGCTGCATTTGAAAATGGAAGAGAACCCATGTGCCTCTTAGAGGCAGGTAGCCTCTAACAGGATTGAAATGCTTGAATTCTAAAATTAAGACCATGCATTTCTGTAGTTTATACATTTTAGTTTGTGGTTATTGATTTTTGTTAAAGAAGGATTTCTGAATGTCATTATTAACATTTTGGACCAGATAATTATTTTTTACGTGAGTTATTTAAGAGGTAGAAACATAAATAAGAGAAAGATAGGGAGTTTCTATTCCCAAATGCCTGTGAGGACTGGGTCTAGGCTGAGCTAAAGCTGGGAGCCAAGAACTCAAATCAGATAGGTGGATGGTAGGGATCTAAAGTCTTTATCTGCTGTATCCTGGGGTCTACACTGCAAAAGCTGGAATATGCAGCAGAGCCAGGACTTGAACCCAGGCACTCTGATGCAGGCATCTTAATTGGAAGACTAACTGCTCAACCAGGGACAGATCGTTCTTTGCTGTAAGGGGCTCTCTGTGCATTATGTTTAGCAGCATCCCTGGCCTCTACCCACTCTGCCAACATTTCCCTTCCATCCTTGTCCTGATTGTGTCAGGCAAAAGTGTCTCCAGACATTCCTATCTTTCTCCCCTGCCCAAAGGCCCCTGTTGGGGAATAAAATTGCTCCCAACTGAGAACCATTTTTATAGAGCAAAGTGCTACAACCCTAAAAAAGATTGGCAGATCTCACAGACAATGATGAGTGAAGGGAGACCGATGCAAGTGCACTTACTAAATGACTCCACTTATTTGAAGTCAAAAGTAGTTGATGATGATTAAAGTTAGAATGGTGACTATCTCTGGAGTTATAGATTGGTAATTGACTGAGAAGAAGTACAAGGAACCTCCTGAGGTATCGGAAGTTTTCCATATCTCGATCTAGGCGGAGGCTATGTATGAACAATTAAAACATGTGGACTTCATATATTACACCTCAACAAAAGTTAAAAAAAAAAAGTACCAACTAACTAGATAGAGATGTAGTTTGATGCCAAGGAGAAAGAACAAGACAGAAGAGAAAGCTCTGATCACAACAACCTGTGGCAAGAATCGAACCCATAGATGTTAGAGTAGGTATGGGATAGAGAGTAAGAAGGAGTGAATGCTGAGGCCAGAGCCCAGCCAGCACCACCACCTCGGGCAGGGATGGGAGAAGAGTTCATGAAGAATGGGCTGGTGATGCCTGCACTTTGTTCCCCATCTGAGAATGAGAACATGCTGCCACCTCAGCCTTCTCCCAGCCTCTCACCTCTACTGCCACTGGTCTTACGTATTAAACAATGGGTTACTCACCCCTCCGTCTGATGTCTGCTAAAATCTGGTACTCTTCAGTAACCCTCCTTCTTCTAGTGTAATCCTGTGTTAGTGTGTAATTGATTGATGTTGAATGTTTTATTTATTTGACAAAGAGACAGAGCTCTCACCTCTGCTGTTTCACTCCCCAAATGCCCACATGGCCAGGCCAAAGGGGGAATCCGTGAATTCAATCTGGGCCTCCCAGAGAGGGTGGCAAGGACTCACCTATTTGAGCCACCACCTGCTGCTTCCCAGACTGTGCATCAACAGGAAGCTGGAATTGGAAGTGGAGCCAAGACTTCAACCCAGGCACTCTGATATATGATGTATCTCCCTAATCCCCCCGCCAAGTGCCGTCAGGATGCCTACCCTATGTGATTGACTGAATTAAGCTGAATGAAGGAAGAAGCTTTTTCAAGACCACACTTGGTGTAATCTCTCTGGTAAACAATTTGTGCCCAGGGCTCAAACCACAAAATCCACAGGGCCTCCTGAAACAGTGCTGCCTCTTCCGATGCCTGCCCATTTCAAGCAGGGACTTCAAACAATTCACATTTCAGCATCTTGTAGAGTGCATGCTTGCAAGCTTCTTGGCCCTTGAGGATTGCTCATCCTTAGACCACAATAACTAGGGGGAAATTAGACCATGGCAGAGTGCAAAAGAGCAGAATATTAGAACAGAAGCGTAATTGATTTTTCTCCTCATTTGCTGAATGCTTACTGTGTGCCAATTGTTTTAACATGATTTTTTATTTAGACTCTTAATAGCTTTTTAAGGTAAATATTTCTATCTTTATAGACTGAGGGCACATAACCCATCAAATGGCCAAAACAACTGAGGAATGTTTTTTGCACTCCAGACCACAGCAGTGTCTTTCTTGTTCAGCCTAGGCCCCACCACATCCTCCCAAGTCATCCCAGTTCAACACCTTGTTCACGGGATTGCTGCCATAAACCTCAGCCTTTGTGTTGCTTTTCTGGCACTCCACCTGCTAAACCCATAGCACCCTCTGCCACCCATCCTTGTGCCCACCATGCATGAGGTGAGTAGACTCATCACTCTTGGTCTTAATCTTAAATGACTGGGATCCCCTTCTCCTTGGCACATCCTAGGCACCTTGTCCTGCAGTCAAAGTCATCCAGGATAAGACCTATCTGATACATCCAGCATTTATGGCCGCTTTTTCCTGCACATATCTGATACTTTTCCTGGGTCTTCTCAGTCCTGGTGCACAACAAAATCATCAAGCAGGTGCTCTGGCTATATCACGTCTAAGCTGGGCTCTCACAAGCCCCCCACTTAACTATTGCCAGATTTTGTTCACAATTTCCTCTCCTTCTCCCCTCTTTCTAAATCCTTCTTCTGCTTTAGGGATTTTAGTCCATGGTGAAAGAGGCTTATATTATAAAACCAGGGAATTAGGCTGGATGTATTGATTCTAATTCCATAATAATTGTGCAATAGACTTAATATTTTATCCCAAATTCAATTTAGCATCTTAAGAGCATGCAAAGATGGGTTGTGAGCTATGAGGATTCAATGTAAGTGCTAGCAAGAGTCTGCAGAAGGAGATAATGCATGTACTTAAACTACAGATAGGCCCTGGCAAGGTTTAAGCTTGGGAACATAGCAAACCAATCCTCCACTTGTGCAGCCAGCATCCAATATGGGCGCCAGTTTGTATCCCAGCTGCTCCACTTTTGATCCATCTCCCTACTAAAGGCTTGGGAGAGCAGTAGAGGATGAATCCAAGTCCTTGAGCCTCTGCAACCACGTGAGAAACTCTGGCTCCTGGCTTCTGGCTTTGGCTGTTTTGGCCATTTTGGGGAGTTAACCAGCAGATGTAAGATCTCTCTGGTTCTTTCTTTTTTTCTGTGATTCTGTCAAGTAAAATACATAAATCAAAGAAAATAAATAAAAGAAACTTTTTTAAAAAGTAAAAAAAGAAAAAAAGTAAAACCCAGACAATTGGTTTAGATCTTAGGTTTTCCTTCCAACAGCAGCTTTGCCAACAGGCTAGCCTTGCACCAGTTACTCCTCATTTCTTATCAGTGAGTCAGTTATTCATGCATTGCACATGGATGGAGAACCTTCGATGGCCATTTGGATATTTATAATATCATTTGCAATCCACATAAAATTATCAACTTAAAAATTGGCCTGTTATTGATTGGATTTCAAGTCCTGCCTATGGTTGCCTTGGCAGAGCCAGACAAAATGATTTCAGAGGTCTTACATGGCCTGTGGGCTGGGTGTTCTCCACCCCAGCAAGCAGATGCTGCTCAATCTGCTGCATCTGTGCAGCTTCATGTCCTGGGGGACACTTGCCGTCTAGACAAGAGGATAGCCATCGATTGGCTGTCACTGCTTTTTGAGCATAAGGACATTATTAATTCTGACTTGAAAGGTCAAGGGGTACTTCAAAAGAGAAATGGCATCTGAGCTGGAACTTACAGGACCAATCTGACTTAAGTAGACAAAACAGGCAGGCAGGGAGATAGCACATTCCTGGAAAGGGGACAGCTGAAGCATGAGAGCTAGACATGCATATGGGGAACTACAGATTTTCCACTATAATGGGTGCTCAAAGTGTGAGAAATGGCATGGCGGGAGACAAAACTGGCAAGATAACTTTAGTCTCAAATAGTAGTTGACAAACTTTCTGTAAAGGCATAGATCATAAATAGCCTAGACTTTGTAGGCCAAGGCATAAAATTAAGGATGTTATGCATGTAATTACATAACAAAAGAGAAAAACAATTTCCCCAAAACTGTATTTCCAAAACTTAACGTACAATAGTAATTAAGGATTACAATCTTTCGTAATCTTTTCATTCTTTTTTTTTAGATTTCTTTCGCTTCCTTCCTTCCCTCCCTTCCTCCCTCCTTCCTTCCTATCTTTCTTTCTTTCTTCCTTTAATTGGAAAGTCAGATATACAGAGAGAAGAAAAGACAAAGATGCTCCATCTGCTGATTCACTCCCCAAGTGGCTGCAATGGCCAAAGCTTAGCCCATCCAAACCCAGGACTCCAGAGCTTCTTTCAGGTCTCCCAGGCAGGTGCAGAATCCCAAGGCTTTGGGTCTTCTTCTACTGGTTTCCCAGGCCACAAGCAGGGAGCGGGATGGGAAGTGAATCAACCAGTGCCCATATGGGATCCCAGTGGTTTCAATAGTCCAAAATGTATAGGTGATTGTCTTGGACATAGTAGGTACTCTACTATGTTAGCAAGTGCTGTAGTATTCGCGATATTTGAAGACTATGAGGATTTAACCACCAGGAGATTGCGACAGGCCCAAGAATGAGTTCTTTTTTAGGGAGTAGCATTTGCTTAATTGAGGCTCAAAGTTAGTGTTCTCTTTCATCGGATTAATTGCAAATGCTCATCTACAAAAACCATTCTTAGGGGGCAGAGATAGTGATACAGCGGATGCTGTCACCATTTGGGAAAACAGCATCCCATATCAGAGGACCAGTTGGAAGTTTAACCACAACATTTCCAATCTAACTTCCTATCAATGTTCCCAGAAGAAGCAGATGAGATCCTGTCACCTCTGGGAGTGACCTGGATGGAGTTCCTGGCTCCTGGCTTTGGTCTGGCCCAGCCCTGTTTCAGTCATTTGGGAGGTAGACCAACAGATGGAAAAGTCTCCCTCTTTCTCTGGCTCTAAAATAATAAATGAATTTTTCAAAAATTTGTTTTTACTCACTGATGATCAAACCATGTTGAGGGCTAGATGTGGCTCCAAAGGCCATAGTTTGCCAGTCTCTGCTCTATGGTATTGAAAACAGAATTTCAGATTCTGTTATTTAAGTAGCAGATCATTGCCTGAACAGAGTGTGTGCCAATGCTGGGGTTGACTGTGCCTTAGTACAGCACATGGTTTACTCTACCCAAATGACACAGTTGCTCCTTTGCTTCCTTAACAACTGAAAAGCAGCAGGATGTTGAGATCCATGTAAAGAATCTCTTTGTATTCCTATATAAGGGAGAACTAGGCATCTTTCATAGCAATCAAGAATATAAGACACAGGAGTCATCACTGTGAAATAGTATCAATTGCTGGCTGTTGTGACCATTTTGTGAGGTGAGGTGTTGTCTGGGAGCTGGAACAAAACTTTTAGGAAAATAGACAGGGAATGATTTTTTTTTTTTACCTTTTAAAAAAGTATATTTTTATTGGAAAGGCAGATTTACAGAGAAAAGGAAATACAAAGATCTGCCATCTCCAAATAGTTCACTCCCCAAATGATTACAATGGCCAGAACTGAGCTAATCCGAAGCCAGGAGCCTCCTCTGGATCTCCCATGCAAGCGCAGAATTCCAAGGCTTTAGATCATCCTCCACAGCTTTCCCAGGCCACAAGCAGGGAGCTGAATGGGAAGCAGAGCAACCAGGACATGAACTGAACCAGTGCCCTTATGGAATGTCAGAGCCGGCAGGAGGAGGATTAGTCAGTTAGCCAAACCATTGCACCAACTCCAAATAAATGGTTTTTAAAGACACACAAGGAGGGTCCGGCGTGGTGGCGCAAGTGGTTAAAGGTCCTCGCCTTGCACGCCCGGGATCCCATATGGGCGCCGGTTCTAATCCCGGCAGCCCCACTTCCCTTCCAGCTCCCTGCCTGTGGCCCGGGAAAGCAGTCGAGGACGGCCCAAAGCTTTGGAACCTGCACCCTGTGGGAGACCCGGAAGAGGCTCCTGGCTTCGGACCGGCATAGTATCGGCCATTGCGCTCACTTGGGGAGTGAATCATCGGACGGAAGATCTTCCTCTCTGTCTCTCCTCTCTGTATATCCGCCTTTCCAATGAAAAATAATAAAAATAAATCTTTAAAAAAAAAAGACACACAAGGAGATCGTCTGCATGCTCAGAATTCAGCACTCTAAAGAAGCACAGAAGAAGGCTCCATCACGCAGAGCGGATAACTCCTCAAAGCTCCAACTCGGAGTTTCTCCAGAGTCAGGTAAACCCAGCTGTGAGTGGGAAAACAACTTGATCCAGCCACTGGGCATCGGATCAATACCACCATCCACCATTCTCTGGAGAGGTTTTGTTTGTTTCTTTGCTTTGTTTGTTTTTTTAAGCACGTCAGAAGAGTCCTAATCTAAACAACGTTTGTGAAGTGATGATACTTTATAAGTGCCATTGTAATCCCTGTCTAGTTGGAGGAATTTGGGCAGGAAGTATTACTTTAGTCATTTGTTCATACATTCATTGATTGATTCTTGTTGAGTTCTTCCTGAGGCATGCCCTGGGGATTTGACTGTGAGGTTCATCATCTGGAAAACCCTAATTTACTCTCTAATTTGCTGTCTTGGCTCCAGAATCATGATTAGGGAGAGCTATGCTGATGAACATGAAGGTGAATGATGGTGGTGATGAAGGAGGAGGGGAGATGCTGAAGCCACAGCAGAAGCATAAATACTTCTTAGTAAGGAAGATCTTTAGAGCTGGGTGATGGAGGAAGGAAGAGTTCTGAAGAGCAAGAGCAAGGGAGGACCACCAGGGAAGCTAGCCAGTCATCACAACTAATGATCGGTAACCACGGTGCAGCAGATTAACCAAGCATCTTGGAATTACATTGCCAGCCTTCCCTTTTACTCTTTATGTGACCCTGCTAAGTTACTTCAAGTGTATGAGCCTTAATTTCCTCCTCCAGGAACTGAAAATAAAATTTTAAGATTTATTTACTTATTTATTTGAAAGGTAGAGTGACAGAGGGATAGAGGTTGAGAAAGAGAGAACTCTCATCTTCTTGTTCACTCCTCATATGGCTGTA